>NC_141820.1:39006856-39318463 GCF_982586985.1 Callionymus lyra | reverse complement strand
TATATATATATATACATATATGTATATATATATATATACATATACATATATATGTATATATATATTTGAGACACAGCACTGGATTCTTCCGTGAACAGAACGCCTCTCCAACATACCAGACACTATCAAATGTGAGCATTTGCCCACTCAAATCAGTTATGGCGACAAACTGGAGTCAGGTCAAGACCCTGATGAGGACGACAAATATGCTGATGAGCTTTCCAGAAACGGTTTCTGACAGTTTATGCAGAAATTATTTGGTTATGCAAACCGATTGCTGCAGCAACTGTCCGAGGGGCTGGTACACGAACTTGGAGGTGAACATGCTGGATGTGGAGGTCCTGTGCTGGTGTGGTTACACGTGGTCTGCGGATGTGAGGCTGGTTTGATGTATACTTTGAAATTCTTTGAATGACTAATCAGTATCTTGATATGTCACACATAAGGGGATGGATCCTCTCGGCAAAAGAAAAAGTGCTAGCACTAGCACACATTTATGTTGTGACCCTGGTCTAGAAAGGCGCTTTACAAATAACATTTACTTTACTTACTTTACTATTTAAACGGACTTGTGAACAATGTTTGAGAGAAATTGTTATTGTGTGTGTGTAGAACATGTTTTAGATCGTAGAGTTCATCTCATAAAAAACATGAGAAAAAGTGTTGTTAATATTTTTGTTCAGTGTGTCAAAATAGAAAAAATACTCAGTGCTGCTTCAGTTCTTTATATAATTTGCCTTTTTTTCAAAGGGGCATGGATTATTTAAAACATAAACACATAAGTGGAATTGGCTTCATAAAATGACCCTGATACCTATATAAATTGATTCCAAAATGTACCTTTCTCCATTTAAACAATTGTGTTGAGATTCTGGCTTTCTAAAAAATAATAGCACTATGAACCACAAAAGGTTAAACCATCACATTTCCTGATAAAAGCGATTCATTTTTTTTATCCTGGGGTTTATATTTCTATTTTAATCCCCCAGAGAATAACTTTAAGGTCATCACTTGATTGATTGATCGATTGATGATTTATATAGAAGATGCACCGTGCAACTAAACCAAGTCAAAAATGCAGATGAAGAACATTTTTCTGTTTCCGCTTTAGTGACCAACGGCAGCAACCACTCGCCTACAGCACTAAATGGTGCTCCATCACCTCCTAATGGTTACAGCAACGGTCCAAGCTCCTCTTCCTCGTCCTCAATGGCCAACCAGCAGCTTCCCCCGGCATGTGGCGCCCGGCAGCTTAGCAAACTGAAGCGTTTCCTCACAACTCTACAACAGTTTGGCAACGACATCTCACCGGAAATTGGCGAGAGAGTGCGCACACTTGTCCTGGGACTGGTGGTGAGTTATCCATCAATTGTATCCTACTGTCTTATTTTATTTCAAGCTACAAAAAACACACATTTTCAATATATATAGTGGGGCAAAAAAGTATTTAGTCAGCCACCGATTGTGCAAGTTCTCCCACTTAAAATGATGACAGAGGTCTGTAATTTTCATCATAGGTACACTTCAACTGTGAGAGACAGAAAAAAAAAATCCAGGAATCCACATTGTAGGATTTTTAAAGAATTTATTTGTAAATTATGGTGGAAAATAAGTATTTGGTCACTTCAAACAAGGAAGATCTCTGGCTCTCACAGACCTGTAACTTCTTCTTTAAGAAGCTCTTCTGTCCTCCACTCCTTACCTGTATTAATGGCACCTGTTTGAAGTCGTTATCTGTATAAAAGACACCTGTCCACAGCCTCAAACAGTCAGACTCCAAACACCACTATGGCCAAGACCAAAGAGCTGTCGAAGGACACCAGGAAAAGAATTGTAGACCTGCACCAGACTGGGAAGACTGAATCTACAATAGGCAAGCAGCTTTGTGTGAAAAAATCAACTGTGGGAGCAATTATCAGAAAATGGAAGACATACAAGACCACTGATAATCTCCCTCGATCTGGGGCTCCACGCAAGATCTCATCCCGTGGGGTCAAAATGATCATGAGAACGGTGAGCAAAAATCCCAGAACCACACGGGGGGACCTGGTGAATGACCTGCAGAGAGCTGGGACCAAAGTAACAAAAGTTACCATCAGTAACACACTACAACGACAGGGAATCAAATCCTGCCAGACGTGTCCCCCTGCTTAAGCCAATGCATGTCCAGACCCGTCTGAAGTTTGCCAGAGGGCACGTGGATGATACAGCAGAGGATTTGGAGAATGTCATGTGGTCAGATGAAACCAAAGTAGAACTTTTTGGTATAAACTCAACTCGTCGTGTTTGGAGGATGAAGAATACTGAGTTGCATCCCAAGAACACCATACCTGCTGTGAAGCATGGGGGTGGAAACATCATGCTTTGGGGCTGTTTTTCTGCTAAGGGGACAGGACGACTGATCCGTGTTAAGGAAAGAATGAATGGGGCCATGTATCGTGAGATTTTGAGCCAAAACCTCCTTCCATCAGTGAGAGCTTTGAAGATGAAACGTGGCTGGGTCTTCCAGCATGACAATGATCCCAAACACACCGCCCGGGCAACGAAGGAGTGGCTCCGTAAGAAGCATTTGAAAGTCCTGGAGTGGCCTAGCCAGTCTCCAGACCTCAACCCCATAGAAAATCTGTGGAGGGAGTTGAAAGTCTGTGTTGCTCGGCGACAGCCCCAAAACATCACTGCTCTCGAGAAGATCTGCATGGAGGAATGGGCCAAAATACCAGCTACTGTGTGTGCAAACCTGGTAAAGACATATAGTAATCGTTTGACCTCTGTTATTGCCAACAAAGGTTATATTACAAAGTATTGAGTTTAATTTTTGTTATTGACCAAATACTTATTTTCCACCATAATTTACAAATAAATTCTTTAAAAATCCTACAATGTGAATTCCTGGATTTTTTTTTCACATTCTGTCTCTCACATTTGAAGTGTACCTATGATTAATAGAATGAAATGAAATGAAATTACAGACCTCTGTCATTATTTTAAGTGGGAGAACTTACTAAACTGACTAAATACTTTTTTGCCCCACTGTATATATTTTTTTATAAAAACCCATTCAAAGGTGTGTTGACAGGAACCTACTTCCTTCTCGTTGTGAGCCTCTTATACGTACTCTAATACAAACCTCACGTTGCTGATAATACCCGCATTGAGAAAGAAAACAAAAGTAGAAAGTCTTTTTTTCTGCTAATAACAAAATATAAGCACAACAAGCACCACACCATAGTTGTTTTCTCACTGTGTTATTATTACTTTAATAGCGACCCCGAATCCCTTCTCGCGTTCTCGTGACTTCTTTCTCCAGGCTCACTGAGAGATCAACACTGTTAATTAGTAAGATTTGTACTGGGTTGAGAGAGAGGAAGACTCTGGAGGTTTTACTAGCTGTCAAGAAACAATACCAACACAATCTGGGAAAACAGATGTGAGGCTGAATGTAACAAACTCTAGGTCTGGGATGGAGCAATGTGTGGAAACAATATCTCTTTGTCTGCTTTTCATTATACTACTTAGATTGATTGTTATTTTAAGGATTCCTTTTTACTAAACAAAGCAAAAAAAATGAAAAAAGGGTAAGAAGTTTTCTGTTTGACCACGGCGTCGACCACAACTCAACAACGTAGCTAGGATATAATACAGCTGGCTTGACATTTGCCAAGGGGCTGAGAAGAAGTATTTAGTCGCAAGGAAGTCTTTCTTGACAATATTTGTAGCATATTTTTAAACCAGGTATGAAACAACTGGTATTGGAATTTAAAGATTATTGTATGGAATTTACAGCAGGACTTACAAAAATGCAATGTTCCAGAGTTGCTCACGTCAACAGTGTCAGTTTACTTGATGCAACATTTACATGTTGGTTGTGGTGAAACAAAAATGAGTCAGTTATTAAACGACTCATTCCACTGCCGTTGAACACTCATCTGCTTCCTATTAAAAACTCCACAAATTGAGTGGAGGCCGGCAGAGAACTTAGCGTCCAATACGTAATATTATCACTTAATGTTTCCCATATGGACTCATGTGCTCTCTGTTTGTGATCTTGTACAGAATTCCACACTCACCATCGAGGAATTCCACTCCAAGCTACAAGAAGCTACCAACTTCCCTCTGCGGCCTTTTGTCATTCCCTTCCTAAAGGTAGGATTATACTACTAGAAAATATGGGATTCAATAAAACTTGGAATAGTTTCTGTTGCTTTACATGAAAAAGCATTGCAAATAAATGTGTCAGCGGCTTCTTCAACATATTGCTCATGTCCCAGACATCCCATCATAAGTTTTCATGTAATTACCACAGCATTTATTGTATTTTTTGTCTTTGTCGACGTTCCTATCTAAGATTTTCTGGTATACCATCCTCCCTTTCCTCTTCATCTCCTGCCATATGGTGGGTGCATCATCAGGGTGGCTGGGCAATCTAAGATGCAACTTTTCTTTTCTTCCCTTCCTTCGCTGCATCTTAGTCTCTCTTTCCCCAGTCTAATTTTAGTGTTTTCCCACTGAGGGGTCTTAAATGCCAGCCACCATATGGCAGCACAGAGCAGTTGGAGATGTGGGAGGACTATAATAGGTACATAAGCCCAGCTGCAACAATGTGCACCAGGAGTTTCCATTTTGCTAATGTAAGATAACGGTGGCACTCGTGAAACTCATTGTTTTTACATATTGTTTTGTTTTAACATAATTCTATCCTATTTTGACGGCCACATGTGTAACACAAGTCACGTGTGTATTATGCCTCGATGAGTGTTCTGAGATACTTACATTTGCACACACAGATTTCCAGAAAGGCATCTATTACAAAAATGAATTGCTCTCTACAATTATGATTATATGAATTATTTTGATTATTATCTTTGCTAGGTCTGGCTGCTCTACATTTATTATGTGGTAGAAATGAAAAGAAGGGAAATGTCAATCTGAAGATGAATGATGATCCAATGGCATGCAATTCTTGACTCCAGCTATTTGTAGCAAATAGGATGACCTCTAATAAATGTAATATGGGTTCATCAAGGTCAAAGCAATCTTTTTCAGACTTTCTCTCTTGGAGACTAATAACAATCATAAACTATTAACACCACCTCTAGATAAGAGGTGAAGAAAACAAACAGCTGAGGGGTCTGAGAAACTGGGTTGCGTTAGACTGGAGAAGAAATTTGAAGCAATAAGAGAATTATTTTGATAGGATTTGAGGTATCAAGAAATAAAAATCAGGAGGGTAAAAATGTATGATGGCTTCTCTTAAATCTATCAGCAAAATAGCCGCTGCTGTTATTCTGACCCAGAGTGATGCAATGCTTTCATTTCCTTGCTGGAATAACGCATCCCATCACAGCCCTTTGAAGTTAATGTTGGCATACCTGCACAGCCCGACGACTCAAAACAAGAAAGTCAACCAGTAACTGCAATCAGGTCTGAAAAATAAATGCTTTTTGTCATTAATCTCTGTTCTGTGCAGAGCTCAAACATAGTTTGATTTTCACAAATCCCACTTCAAACATTTGTTGGTACTATGACTCATATAAAAACAGTTCAAATCTTGGATTCTCTATCACAGGATTGCAAATATGAGGAAATAATAAGCAAGTAAAAGCACATGTATGGGTAATTATCAATATAAATGTATGGAAATATAATCTCCTAGACAATTCCAATTGTTTATTAGTCACCCCCAAGCAAATACTAAACATTATATAATGGTTTAAAAATGTTGCCCATAGCATCATAATTGTAATTCCAAACCACAGACAGGCCTCCACCATTTGCAGGTCATATTTGGTTGAATTAAAATAAATTGAAAATATTCATGTATTTCTTATTAACCTAGTTTTATATAATGGTTAATTAAAATGATAGTATATTTTTTTATTTCTATCTAATACGTAAGTCAAAGAGATGGCGATAGAAAATTTCCCGTTGATGTCACACATACAAACGCTCATTTTTTGTTTTCGAAAAGAAGGGCCTGTTTGTATGAACCTTTAAGTGCAAATAATTTTGTTTTAGCATTGGCAGTCCAGCTCTTCACATAACCTATTTGTACAATGAGCTGCCACACAATGGTAGCTGAACTGCTTGTTATTGACAACACATGAATGTGTAATAATAGAACGTCTCAGGATTTTACGTAGTGCAACACAGACAGATATGTTATTCACTTCTAAATAGTGATTCCCTTATTTAGAGTGGAAATTAAGATATTCTGCACAGTTTCGACATGGTCTCACATACCCTGACCACTAAAAAGAGCAAATAAATCAGATCAAATTTTCACAAACAACGAAATATAAAATAAGAGTAAAATAAACCCCAAACACGAATTTATAGTAAGAATGGAGAAAACACTCCATGCTACATGCTGTGTACATTGTTTCCGTGACCACAAGTGAGTTTTACCAGTTATGTGTTCATATGCTGATTCCCTAAAGATGAAGATTGTAAACATATGTCCGACCTTAACTCGGAATGTGTTTTAAACATTTTGCACAGTATTAAATACTAAACTATATTGACACACAAGTTTCTTTAATCCTTCCAATCTTGTTGCAGGCAAATCTTCCTCTTCTTCAGAGAGAACTCCTTCACTGTGCCAGGTTAGCCAAGCAGAATCCAGCTCAATATCTGGCCCAGCATGAGCAGTTGCTGCTGGACACCAGCACCACCTCCCCTGTGGACTCCTCTGAACTCATGCTGGATGTCAATGACAATGGCAAGAGACGGACACCAGACAGGTCAGTGTGTTATAAAAAAAAAACGTATCAATGAAATTATAAAAACTGAGTTTGATTTAAGTGAAATACTTTTCTCATCTGAAGTGATGGCTGTGCCTCATTCAATATTTTCACAGTCCTTAAAAAAGGTAGAGAAAGTCTGAATCAGTTTTTTGCCAAAAATACATTTTGGTCATGTTTCTTTCATTCACTAACACCATTGTGGACCAAGCCTTTACAATGTGTTTGTTTGTTTATACAAATTCCTATAATAATGTTTTCTATGTCACTGGATAAACAGCAAAATCTAAAATCCCGAGAAATGCTTACCTCGGTTGTTGTGTCTCACATTCCTGTACCTGAGTATAACAAACCACCGCGAGCACACATCCAGAGTAAAGCATTAAATGACTTTTAGTAAGTAATTTACACAGACGAATACTCAGATACTGAGACCTGATGAAGCCTAAAGGAAAGAATTGTACTATATATTCATTAAACGGTTAATAAAAATGTTATTGACCTTTGTTTTGGAAGTGTGCTCTAGTTTAGTGTAGTGTCTTTCACTAGACACAACACTTCTGGAAAATGTTGATTAAGACGGAGAAGAAAACTTTCTTCTCTGCTGTGGAACAAAACTTAAGAATGTGTGATTTATAATTCCCGGCAACGTTGTGCCCAAGCTGTTGGAAAGACAGACCTTTGTTTCTGCTTTATCTTCTGCAAAAATGTGTTCTGTGTGTGCACAGCATAGGTATGTGTGTCTCCGTACCAAGACAAAGGAGAGTGTATGTCGATGTGAAAGTGCACACCGCTTGTGTGTCTTGGGAGATGAGCTGATAACACATACAGATGAGCAGCATCAATAAGGCTATCTAAGCACCTTTGCTTTCTGCTTACCTCTGCTCTGCATCTCAGTATGTAAGGGCCAGTGTGGAATCATTTGAATCAATCTTAATCACTGAATAGAAAAGGGAATGAACTACATGCACTTTTACAACTAAAACTAAAGATTGTTCATAACAAGAAGAAAGGGATGTTTCTCAACAAATCAAAAGGTCTATTGAGGTTGTGAAACACAAGAAAAAATTGGTGATATAAGGCTGCACACATCAGCATGCAGTTACTTCACAGTTCCAACTCATATTTTTACTTTGTATCAACAGTTTCATTGTGCATACTTAAATGTCTGTAAGAATATGGTGAACATGTGTTTCCTCTGGCGTCACCAGATATTAGATATCGTAGAAACACTGGTGTAGATGCATGAGTTCAACGAAAACCCTGAGAGACGGAGAGATTGTGTGAAAAGAGCATATGGAGAGCTGTGCTTGAGCGCTAGGATCCCATAAAAACAGCTCATTAGGAAGTTCAATCTGTTCATCACAGAGAGACGGGAGAACAGTAGAGCAAGAGAGGGAACTGAGGAGTGAGGAAAACTGAAGGATTGTGTGCAAGGTGGAATCTTGAAGTGCTGAAAGTGTAAGCACACCAAAACATGTGGGTCATTAGATGTTTACAAAAATCCAGGTGGCCATGAATCCCTGAGAGGCAGGTCTTCTGCAGAATCCTCTATTTGTCCAAGGAGACAATGTTTCTGCACATGTTTTCAGCATTTTCAAAGATACGTCATTCATCTTGTGGTGAGGAAGTTAGTTGTTTGGTTTGATCGTGTTATTCAGTTTGTCACCTTTTTTCAGGGACCCGCTTTTAACAGAAATGCGAAGCATGTTGTTTAAAGGCTGTCGCTGTCTTGAATTTAAATTAATTACTGTAAGTGCAATGAGTGACATTTACAAAAGAGTTCAAACATCTTTTTTTAAAAGAAGTCTTGATTGGAAGCTTTTCCTTTTTTGCACATCCTTAAGGCGTAGAGAATAGAGAAGTAATCATTTACCCACATGTTGAAATCCTCTTTTTTTTTTACAGATTACATCATAAAGCACAGGTGTGTGTCAGTCTGCTAGTTACATGGAAAAATAACTTATCAGTCTTGCTTAATTGTTGCTGTTCTTGTAAAATATAAAAATGTTTCTTTAAATTGGAATTGAACACTTGTTTTAATAGTTTTATTCATAACCATTTAACTATTGTAGGGGAGAATACACTGCAAGAATGGCTTCTTAAAGAAACAAAAACTCATTATAATTTTAAGTCTTACTAAGTCTTAAATATGTTTTCCTTATCTTGATTCATGAGTCTATTGTTGTTTGTCATAAATGCAACTGCAGCTCCTTCAACTGATATATGCATTTTTGCACACCACATGGTCATGTAATGAAAAAAAGTGTTGATGATGGAATACCAAATTCCACTTTGTGTTTCAGAACCAAAGAGAATGGCTTGGAGAGAGACGGTTCTCTGCACACAGATGTTCACCCCAGTAAGCGGCCCTGCACAATGAGCCCTGCCACACGTTTCAGCCCGTCGAATGGCATATCTTACCAACCCAACAGCCTCCCACATTCCGGTCAGATCCCCCCTCAGCACTACAGGTTGGATGACATGGCCATTGCACATCACTACCGGGACACCTACAGACACCCAACATCCAACCACCGCGAGATAAGAGAGAGAACACGACCAATTGGTGAGGGCAGGTTGTTTAAAATTTAAGGGATGCAGTGATGGAATTCCTGTGTGGTTGCCAAGCGTTTTCTAAAAGATTAAGAACTAGAGTGTTACTGCAGTTGCATCATTTTATCATCATTTCTGCTGCCCCTCTGTTCTTTAATACCACTTAGATCAATTCACGAGTCATTACAATGATCACATATTGTCAGGCAAACTCTGACGCAAGTCTGCACGGAAAATACGCATCTTTTCATTATTAGCAAGTGAACTAGGCTTGTGTTTTGAATGTGTCATGCCAAAGACATCCTTGTAAATAAGGAGACAGAATAATTTTCACAGGAAATGAATGTTTTTGCAAGTAATAATGCAAACTTTAGTACACTGACATGCATGTCTGTCTTAAAGGCTTGCATCCAACAAACAGACCCGAAGAAGTGATCGACCACCGGCTGACAGACAGAGAGTGGGCTGAGGAATGGAAGCACCTTGACCATGTAAGAAAAGTAATAACAATTTTTATATTTCTACACCAAATAATGTTGTCTATTTGTAATTCCATGATAGAATTATTTTAGATAAGATATACATCATAAATGTTTTCCCTACATTCACTGCTTAAATGTTTCATAAAATCATTGTTTACATCTTTATACATTTTCCCTTTCAGTACCCTTAATATGTTTTTATTATTTCATTTGTGTTGTTTATCATTCACATATAGCCAATATACATAAGTAATGAAGGTGTCATTGTAGGTAAAGATGGAACATAAAGAGCAGTCATGTTTTTAAAGGCCAGCTGGGGCTTCTGAAGACTACACACTTGCTTGACGTCTTCATTAGAACTTCCACCCCTAATTTTATAAATGTAATTACGCAAACTACTGAGGCAAGTGCTAGGTAAAGCCTTGACTCTAGTCATCAAGTCAAGTATGTCAAACATGCAACTGAACTGTAAAGGAAAAGGATTGGCAGTAACTATATAAGATAGATTGGACGATGTCGATGGCTTATGTCTATGTTGTTGAGTTATGGAGGTACCAATGCAGAGCCCCGATAAAGTTGTTTCATCCAGGTAGTTAAAGACCACATTTGCCAGGAAAGATTCATGAAGAATTCCAAAAAGCTCTAGGTGTTGGCTGCTTGGCTGACAACCTTTTAAATATTACATTGAAGTCTGGGATTTTGCCAAAGGATTGGCAGAACATTATGGAAGCTTTGCTTTCCAAAAAGGATTGATGGAAAATTAAACTTTCAACTAAAATATGTTGTATTATATAGCATATCTCATAACTACTTCAAAGCTCATGGATAAAAAGATGTGAAGAATACTTTAGTTTAACTGCAGATGATAATAATCTGGACCTATAATGTCAAGTGTAAAGTTACATCGACCCCAAAGTTTTTGTTGGCTTTACATTGCCTGTGATCCTGTGGTCATCAATCCTGTCCTTGGTATTAAAATGCATATTTCCAAACATGTCAACATGTTACTAACATTTCTTGTTAAAATACTGTGGTTACATTAACTTTTTGATTGAATGCCAAACAGCAAATTGACAAAAGGTGTTTCGGTGTTTTCATTTAGTTTTTCATCTTCATTATATAATACTGTAAATTTACTCTTAATTATTTTAATTTCTCTTGCTTTTGTTGATTAAACTCTTTTATCAATATCAAAAATGGGTCAAGGCATCAGATAAGCCCACTGTTTTTTCTCTCCCTGCATTGTTTCAATATATATAGTGTTTTTATTGTTGTATTATTTTAAACTGTGCAAAATAAAAAGTCCGCAAAATAAGCATTTGATCAGTATATCAGTGCAATGTTTCAAAAAAAAAAAATTTCAATAAAAAAATTGAACAATCAAATAAATAATGCAAGTACTCAGAACTGTCTTCTCTCTGTCTTTCAAGCTATTAAACTGCATCATGGATATGGTAGAGAAGACGAGGCGCTCATTGACAGTGCTGCGGCGTTGTCAGGAAGCTGATCGTGAGGAGCTCAACTACTGGATTCGGCGCTATAGTGACGCAGAAGAGCTGAAAAAAGGAACAATTAGTGGGCAGGCGAGGCAGCAGAGCCCTGCAGCACAGGAGAGCGCTACACCAGGTAGAGCAATGAAAATGTATTGCTGTTTGGATTCCGGAAAGTGCACCTTATTTAGGCTATTAGGCCCTAATATATCTACCCATCCATCCACTCATCCTTTACAGAGATGATATGCATTTACCTTAAATGTGTTGTTATAATTATTTATATGCAAGGTATTGCAGGCTGTAACAGCTGCTACAAAGGCGTGTTATACCAGACAAACAAATTATCTAAAATGTCTGCGCTTGAATTTGTTAAGCAACATTTCATTCCTCTGTGTCACACTAGAAATCCACAGGGAACTACTGCAGCGACCGGTGTCTGGCTACGTCCCTGAGGAAATCTGGAAGAAAGCTGGTAAGAATCAAACCCTAGTATTGCATTAAGGCTTGTGTCACTCTCTTTTCTAAAATATCTGCAGATTTTTAAGACATTACGTTGAAAGGAAACTAAATACATTTTTATAAAAAAAATAAAAAAGGAGCCCACTTGTAAAAACATTCTCATCCCACTGTCAACTGTGACCTCTTGAATATAAGCAGACATTGAAGCAATAACATTAAACCTTGAGACACTTGTTCAGATTCCAAGCATGATGTCAGATCATAAATAATTTCACTTTGCTGGTCAAATTTGGGACATAATTAAATCTAGTTCAAAATGAAAGTAAGTAAGTAAGTAATGGTTATTTCTAAAGCGCCTTTCTAGACCAGGGTCACAGAGTGCTTTAACAATCAAAAACAATACACAGTTAAAATTATTTACTATTAAAGGCCAAGGAGCAACAGCCTGGAAGGATTTCTCTACTCTGGTAGCGTGTGCGCGGAATCATCAGTAGATTCTATTAGATCTAAGATCCCAAGCTGGAGTGTAAGTTCACTCCAACTGAGCCCCAGAGGCTGAACAGCTTAGTCAATTGTTTGCTAGAAATCAAAAAATGGTGTGAAAACACTTTACAGCTAAATGTGGACCAAACTGAAACTCTGGTTGTTGTTCCTGATGATAAGGTTACAGGGTTGAGTCAGTACTTGGGTGACTTAGGTCAGTCTATCAAACTGAGCCTAAGAAACCTGGGTGTTGTATTTTATAAAGACATGTCTCTAGTTCAACACTGCAGAAAACTGACTGAAACTGTTTCCTTCAACTGAGAAAAATCTCTAAATTTAGGAAAATGTTGTCGGAACATGATCTGGCGCTATACAAATAAAAATGACTTACTTACTTACTTACTGATGTAATGAGGAGCCTGACCATGAATAGCTCTGAAAGTAAGAACCAGAATTTTAAAATTCATCCTGAAAGAAACTGGCAGCCAGTGAAGAGTTTTAAGGATCGGAGAAATGCGAGTTCTTCTACTAGAGCGGGTCAGAATTCTTGTTTTGTATTAACTGCAGGCGAGACAGCTCCTTCTTGTTTTAACACGAAAATAAACTGTTAAAAAACTCTTAAGGAGAAAACAAAAACGTATGGATTATAAGCTCCAGATCTTGTTGTGACATTATTTTCCTAAATGATGCACTAAAAATAAAAATAAAATGTCTGCTTGGCAATGCTGTATCCTGACCAGAGGAGGAGGGTTCTAGTTTTAGGTGCCCTGATGAGCTACTGCAGATGATGTACTGATGTACATTCTCCTCATACAAATGTTAATCCATGTTACATGGATTATAACAAAGTTTGAAATTAGTTAGTTCTTGATGTGGAAGGAGATCTTCGTGACTGGTTCACGAAGAAAAGGATGGAGAGCGAATATAAACATTTAAAGCCATGGTCAGCCTAGAGACCTTTAAGACACAGGGCAACGACCTGCCTCTGCTGGGCCATGTTTTTTAGTTTTTTTTAAGAACTGCTCTAAAAAGGCAGAGAAATCATAATGGGAAATGTCCATGTGAATCAAACCACATGTTCAAAAATAGTTATTCAAAAGTATTCATACAATTTTCTTCCTTCTCCTTGTAGGCATGATAAACCATAAAACATGTGGATTGAGTGTCAGTATCTGTTTGCTATATGAGATATTTCCACGTTTGAATGGATAACCAACTGATGCATTCAGCGGATAATCACACAAGGAAAATATACAACAGTTTCCTGTTGTGAAAGGAAAAATGCACTGATTTAAAGTAAAGTTTGCTGTGAATGTAGATGGTGCTCCTAAGAACTGCAAAAAATATGGTATACCTTGAGAAGGCATTTTCCTTATTTTAATTGAAAAGAAAGTTAAGTTGAAAAAAAAATATTTGCTTCACACAGTGCTGGGAAATGCTGTTTTTTCTCTCTTTGAGCCTTTACACCTGAGCAGCATGGGTACAGACTAATTTCAACGTGACCCGAGGCAGATTGTAAAATAGCAACGTAGCACAATGGTGAACAGAAATGAATAACTGGATTTGAAATGGGCAAAATGTTTACAGTTGGTGATAAATATTCAAGTGCCTTGAAAAGTGTCCTACTGCTTTCCCACTTCCTTGCTCTGCGTGGGCCTCTGGGATCACAATGGAAATGCATAATTTAAATATAAATTGCCTTATTTGCATACTCAATTAGTCAAGTTTCTTGAGGCAAACAAAAGGCCTCCCTTTTTTGTTTTGACATTTGTTTTGAATTTGACTGCTTAACATCCAGACAAAAAGGTTTTCTCTAAAAAAAGGTTTTAAATAACACACGTCAGAGTGCCAGAAGTGTTTTTGAGTCATTATGTGGGATTATTCTTGTTTTGAATATTTTTTTAAATAGGATTTCCTTCAAAGCAACTTGTTCTGCCTTACCGACACAATTTGAGTTTGCCATTTGACACATCTGCTGGTGGAACAAGTGGATAAGATGATGCAAATGTATGAAGCATATACTGACACAAAAGAACAGTTTCATTACAAAAAATAATGAACAAGATGGTGTTTGCTGCACAGGCTGTTTTTCCTCAGTAAGAAAGAGTGAGATAACTTTTTTTTGCATATTTGTTCTTTTAGGTTGTTAACTGTCCATAAGCAGAGTAATTCACTGAACACTTGGTTGCAGGTCCGGGAGGGTTGACTTCCTCTGTGTCCACACTCTTTCCGGAAGAGGCTGTGAATGAGGTGAAGCGACAGGCCATGTCTGAGCTGCAGAAGGCAGTGTCCGAGGCGGAGCGAAAAGCTCTGGAGATGATTAGCAGCGAGCGAGCTAAGATGGAACGCACTGTGGCCGAGGCAAAGCGGCAGGCTGCCGAGGACGCGCTTTCTATAATTAACCAGCAGGAGGACTCAAGTGAGGTGAGACATCAACACACACTGGTCGATTGTTTTTAGATCTGGCTAATTCAATAAAGTTTGCCATATTTTTTTTACTGGCAGTTCGCATGATGATGGCTGGTGGTTTCAAACTTTGGTGGCTTGAACTACACAAGTCGCTTTCAGTCATCGATAATCAAATTTATCACATGTGTTTTAGCGGGCTTGTAGTCTGTGAGATGAGCTCGTGATTACTTCTGTGACGTAACATTTAAGACATTTCTAGCATGTCCTTTATTATGTTATCCCACAATGCATAGTAAGAATGTGGAGACAGGCTTGGCCCACGGTGACCCTGTGGCCCTGGGAAGGACTTAAGTAATAATATAAAATATTCTATAATGAATTATTATCTGTTAGTCAATGATGTGTTCTTTTTTTTTTTGCCAGAGTTGCTGGAACTGTGGTCGTAAAGCGAGCGAGACCTGCAGCGGCTGCAACACAGCTCGCTACTGCGGCTCGTTCTGCCAGCACAAGGACTGGGAGAAGCACCACCATGTCTGCGGTCAGACCCTGCAGACACAGCAGCAGCAGGTCAGCCAGCAACAAAGTGGTGTTCCGGGGCTGGAGACTCCTGCGCCGATCAGCTCCTCGGCCTGTACCCCTAGCAGCACAGGGAGTCCCGCTGCGACCCCACCTGCTGCGACAACCTGTTCTTCCACGCCCAGCACCCCGTCCTCTTCTGCCATGGATACGACGCCACGCTGAGAGAAGCAGGCTGAACAGCCAAAACAAACAGCATGACTGTCTTCATTGCCTTGTAAAACTGAGCTGACATGGCCAACGATGGATCATAAAACGTGGCACGTGTCTATCTCACAGCTCGGTCGGAGAAGGAAGTCCGTAGACAGGTCATATTGACCAAGTGTGACTTCATAGGAACACCGATATTCTTTGTTTTTAATTAATTAATTTAAATAAGAATACCACTTGTTTGTTGTTCAATTGTCTGTTTGTTGTTGTTGTTGTACGTTGTTAATGTCGTTGTCATTTTTTTCCTGTTTTAGTTATAGAGACAGGGCAGAGAAAGACAAAATACAAAAGGGACCAGACAAAATGCCTTTTTCATGCTCATTATAATCCAGGGCAAGGCAGCATAGAAACTCCTGAATGGTATAATCATTTCTAAATGACATAACAATTGCCAATACATCTATACCCACCAGTTTCATATTTGACAAATCTGACATAAAGTTGGTCATGCTCTTCTTTTCCTTTTTACAAAATACAGTGTAATGTGAATGCAGGCCCATTTAGATCACCCCTCATATGTGCCAATACCTGATCAATTTGATTAAGTTTAATATTTAAAACAAATGTTCTGAAACCGATATGAAACTGAGAATTCTATGACGAACACCATGAGATGGGCAGATGTTGAGCAGATTGGTAGCAGAGCCAGCTGTTATGCCAGTGTTATTTCCTCCTCACTTGTGATATCCAGGTCAGTGGGCCGGGAAATACTGCTCCAACCTCCTTTGGGACAAAAGCTGAAGATCCCTCAAAGATTATATAACTACAGTTTGAGGAGCACGATTTGCTTCGACACAGCCATGAAAATGAAAGTGCTTCATCATCTACAGTAAGATTGTCCAATCTCAAGGACAGCAGACACTTCAAGACTGGCACATATTGTGCCACTTTTTTATGCCCTTTTTTATTTATGTGCAAAGACTAGAGTAGTGTGGTGTTAACTATTATTTATTGTTCTTGGAACTTTTTAAAGCTGCCATGTCATCTCTGTCATTTCTGTCCACAATTACAAAAAAGAATCTTTCTGTCTGAGCTGCTTTTCTATTCCCTTTGGCGTATGGGATCACTGCTACTAGTTTCTGTCCCCTCAAGAAGACTGAAGCATGAGGCACCACATGGACTAACTCGGAGAAAAGCATGTTGTGCTAAATGGTAACTTGGAGGGGACACACATTATTGTATTTGCACTGTCACAGATGTTGTTTTGGCATGCTTTTTCCAGCATTGTGTTGTTAAAGAGAACATATTTCAACAATTTTGTAGGTAGCAATAGTCTGTTAATTTATTTCAAAGTGAATTTGCTAATATTTCTCATGTCCTCTCCTTCTCTGCATTATAGTGACGGTGTTTATTCTTCCTGAATAGTTACAGTCAGTGCATGCACATGAGACATTTGTTCAATATTTTTTAAATAACAGATAAATGGTAACAAAAAAACAAGTAACAACAAACTTTCCAAATGCAGAGGTGAAAACTCCAATTTGACAGCTTTAACAACAGAACACACCAGATAACAAAAGTGTTAACACCAGACACACTCGAAACAGCCAAAGACTGACTGACACCAAGGACCAAATTTTAATTTTAAACTGTTTACAGTTAGTCTTTTTTTTCTGTGTAAATAATTGTTCATTATAACCTGCTATAGAATCAGCAAGTCACACTGATCTCACAGCATCTCACTATGAAAATATTCAAGTTAATGCAAACAATTTGTTCATTCCAACTGGAGCAATAATATACAATATAAGACATGTTTCAGTCTCAAGTTAGTTCTGAGCTGGTTCTAAAGTCCTGTGGTTTTAAAAAGGTTAATAGACTTGTTTTACATTAGAGTTGGCCGACATTATTACATGAAGTTATTTGTATCAATTGGATAATAATGACAAGATAAGTCAATAAAATTGTCCTGCTGAGTAAAATATGCAAATCTCTAGCCAATGACATTCCAACATTCTATTATGTGTCATGATTCATCTTCAACATGTTTTTCTCTCATATTTGCCTCAACAATTGTCAGCTAAATGTTGCAACACATTTAACTTAAAACTGAAGAGACATCAACGGCCCTGATCCCGTTGCATAGCTGATGAGACCACCTTAGTGATTTATTTATATATACATATATATATATATATATATATATATATATATATATAGCAGCAGCAAGTCACATCTGAAGAAGCTACATTAATTGAGACTCTTTAAGAACACAAACTGTGGCCCCAAGACTTTAAATGTGAGTCAACTTATTGACTGAGGACAGAAACCGACAACCAATTTGTTTTTGTCATTCTTAGAGTTGTTACGTGACTGTAGCTGTTTGCTGTGTTAGCTTGTCAAAACACTCAAATCGCAGACGTCTGCTGGTCTGTTCAGTCAGTCCGATTTCACTGTTTTTCTCAATGTTGTTGCTGTAAAGAAAGGGTATTCGGGGGAAAACGGTCAACATTGGAAGGTTACAGCTGACAGCTTATCACCGTTAATACCCCAATGCTATAAAGACACTGTTTTTCATATTTCGACAGCCACTTTTGTTTGCTTTGTGGCTGCTTTACATGATCACACTTTGCTCCTTAGATGCATCCACACTATTGTGTTCTATAACAGAATATAGATGTGTCAGTATGTATAAATGATCTCAATTCAAAAGCTGAATGGCCAAATCTTTGTCAATAATCATGTAATATTGTTTTACGTAGATGCAAGGGAGGTTATAAATGTTCACAATGATAGTGTGGATGCAGCCTAAGTGGTTCAAAAGCTGGTAACAAATGGTTTTAACACAAGCCTATCAGACCCGAACAAACAGTTAGTGTTTATACAAAAAAAAAAAAACTGTGTTCTTTAGATGACTATTTTGTCTCTTTTTCCCACCTCAGTTTTGCTACACATTCCTCAGTAGCAAACAAGTCTCACTCTACCTCTTACAGCACGATAAGAGCACCAGTCCCAGTGCTGATACTGGTCTAGTCGAAACCAAATGGGTACACGCGAACAGGAAAAAATAAAAACCCAAAGTCAAAGCTCATGCAGCTGTGAAACCATATCACTACTTGGTAACAATGCAGACCTCATAGATAAATACTACATAAAAAAACTAATTATAACCAGATTTTTTTTGCGCATATGTTAAAAATGTGGTAAATTTAGTTTACATTTTTGAACTAAAAATCTTTTTTGCCTCTTATCTTACTGTATTACCTTTTTTGTTTTGTCCTGGATATATGCTTAAGTATCTCATCGAATTAGATAAGTACAAGGGCAGAGTTATACATATGACAGGTCTTCTAAAAGAAAGAAAAGCTTAGGCATGCCGGCTTTTCCTAAGAGACAAAGGTTTTTTTTACTTTTCTTCAAGGTATGGCAGGGATAAAGAAGAGTTTGACTTTGGGACATTTTGTGTTTGTTCACTTTATAAATTAATTGTGACAAAATGATTATTTGAAGTTGTTGTGCAATACTTTATTGAAACCTAATAACCACAAGTTAGTGGGTGAAATTGAGCGGTCTTTCCATCGCTTAGTCCACTGAAAAGCTTTCCAGTTTGCTATGTCAGAAATGTGGTTTCATATCAATCTGTTTCCTTTTTTATTATTTGCGGGCTATAAATAATGGTTTGTCAGTCTGTGAAACTTTGCAGTATAATTCTGGTATTGATGTTCTCTTTACAGTGTAATAAATATGTTAATACCTGTTTTGTTGAGATTGTTGTTTCTTACAACCCTATCTAAGATGGTAAAAAAACAAAGCCAGTGTCCCAACCTTATCGAAGAATACCACCCAATCAAAATTGATCAAAGAGGTCAGAGAGCACATATCATAGCTACTGAAAAGGGTGATTCAAGAAAGTACAAGCTCCTATGCATCACCAGTTGTTCTGGTACTCAAATGTGTGTGGATTACCAGAAGCTCAATTCTAAAACTAGGCAGGATGTTTTTCCACTTCCTAGGATGGATGAAAGCCTTGATGCATTGTGCGGTGCTACGTTTTTTTCCACCATTGATTTGGCTAGTGGGTACCATCAAGTAGCATTAAAGAGGGGATAGGGTAAAGACTGCTTTTACCACCCTATTTGGCTTGTACAAGAATGTGCCGATGCCCTTCGGATTGTGTAACGTGCCCGCAACGTTCCAACATCTGATGCAGGCCAGTATGAACTTAGAACTTAGAAGCTTTCAAGAACTAGATCAGACACTTAGGGTTCTAATCAAATTTTTGGACGAGGGGTAAAATTGCTGAAGCAGTGGTCGCGACTGGTGTTGAAAGATGGTATCTTGTACCGTGAGGTTGAAGATGTGCACAGTGGGAAAGTGTGCCAAATGTTGTTGCCTGCTTGCCCTAAAGAATGAGTCCTAAAAAGTGTTCATGACAGAATAGGACATCAAGGTATAGAGCGAACACTCAGTTTATTAAAAAAAATAGTTTTTTTTGGAGCCGGATGCATCGGGATGTTGAACAGTGGATTAAGCAATGCGAAAAGTGTGCCATGGCTAGAATGCCACATCCAAAGATCCAAGAAGATCTTAAGCCATTTCTTGCTCCTCGTCCACTTGAGGTTGTGGCGGTTGACTACACAATACGATAATAATAATATAATAAGAGTGGTTCTCAAAATATGGTGTTCCTGAAAGATTGCATTCCGATCAAGGACAGAACTTGGAGAGTGCAGTAATCTCTGAGTGTAAATTGTATGGGGTCAAGAAAACCTGAACCACACCGCATCACCCGCATGGAAATCTCCAGTGTGAAAGATTTAACAGGACGTTACACGACCTCCTGCAAACCCTTCCTCCTGAGAAAAAAGTAAACATTTTTAAGAGGCTGTGTATGAGTATAATGTGACACCCCACTCTATTCCCCATATTACTTGCTTTTGGGATTTCATCTGCATCTTCCAATTGATCACTTGCTCGGCTAGCAGAAGGAAGATGGTGAAATGCCAGACTGGTTGGTTATTCACCAGCAGCAGCTGCAAGATGCACGACTCTGGTAATACTGCTAGCAGGAGAGAAAGCTGTACAGAGGGCTAAATGGCAACCAGTGTTCTGCCCACCCATGGATGTGGGACAGCATGTCTATCTCAGATACAGACCTCTAGGGAGGAATACAATCCAATACTCCTGTACGGCGTACATTTTAGGACATCGTCGTCAGGTATCAGACTAAGGTGACAGACCAAACAGCTTCAGAAAAACATCCGTCAGACTAAACGGCCTCAGACGTCACATCGAAGTTTCTCAGGCTTCAAAATAAAAGTCACCAGACAAAACGACATCAGATGGCATCTGGAAAAAAAATAAACGTACCGTTTTGTTGCGAATGAAACCGGACATGCACTTGATAAAGATCTGATATTAGACAAAACGACATCAAATAGAATCTAGAAAAAAAATAAACATTCCATTTAATTTCAAATGAAACCAGAAATGAATGTAATAACGATAATAGACAAAACTAAATCAGATAGCACCTGGAAAGAAGCGTAACTATTTAAACCGGATTCCCGAAATGCACGTGACGTCACTGATTTAAACTACGGTCCGAGATTTTAAATATATATACAGTATTTGCTTTGGATACAAGTAAGGTAAGTTGATTGTATTGTGTGTTTTATTGTATTACGCGATTTTATTATGAAGCGACCTTTGGTTTCTTGCAAGGCGCTATTAGATAATAATACTTGAGTTCGGTGAAGTTACATGTATTTCCGGATTTATTCGAAATAAATGGTTAGTTTATTCTTTCCAGATGCTATATGATGTTGTTTTGTCTAAAATCATGTCGTCATCGCTTGCATTTCCGATTTCATTTGAAATAAAGTGGTTCGATAATTTTTTCCAGATGCTCAATTGTGAATTTCTCTATGGAGATAAATAAAAGTATCGATCTAATGTTGTTTTGTTTGAAAGCCTGAGGCCGTTCAGTCTGATGGAGTTTGTCCAAGGCCGTTTGGTATGATACCTGACGATGTCCTAAAATGTACACCGTACTCCTGGTCGCCCACAGTGTATAGAGTGGTTGA
The DNA here is from genome assembly GCF_982586985.1 of Callionymus lyra. NCBI lineage: Eukaryota > Metazoa > Chordata > Actinopteri > Syngnathiformes > Callionymidae > Callionymus > Callionymus lyra. The sequence continues at coordinate 39,297,029 of NC_141820.1, read as the reverse complement.
TGCGACAGGGACAACATATACTGTTGAACCACCTTAAGGAGGCTTTTTGCATAGGTCCAATTTAAAGCCATGGGTAGGTCCTCTAGCACAGCAGAAAGCAGAAGGCTAGCCTGTCTCACAAGATGTGGAACACAAACTAAGTGTGGACTCTGAGCCTAAATGTCTTGGTCCAGAGTTTGTGAGCGTTGAGAAGAGCAGATACCCTGTGTCTATCCACTTCTGGCTGTGTGGTTGGAATAGGCAGCAAGTCGGCAGGGGAGAGTGTTTTGCAGCAGTGGAAGATCTGTGCGTGAAACTTTGGGGAACTTAACTTCAGGGAGTGACTCACTACTGTTTATGTTATTATTTCATTATCTTTGTTACTGTCAAGAAAAATCATTCATACTGGGTAGGCGGGAATTAAACACCCAACAAAAATAATCATTGTTGTGTCCATAACTCTTTGTTTTCTGACCTGGTCACACCTAGAAAGGCAGGCATCTTACTTTGCTTCTGTTTCCTCAGGAGATTCAGTTAAGTTTGGAGCTCAGGAATGTTCTTTATGTCTGAACCAACACAGTCTCACTCCAATCGCATCATATTTTACACTCGACTAGCCACCTTTTTTTTTTTTTTAATTAGAAATCCATTGAAAATTATTAAATCAAGTCATGTTGACTCTTGGTTAAAGTGAACAGAGGTCGTTCACCCTGACCAAGAGGCAACTGTTAACACCATCCAGCCCACTCTGCTGAAGGACAAACTGACAAGGATTCAATTTCAATTTTCAATTCAATTTTTTTTCAAGTGTCTTATCATAACAAAGTTATCTCAAGACACTTTACAGTTGAAGTAAGACTATAGTGGAGAAAGGAAAAACGAATCCCAGCAATTCAACAGGATGCAGGCCTGGTCTCCTGGATATTGGACTATCTCACGGATCGAGTATGTCAGGCTGAAGGACATCACGTCTGACACTGTAGAGTGCAGTACAGAAGCACCTCTTCACCATCTACACTTAAGACTTCTGCTACAACTCCAAGCTCAGTCTCATCCAGAAGTACGCTGACGACACTGCCATTGTAGGATGCATCAGGGACAACAGCGATGACGAGTATAGGAGTCTAATACGTGACTTTGTGGACTGGAGTGAGAGGAACCACTTGTAGCTGAACACCTCAAAGACCAAGGAGCTGGTCTTGGACTTCGGGAGGTCCAGGACAAAGCCACGTCCAGTGTCCATCAGCCGGACGAGGTGGACATAGTGGACAACTATAAGTACCTCGGTGTGTGGCTGGACAGTAAACTGGACTGGTCCTGTAACGCAGACCATGTATATAAGAAAGTTCAGAGTAGACTGTACTTTCTGAAGAGACTCCGATCATTTAACATATGCAAGAAGCTCCTCTGCATGTTCTACCAGTCAATGGTGACTGTCGCTGAGAGGAGATCACTGGAGAAACTACTGTCCATCATGGATGATGACGGTCATCCTATGAACACTGTCATCAGTGAACAGAGAAGCAGATGGAGTGTACAAATGCTCCTCCCCAACACTCAGGAAGTCATTCATTCCTCGTGCTATTAGATTGTATTATTCTGAGTTTTGGGGCAGTGGAGGCGTGAAAAGAAGATGTTATTTTATGTATCCTTTTCTTTGTGTTATTTTTGTTTGAACTATGTTCTTTACACTTAGATTGTGTCATTTGTCATTTTGTTCTTATTATTTAACTTCTTTTCCCAACAATTTCCCTTAATGAGATCTCCAGACATCTCTCATCTCTGTCTGTCTGTCTAACACAAGTTACAAATATTTACGAATCTCCATCTGAATTCAATAATGCAATCTTAAATTAGGCCAAGTACTCTTGAAACTACATGCTTTTAAAATTAATTTACGGGCATTGCTATTGTTATAATTCCCACAGACAAAAGAAACCGATCAAATCCATGCTTTTGGGTCTAACCAACATTTTTGGTACGGTGAAGATCCAGTCTGTCCTCAGCGTGCTGCCCCACAAGTCTTGAATAAATCATGGTTTATTGCAACGCCATTCTTACCCGAGTAAGTCAAACCTAGGGCTAAATCCAGGTGCTGAAGTATTGTGCTACACCAATTCCTCAGAAGGCTTACTGGTGGGTAAGCAACCTCATTTGTCCAAGAGGGTGAAAGAAGGCTGAACTAGCTGCCTCAGACTGATGACCATCAGTGCAGCCTGAGACTAACTGCAGAAGGACTTCATTCTGAAGCTCAACACCCCACCTGAAATGAAAGCAACTAACCTCCAAAATACCTTGGTGAAGTAAACAAAATGAGTACAAAAAATCCTGTACATACTTTTTCTCTGCAAAGTTCAGCTAAGGTTGAAATGAGCATGGAAATGATAAACAACACAAACACGTTTGGATGTACATGCATGCATATCATTGTATTCACTAAAATGTTAGTAAAATTGTTTCTTCTATGACAATATCACAGGCAAAACTCTCCTTGGTTGAAAATGACTGCATGATAGTCTTGTATTATATCTTCTTTGCTGGTCATTTTTAAAACTTCAGTATGAATTATTATATAATAAATTAAGTTATAAGAGGAGGCCTTTCTTTAAATGAGGCATAATTGGCTGATGCAACAGAGAGAGTTTAGAACAAATAAGCTTGTGTGCTTCCCTAAAAAAACCTGAAGGTACTCACATTTTTTAGTGAGAGTCAGTTTTCCTCTTGTGAATGGGGCATCTAATCTGCCTGATGATTCACGCTTGCATTCTTTTGACAAACTACTGTAAAATAACCATGAAATGACAACATCACTTAAGAGTCCCTTAATTGATGAATGTAATGTAAGGCACAGACTCCATCATTGTTAGCGTACTTCTGCTACGGGATCTTAATAAAAAAAATTACTTTTGAGTCATACATTTACAATAACTGGTAAGAATAAAAGGCACATATTTGTTCCACGTTTCTCTAATATAGAATTAGAACAAACTAAGTCGTATTTGATAGAGATAAAAAAAGCCTAAAAGGAAATTTCATTTGATTCTTAGTTTTTAATCTGGTAGGTTTTTAGAAATAAGTAGGTATTGGGGTTTGAAAGGAAATGTTTAACAATGTTAATTTGTTGTCATTTGTCAAATAATTTGTCAACATCTTTTGCCAAACAGAGGCATCAACAGAGCTATGCGACTCAGTTACTTATTACCGACATTGCCTTATTATATCAGCAAAACTTTCACAACAACATTTGTAAGTAAGTAAGTAAGTAATTTTTATTTGTATAGCGCTTTTCTAGACCAGGGTCACAAAGCGCTCAAACAATCAAAACAATATTAAATAAAGTATATATTTTAAAGATAATGATAAAACTGATAACACCACAGGAGTTCCAGAAAATCAAGGAAAAGCCTGAACAAATAGAAACGTCTTGTTTCTTAAAGGAGTCAGTAGACTCCATCAAGCGCAAAGAGAGAGGAAGATTGTTCCAAAGCTTAGGAGCAACAGCTTGAAAAGATTTCTCTCCTCTGGTCCTGAACCGTGTGCGAGGAACCATAAGTAGATTCTGATCCACAGACCTCAGAGCCCGAGCTGTGTGTAAGGCTGGATCAGATCAGTGATGTAAGGAGGAGCCTGACCATGAATAGCTCTGAAAGTAAGAACCAGAATTTAAAAGTTGATCCTGAAAGAAACTGGAAGCCAGTGAAGAGTTTTAAGGATCGGAGAAATGTGAGTTCTTCTACTTGAGCGGGTTAGAATTCTCGCTGCAGAGTTCTGAATCAACTGCAGGCGAGACAGCTCCTTCTTGTTAAGACATGAAAACAAACTGTTACAATAGTCCAGGCGAGAAGAAACAAACGCATGGATTACAAGCTCCAGATCATGTTCCGACAACATTTTACTAAATTTAGAGATTTTTCTAGTTGTCACCTAGTTTTGTTAACATACAGGATGTACTTAAAGCTAGCATACATGTCTGTTGTTTAAAAGCAGGGAAGGTTATAAGAGAAGTCCATTTTTTATACCACCTGTGCAGGCCATAGACTTTACACTAAACATTATATAGAATTTAATACAGCTTACTTTTTATGTAATCCAAAATCAGAAAAAGAAAAGCTTGGAGGGTTTTTAAATGCTGTAAAGTAAGACAGCTGGGATTCAAATGTTTTCGTCAATGAAACAGATAACTCAATAAAACAGCTTCATGTTTCTTATCCTCCTCGACCATCCTTTCATTATCTTCCCTAAAACACTTGAGAGTTGATAAAGGGATGAGCGAGTCTGGTGCCACATTCTTCCAAATAAAGTTCATTGTGACCAGGACTCTTTCTTCCACCCTCTCGTCTCCTTGTCCCTTCACTGTTTCTTCTCTCACTCTCTTATCAGGCCGGGCAGAAGCCGACAGTGACTTGAATTAAATGTTGGATTGAAGAAGGTGGCGAGCTGCTCAGAGCCGATAACAATACAAATGGATTTTCTCAAACAGAGGAAAACAGCTGTCTCCATTATTTCAATGATTCACCTTTTCCCGTTCCATTAATTGGCTTTTTGATCACAGGCAGAGGTGCACACTTGCTGATAAGAAATAGGTTATTAGTAAAGTAGCCTAGAGGGGCCAGAGGCGATGGGTCGTTGCTGGGCTGCAAGAGATGAGATAAAGGCGTGGTAATGCCTGTGTGAAAAAGTGCCAGTGAATGATAGCACATTGCAGTTTGGACCGCTGGCACCTCTAAGCGAACATGGCTTACTGGCGAGAAGGAAGACACAGCTGCAGCAAGTGGGCTAAAGTAGGACTTGATATCAGGGATAAAAGTGACTGAGTTGAAGACATCTCTCTTTCACACAATATAACATGAGTCATATGGGCTCGAATAGGTTACAAATTAATTCAAAAAAATGTATCTTAAAGAACTTGTTGGTGAAATATTGTTAAATCTACAAAAGTGCTAATTTCTATTCATGGTTTGATGGTATTCCATTTTAATAAAGACACAGTTTTGTCTTAAAATGAAAGATGGTCACGGTGGCATCATTATACTAAACAACATTTAAAATATATGAGACAGATGATAAGTAAGTAAGTAAGCAAGCTTCATTTTTAGAGCGCCTTTCAGAGACAAGGGTCACTATGTGCTTGAACAATAAGATTTGTATCATTTTGTAAATATAATATTGTATACCTTATAAATGTAATCATTTTTGTGTCACCCATCATGAAGGTGTTTTTTTATACCTTAAATAAAATGGTCAAAACCAACTCAGACTATTGTCATACTTCTGACTCGGTCTTCTACTTGTTACATTATCTCATTGGTTTTATGTGGTCAGATTAATGTCTGAATACATTTTTGTTTCCCCTCCAGAACAGCACCTGTTGTTCGTTCGAATTGTCAAATGAGGCATTGACTATTACAAGAACAACAATCCAACATCTATTAAGGAGAGATTGAGCCATCAATTAAGCCATTAGGAGCAAGAGAAGACAAATTCAGAGATTAGTTTTTAGTGGCTTACTGTGTTAACAGCACATAAACTCTACCTTTTCCAAGTTCAATCATAATAGTAAGTAAATTAGAATACAATATTTTGTAACAGGATGCAGCATACATATGTGATCCCATTTTCATATTCACTCAGTTTTGTTTTCTGCAATGATTGGTTTCATTTTAAAACAGTCATCATTCAAATAACTTTTTATCATGTCTGAGTTTCATGTGGCCACCAAACTGCTTTATAACAGTGAGTCAGGGACAGAGATTTGATATGAAGTACTATGAACCTTTTGTAAGGTACCAGACAAGAAACTGACATAACAAGATCCTCTCTCATTTTGTGAACATATGCGCATCCCTAAATGACAGCGACGCAACATAGGTTCCACAACATGACAGTTACACTGTTGGGACACCGGGAGAAGCCAGAATAAATATTTTAAAACTTGCATATTTCTCTCTTTAAAAGCTTTAGCAACAAAAAGTAAAAACTCTGCTCTTTAAAAAGTTGTTTGGCTTAAGAAAACTCACATTTGGTCACAAGTGAGTTGTCAAGGAAGAGACAATGTTGTCCATTTTATCTGCTATGAATCGTGAAAGGAATTCTAATGATCCAGTAGCGCTTTACTACCAGAATCGTCAAGCATAAACATATTGGTTAAAATCAAAATGTCAAGTTAAATAAGTTGATTGGTTCAATTCAGTTTATTGGCAATTCTTTTATTTTTTACGAAATAATTTACACTCGCCGTGTGGTCCAGGGGCAAAAGGCTAAATGAAGATAATTTCCTGCTTTTATGTCCCTATCAGAAAGGTAATGTAAGGGGGATGTAGATTGTGTTGAAGTTTGAAAAAGGTTTGATACTCTGTAATGTATTCCGAGCATTACGGCATTCATGTGCTTGTTGCTTGCCTGTTTCCCAGTCGTAAACAAGGCCTGGAGAAGCAGAAGAGAGCAGTCATTTCTAAGGATAAATTGATGGTCAACTGTTCTATGATCAAGAATTGACCCCATGTTTATTTTGAATTACCAGAACAACAGCTGAAGTTTAAAAACATGACACAAATAATACTGATACTTCAAATACTACCCCCAATTTTGTGTTTATTTGTTGTGTAGAGTTTAGTGTTCACCTTAACACCCCACTCCTCTTCTTTTCATCATACGATGTTTCACCTTTCACCCACTAACACACTTAAACATCCGCACACACATCTGACAGAGAACAACTTAGATTTACTGTTTGATGAATATGATTAGGTCTACTACCTGTAATGTGTGTGTGCTTGGAAATCAGGCAAAAGTCATACAAAAAGATCAACTAACTAAACTAAATCCAGACTCACGGAAACTAACCTGCAGTCATGCATTTGGCAAGTAACTCCAGACAAAGTGGGATAGCAATCGTAATGAATAATACAATTAAATTCACATTTGAAACTTCAATCGCAGAGCCAGCTAGATATGCCATAATCAATATTTCTCTGGAAAATAAACAAAATATGACCATAGTAAGTGACCAAGATCTCTTCCACACTTTATTCTCAAATCTAAATATTCATCCAGCGCTGATCTGATTATAGGAGGTGACTTTAACGCTGTGCTTGATCCAGGACAGAACCAGTTCAGTTACGAATACCAGACCTTTGCTCATCATCGGCAGCTATAAAACAGTACATGGAGGAGTTTGAACTGGCTGATAGCTGGGGACAGAGAAATCAGCATGAGAGAGGATTTTTCCTCCCATCCCGCTCAAGCAGACCTGGCAGTGTCAAAGCACTGGAGGTTATCACTGACACCATCTCAGGTTTGTAACAAAGGGATGCCATTGCTTCGCCTCTTTGTAAAAAAAAAAAAAAACTGTGCTGAGATAGAGAAAGTTTACAAGTTTTTAATAAAAAATCACTAAATTAAAATGAGCTATTTAGGGTAATCTTTTTGCTTACATGTTCATATTTTCTCTTGCATCCAACATTTTCAGGAAAAACATGATAACAAATGTAATTTCCTTTATTTCTGAATCTGAATCTATTATTTCTGTACTCTTACAATGACATTACATTTTAAATCAATGAACTAGTCATTTATGATGGCAAGTGATCGTCAGCAAGTTATCTTGTAAAAGCTTTGTTTTTCCAAATGTAGGCTCACAGTGTTTTATTTTGAAACGGACACTTGCATTTTCCAAACAAGAAAGACACAAGGAAGCAACTTTCCTGAAGGACACTGTACAGGGTACGTCTTTGGCAGGCTGCTAGGGTGAGGGTCTGCTCATCCAGACGGTACTGCACATCGCCGACAGATGTTCAACCAGCCATGCCTGCAGTGCTGCAGGCAGTGTGTGTTCTAGAAAAAGCCGGAGACCAGATGCTCCTACCTGGTGTCCCACCCGCTGCACAGCCATGCTCCAGTGGCCATCGTGTGACCTTAGGAAATACCGTCAATCAGAATGATGGTCATCTACTGTGATGCTTGAAACAGTCATGGCCTTTTGAATCAAGCTGATCATTTATGGAATACGTATGAGACTTTTACATCTAAAGTTGCCAAAGAGTTAAAATGAATCAGTCATCATTTGATGATGATGATGATGACGATAATGATGATGAGTCCATAACTAGTACAAGCAGAGAAGACAGGAAAACTGTTAACCTCAGTGGCAATTGTGATCTTGACTGTGTGGCTCAGTGAGTGGATGATTCATATTTCTGAACATCCAGCTCGTTCCATCACCCACCAGCAGAGGAACACAATGAATCTCCCAGTCTATGCACCACTGCTGTTAGCTCATTTTACTTTTCTTTTCAGGAAAAAGATCAGAAATATTCTACCCAATGAGGTTTATTGAAGCGGTCAATGCAGACAAAGACAGATGCCCACTAAGGGTTACGATAGAGAAGGCTGATACACTCCGTATTGATACATGTTTAATATTTTTTCACATTCCTAAATAAAACAAGTCTCTATTTCCAACATTGTGTCACCATTAAAACTCACTCTATTGACCATGAACTGTTTGGTTGAGCTTTTTAGATATAAGGCTTCAATTAGTTCCTGATATCAAGATGAGAGTTTCTGACCCTAAATATTGTTTGGAGTAATTTTGTATTCATGTGTTCATGCAGACGCCCATCCACTGTGTAATGATCAAGCAGAGAATCACACTGCCTCCTAGTGTTCAGAATGATAAACATCAGTTCCACCACCTGTCCCAAATGAGTGCCTGACAGGGGATTCTTTTATCCGTTTCTCTGCATTTTTATAGAAACATTGGTTTCAATCAGCTTTATTTTTTAGTTTTTCAACAAAGGTGCTAAAGTTCTGATTGTTTTTGGTTGGTCTGATAACACAAACAAACATGTCCTTAACATACTGTATATCTTTATCATATTTCTGACAGGGAATCTTGTTTCTTGACCAAGAGGCCAAGAGTTGTCTTGCTCACTCACTCAAGCTTTTTTAAAGTGAGATTTGCTCCAGAGAATGAAAGTATGACATCAAACATTCAATACTGTTGTAAAGGAAAAACGAATGATCTTGATTGTCAACCGGAGTGAATGTGTTATCATCTCCAGGCTTTCTAAGGAAGGCAGGCCATGGGAGACAGACACTTCCACCGAGGGCGATAGTGTCTCCCAGTAATTATATTAGAGCCAGCCAACGGTTCATTAGCATAAGTGAGGCATGTCGGGAATTTATGAGCTTTTTTTCCAGATGTCTCCTGTCAGAGCACCAGTCTCACCCGTATGGTGTCTCCTCAAAGATGCAGCCCCTTCATTTGCATACACGTCAGTCAAGGGAGCATGTTTACTCTTGACAAAAGGGTTCTTTAATATCTTTTAATTACAACATCTGAGACTGGAATGAAAACAATTCATGAGAAGGGAAATCGATTTTGATAGTGTGTCGACTTTTTGTTTGTTTTCCTTAGACGTTGCTGTGGGGACGTGTAGATAACTGATTGATAAACACCAGACAAGTCCTCCGGCCACCGAGCTGCTGCAGCTCCATCGCTTCAGGACCAAACATCTGCTATGTGCACACGGGCAAATTACCATCAGCCTCTCAACCATAAAGATTTAGAAAAAAAAAGCATGACCCACTTACAGACCAGGCAAACACCTGAATAATACCATGACATTACACTTGGGAGCTGTCTTGTGATATTGCTGATGCTCAAGCATTGTGTTGAACATAACAACGCAGCTGCAAAGGCCTTCAAGACCCTTGACTGACAGAGAATATGGAAACTTATTCAGTCAGAAATTTTCAAACGGTTTTTAATTCCTTGCTATTACAAGTTGTCTAGCTTGGAAACATAATTGATTATGAAAAACTTGAGATAATAACACGCCCATGTATGTATTCAATATCAAATTATATTATTTTATATTTTCTTTTTTTTTTTTTACATTACATTACAACTGGCTTAAATTGCATTTTTTTTTCTCATACCTTCTGTTTGAAAAGCGCCAATCATTAAATCATGTTTTTCAACCTTAAGTCATATATGGCCAATATTACTAAACAAGCACTATAACGCACTACAACAGTCAAAGCGTATACACAAAAATGTTATGGAAGCCAAGGGTTTATATGAAATCATACTATATTCAATTTCAGAAAGTTTTTATTTTAATATTTGAAAGTAACTTAAACATTTGTATTTATTGATCATTTTAAATAGAGTACTCCCCAGTCTGTAACAATCAGTAAGTGGCACCTTAAACCCCCCAGGACACCGATATAGAACTCTAAGATGCTGACGAGCTAATAGCAACCCCGAACAGAAGGCCCAGGTCAAATAAAGCTACGTATTGGCTTGAATTTTTATTTATAAATGTGTTTTATAAGTGTTTTTCATTCTTTCTGTTTCATTCTGTCCTGTCTTGCCAAATAAAAAGTGCTTTGGAAAGGGTTTTCCCCATGGGGGACAATAAAGTCTAAGCCAAAATAATTTATTCTTAATAATGTAGAGGAATATACTGTACTTGGGTAATAAAACAGAATTTCCGTGTAGTGATATTTAATTTTTTATTTGTTACATTGTCGTATAGAATCCGTGTGTATACACATTTAATTAAAAATGTATCGACAATATAAAGTAAAAATGTGAACTAAAGTAGAAAACATTAAATAATATCTTCTCTCTCGCATGACTCACATTTTGTTGGTACATAGAAATTAGTGCATGTTGATTTTTTGGTTTATGTTCCAGGTTAAGTCCTGGAAACGTTTTTTTTATGATGTGTGTGCCGTCTTTCAAAGATAAATAGTAGGCTATATTGAATAAGGGAACTTATTTTCAGAATACGTCGGGTTCACGGGATCGAGTGTCACCATAATGACCTCACGAGAAATGTCTATTTTTGTTAGCATCCTGCTATATTTTTGACCTTTCTTGTTCATTGTTACTGGCTTTTCTCTTTAAGTGCACTTTCGCCCACACCACTTGGAAATGGACTGAAACTAAATGTCACAATTATGCCTTGTAGCTTGCCGCTTCAATTATTCATCAATTAAGGACTAAGCTGATTTTTTTTCTTTTCTCTGAGCTGATTTTTCATTCAGTTTGCAAGAGACGTATAGCTCCCCTGCTGTTAACCAGTCCAAAGTCATTAGTTTCTGGGTTTGCAATTAAACCTGATGCATTATGCATGAGGCTCCGACTCAGTAGACACATGCAGCAGCGTCTGCAGCGGTGAGAGAATAAGCTTGCAGGCTCTAGAGGTGTGGCGGAAATTAATTTGCTAGAAATTAAGTTCTCTTTCTTTTTAATCTCTGTGCATGAACAGATGCCTCCACTGGAGATGGAGGAGGAGATAGGCTTGCTGAAGGATGTGGAGCAGACTCCCAAGATGTTTGTGTGTTGCATCACTCTCTGAGTAAAGCAACAATGACATATAATGAAACAAAAAAAAGGTGAATTTGGAGAAAACACAAATTTCATTTTGTAACAATATAGTTCTTAACTTGATTTAATTAATATTTTAACAATATAATGTAGTTTATCACAGCAGTTCAGAGAAGAAATTAAGAAATACATACATATTATATTAAGACAAACTGTACAGATATTTAAAAATAATTATAAAAACAATAGTAAAATAATAATGATAATACAATAAAAATCATCATGTGAAGATAGTAACAAATACTGTATATCAACAATAAACAGTAGTACACATGCACACACTGCAGAAGTACAAGAGTGTGGGAAGGGGGTTATAAACTCTTATTAAATATATTTCTTAAATGACCCCACCTGCATTGGGCAGAAAATGGGGGGACCTCACCTTCCTGCAGCGCACATGAATAAGTCTGGTACTGAAGAGGGGGACAGGTGCATCATCATCACAGTCCTCCTGTCTCCAACCTCCTGAGTCCAGAGAGCAGCCCTGGACAGAGATTGGCCTCTTCACCAGGTCCTCCATCCTCTATCTGCCTCCGGCAATGGTTCACTCAGACCAGCAGACAATCCCACAGAAGATTGCTGATGTAACAACAGACTCATAGGGTGTTTCATGCAACCAGAATGACCTCAACCTTCTCAACAGGAACAGTCTGCTTTGTCCCTTCTCAAAGAGAGCCTCTATTGCCAGTCCTTTGATCAGGTGAACAGCCATCAACTAATATTTTGCCATCAGTTTCCATACACTGGATGTTCAGTGGGGAAATCCAAGACCATCTTGTTTTACCTGCATTAATCTGAAGGTGGTTTTGTTGACACCAGTCCACAAAGTCCTGCATCAGCTCCCTGAACTAGCTTTTAGCCATCTCCGTTAATAATTGTATACTCCAATTATCTTAATATCATTTTTATTATATTGGAACAATCTTGAAAATGTTCTGTTAAGTTATGCACTGTTCCCTAACAATGTGTGTGGAGTGACAAGCGGTGTGGGTTGTGTCCATAAACAACAACCTGTTAACGTGAGTTTAATTTAATATGTACTGTATAAAATCGCATTTTAATTTGTTTAATGGTCTCTCTTGTTTTTTCATACCCCATGACTATTAGACTGTATATATGAAACATAATTATCTCAAGTAAGTTAAAACACACATTGTGATTCCATCAGGGACGGGCGGTCAGGGGAGGCAGTGCCTCACCTCTAAATGCGCAATCCATAACAAACTGCAATTGACGGGCCCCGGCTGCCGTATCTCTGAATGTCGCCAATATAATGCACACATGCACGTTTATTTGGCTTGATTTTCCAGTCTGGCTAATGCCAATAAAGTTTCATGTTTGTAAGTGTCTTATTTAGTTTTGCTGATCGAACATCTCCAGGCGGAGAGACTTTTAAAACTAAAGGAAATAAGGTGGACTTTTACAACAAAGTAACGGAGGTTTGTGTGGCGAAGGATAGGCGCATCGACTTTATTTACAGGTAAAGGTAAGACAAGAAACGTTTTTAATTTAAATCATATAAAAAACATAAGACTACGAAAAATACGATAGAATATTTAAAAAATACAATCTGGCCTTAAATTAAATATTCTGTTTTCTCACGCTTATATTGACCCATTTACAACTCAATATTTATATTTTCATTATAATAAACTGTAGTCCTTTTGCGTAAATCTAGCCAATCACAGAACGCATTATTAACAATCAGAAGCAACATAAGAATGTCTGTCTTTTATTTCTAGTTAACTCTGACAATAACGTGTGAATGGTTCATCGTAACTTAACATTTGAATACAAATACAGCGCTGATATCATCAGCTAACACTCGCTCGGCCGTCTTCACTCCTGAGCCTAAATAAATGTGCAGAGTTCCCGCTAAACTTTACTTTAATTCCCCTCAGAAGGAGGAAATAAACTCTCAACTTCAGAGCATTGAATGAGCTGCTTCTTCCTTGTAATCCTTTATTATCACAGTCCTACTCTGTACTGTTTAAAATCCACGTTAGCTAATCCTTTTTTAATTTTATTTATCAGTTTATTCATTGTTTCTATATCTATTGATTTTTAAACGAATTTAGATTCATATTTTCAGCTAACTGAAAGGTCTCAGATCATTAAATATGGCAGTTTAAAGATTTTGAATATAGAATTTTAAATAAATCGATAATTGAAACAGAATCTTGTCAATGTCAAAGGTAACCGGTTTATGATGCTATTAATCAATATGTATCCACAATCGATGACTGCAAAAGATCTGGAGGATGTTGACCACAAAATATCACATTAATTCAATATATACTTTTTGAGAACATATTCTTTTTTAAACCATTTCAGACATATGATATTGTCAAAGATGGCTAATGAATGATATGACTTGCATGACGGTGAGGACACCAGTCTAATAAAATCATTTAAATCATATTTTAATAATTTCCGCCAAGACCGTGTGTGTGAGTGTGTGTGCGTTCGTGTGCGTGTTAGAGAAGAATGCTGATGAGCTTTGCAATAACCAGTAACCAATTGAATAAGTTATCCTTTTATGCTTTGGAACTGTGCAGGCTTTTCCCTGATTTTCTGAGACACCTGTGTTTGTCTTATGTGTCTTGGCCTTTTAAAGTATATGTTTTAACTGTGTATTGTATTTGATTGTTAAAGCGCTTTGTGACCCTGGTCTAGTAAGGTGCTTTACAAATAACTATTACCTACTTGCTTACTTTTGGGTTTATATACTTGTAAAACTGAAACTAAATGAGTCAGTGCCTCACCAACCATGAACCTCACTGCATTTCATAGTATTACATAGTTATTAGTGTTGTTAGTGTAAACATAAGATTGTGGAGCATGCAGTTTATATGTATTGGTTCAGTACAGGTTTTTGTACACAACACTTTTCTAAGTGTTTTGTGTGTCGCTGGTAAGGAGTATATAATGGGCCAAGACTGCCACCTATTGACAATTAAGTCAAACACACAAGACTTTGCCATACGTTTCTGCACAAACAGATGCTCACCTAAAAACTATTTCTCAGCAAGTTGTATCCTAAAACACATTGTGTTTCAGAGGGGATGAGCAGGCGTATGGAGACTACAAAGAAGGGAGTTAGTGAGCGGCGTTAGTCAACACTGATAGATCAGCCAGATAACAGAGCAACAGAACCATTACTCTGGAGCAGAGAGCAAGAGTTTTTGTTTATGCACTTGACACATTTATTTTCAAAGGGCTCATGTTCATGGTTCTACAATTGTCATTGAAACTTTTTTTTAATACAAAAATGTCCGAAATAAATGTTTTACTATTTAAAGCTACTTAACCTCTGCACATTAATTTATGGTCATATTGACTAGATCAGCCATACATGGTAAAATAAAAGTTGGTAGAGCCTTCCTCAAGTGTTGAAAACTACCAATTGCACACTTAAGCCACCCATTTGGTTTTGCATTTGAGTTGAGGATAAAACAGATTTAGGCATCACATCTTCAAATTGGACAGTGTGAGTGAGAGATTAAAAGGATTCAATTTTGCTAAAAAAAAAAAAAAAAAAAAAAAAAAAAAGGTAAATTAGGAGGATTAAAAACCCTTACTTAAAGTTTCTTCAAATGTTACACGAAGAGAATTGCTGTACCAGTCAGTGGGAAAAAGGTAGGCAAGTAAGTAAATAAGTAAATTAATGGTTATTTCTAGACCAGGGTCCCATGTAGCATAATCTTTAAAACTTTGTTTCCAGAATTGTAAGGTGATGCAAGTAGATTTACAGTTCAATGACCTTGACTTAATGAATATATCACAAAAACTTTTTTAATGGAATATTTTCATGTTCAGGTTGAGCTTCAAGCCTTTATATTTGTCGTTAAAAAAAAAAAACATTTTGCTGTTGTGATAGTTTCAACAAGGAGGATGTGAGCTCAAATCTGGGCTTATGGTAACCACCTGCATATTTGGGTCAAGATGTCTGTGTTGTCTCCTTCAAACAAATATAATCAGAAGAAAAACAGAAGAAACGCATCCATTCACTCAGGTGGCCCTTGTGTAATTTAATTCCCAAACAGACTTTTTCAAAAAGTCTTCAGGTGGCCTAAAACAGCTGGAGCCTCTTTCAATTCATTATTTTCCTAATTCAGCTCAGTGAGTGAGCAGAACACACAAAGGAGAATAATAAAATTGTGCACCTGCTCGGTGTGTAACATTTCAATTGTTTGCGGCAACGTGATTTTCAACCAAACGCTGTTGAATCCATCTGATTAGACTCTTATACATACCAGACCAACAAGCTGATATTACGCAAATCTGCCTCTTAATATTTAACTAGTCTGTGTGATTGGCTCAATTGATCATGTTCCGATGTTCCAAGTGTTCCGATGCAATTAAAATAATTGTCATGTTAAAATCTATTCTATGTTGGTTTTAATCCGGATCCCTTGGTTTTTATACAAAAAACATTTATGTTGCTTTGCTGTATAGAAAGGTTTGTCTAAGCACTTAGCAAGAGTGGAGTTTTAGTCAACTTTTTGCGTTACCTTTTTATAACAAACTTTTAACCTTGTGCTTTCTGTACACTCACAAGTGTAACTTAAAGAAGGGCAATGGCATTGCCTACTTCTTTCATTTCTTTTAATTTATGCAGTAAACTGTAGTTCATTTTGTTCTATGAAGAGAACACTTGTTCTTGCTTCAGATTCTCACATAAAACACCATTTTATACACTGTCAACTACGATCAGTTCAATTCATTTCAAGCCTTCCATCATTGTTTACTAGAGGGCTAGTTTGATCTAGAATAACCACAATTCATAATAATATTTAATTTAGAAGGCATAAGATGTTTTGCACAAGTAGTGAAAATGAAACTTACATGTTTGTTAAAAGTCAAAGGATGATTTTTTGATAAAGGCTTAAGTATCGTGTACATCAGAGGTCACCATCTTTGCTACCAGCTTGTACTACTTCACAAGCTACTACTATACAACTTTAATAGTTCATGTGGGCTACCTGGTGTGAGTAGGTCCAACATAGGTGACTTCTAGTGTATTGTAGATGCTGGCAGTACAACATATAGTTTAAATTCATTTACATGATCTCCTTTGTAATGATACTGGACGACACTCCTTTTGTTCATGATCTTGTCATTTTGTTCAAGCGACCACAGAATCTTGTCCTGCCATGTCTGGAATTTGTATCTAATTAATTCAAGAGTTCGATAACATTTCTGTTGATGAATAAGAAAAGGTTGACAAGCACAAAGCTGCCGGTCAGCTTTTCTCTTGACAGGCGGACTCCTTTAATGGCTCCACAGAGTTGTAGTGCTCTCCAAGACCAAAGGCATGATGCATGTATCTGCAATGACACACGTGTTTAGTTTTAGCTTATATCATATCACATCACATCACTTGATCACTAGATTTCTCTTTCAAATATAGAAAAAATGTAAGAAATAAATGTTCCTACACAAGGACAATGGGGTCGTTGTCATATTCTTCTCCTATTTTGATATTGGAGGAATCTGCCTGTATCACCTCAATAGGTGATTGAAGAACATGTGTCAAAGCCCTCAGCTGTAAAAGAAATAAACGCATTAGACCCATATGTGACAACATCATATGTGACATTAACATGAAAGGAATTTACTTCCAGCTGGCCGCCCCAAGCGACTGTAAACTCCACATCATTGCAGTATTTCTCAAACTCATCTGGTGAGGCATAAACAAAGAAACCGTTAATTTCATTTAATAAGCATTTTGCAAACAAATACTTAACTATTTTTTTCTGCCTTATGCTGAGCATGCACAATCAGGCTCATTTCTAGTTTGCAACACTTACATGATCTGTAATGAGCAGTTACCTGTAGTGAACATGTCACCAGTGTTTGGATTGATTAGAAATGGCAGGAAGGCATCAGCATGACTCCTTATGTGTTTGGCAGTGTGGCACCTCAGCTCTGTCACCCGCATCTGTGACTGGAATTTTAAAAAAAAACAACTTTCTCACACAATTTTTGAATCTGAGCTTTGTCAGAAAAAAACAGGGGTTCTCCTGGCCCTTGATGTTAGTCTAGCTGAATTGAGTATGATTAATTGGCTTTAAAAATGTGGAAAGGCATGTGTCTACAGTATACAAGAGCTTGAAGATCACAATGCATATCCAAAAAACAAAGTCACATAGATAGTTATCTGTAAAAACAAATAACGTATTTTTAAAAAAGCTTTTTTAGGAGTGAGAGGGAATTTCCAACAGAGCTAATGACACTTTGTACCAACATGAAACATGTATATTACCAAAAAGCTTTCACCCCAGCGGAATGTGTCCGGGGTACAAGTGACGACGACACCGATTGGCTGAACAGTGTCACATGCAGCTTATTAAACTAACAAGTAATCAATACATTTTTCAACAGTTTTCGTTTTATAATCAGAACATATATCTATTAGGCAATGTCCATCACTCATTTTAATGTTTATATTGCATTGTACGGTTAAAAGTGTACTATATTAGTCAAACATGTTTCAGCAAACCAGCGGCGCTGAAACTTCTGGACCAGACACATTCCGCTGGTGTGAAAGTCATGTATGTTGTCAGACCAAGAAGTGACAGACGGACAAATGCTTCTAAAATGATCCAGTTAACAAAGATGGTTAACATACATGTTTTATGTGCAGTACAAAGTGTGCTTCAATCGCTCAGTGTGAAATCTGTTCACTCATTTTAAAGACGTTTGCGTTTCAAATCTTCAATTCCAATATTTTCCAATTGATAGCCTTTCAACAAGACGCGAGTGAATTTGACACCTGAAAATAGCTTTCCATCAACATTCAAAATCTAACCCGATTTATCAAAAAGGTCTGCACTGTTGTGTTGTTTTTCCTTGAAAGCTTACTAGTGGAAAAATAACTTTAACTTTAATACTTAAAACTTTAATAACTAACTAACTGTATTTAATGACTGGAATATACTGAAGAGTGAAAAATACTGAATACTTTCTTGAAGCAGATATACACTTTCACACTGATGGGTTCACAATTCCAAAACATACCTTTGAACGCTGTGCAAGTTGATCTTCGATGGCTCGGTACATACAATGGCCATCTGGTGGGATTTCCTTCATCTGGAGCTGAAGTTGGGACAGCTTTTGGGCCAACTTTAAACCTTCCTGGTGCCTAACACCCTGAAGGTTCAGCACCTCTGCCTCTGCTATTCTGAGTTCTCGCTCCTGCTCCTGAGCAGCCTTTTTGTCCTTAAAAAGACAAAGTAATAAGAAATGTGTTTGGTACCATTGTAAAAGCATCCGCCCAGTTTGAAGAAAAAAGATCACCCACTCTTCTCTTCTGAGCCTTGGTCACACGGGGCTGTTGGACGTCCGCTGGTTCCTCGCTCTCAACATTTAATGTTGCTACTCCATTTACCACCTCCTGCAAAAAAAAAAAAGGACTGCTTAAAGTAACTGAGCATTTCATTAAATATTAGTGTAGGAGAGTATAAATATAATTTGACAAAAATAAACATCAATATCATCCAGTGTCTTATTTCTGAAACCGATTATATGTAACTTGTATAATTTCATTCATGAAAATGGACATATTACATTGTATCTCACTAACTTCAAAGGGCAACTAATGTTTGATTTAAGTGTCTCTTAAATTGATTTTGGACCTCTCAATGTCTGTTTGAACAAAACTTCCTTTTAATTGAAATATTTAAATTGGAAAATGTGCTAAAGCCCCACCTACTGAATTTGCTTGGTTTTTCTTGGGCTAAAATTGTGTTTACCAAAACCACACTCACTCTGCTGTGATTGGTCAAACTCAAGGTTTGTCACACAGCGACATCAAGACCATCATAACGGGGCTCCATCCTCGTAACTTCTCGTTCCCTGAGATTTACTTAATAAAGCAATAACTTCAAAACAGTGCATCTTCATGATGAGGGACTTACTGAATCTTTCTGAGGAAGACTTCAACATTTAAAACATGTGAGTACGTCAGGAGAGTTGGGTTTTGTCATTTCTGACCCACTGTGTACATTTGATACCATCTCCAGCTAGAAGAAGATGGGGAAACCCTCTCTTTTCTGGAGCGATATATTTATATATGGTTAAAGGGTGAGATGAAGTGGTTCACCTGTATGCCTGTAGAATGGAGCTGCTGGAGCTCCTCCTCATGTTTTGTATTCAGGTCACCCTCTAGCTTGGAAATCTCCTCTGTCAACTGCTTTCTCCTTTTTTTGTCATTCTTGGGGAAAGCATTTTTCATGCTCTGGATTTTAGCTATGAAAAGAGAAAACAAATTAAAGTTCACCTTGGTCGTGACATTAATAAAACAACTAATATACATTTAATTACATTTCGTTGTTTAATCCCACAGAGAGCAGAGTACCATCAAAAGCTACGTACACCTAACACATGTGTTAACAAGTTGAGATAGTTATTATCAGTAAAAGGAAGTGATACAAGTATATGTATAGTAACACGAGATAGTTGATATGGTCTATATACAACATTTTTTATAAGAACTTCAATACATTAAATACCTTGCAAGTCCTTTTTTTCTTTGCGGTGCTGCTTCAGTAGAAGCTGCTCTGGTGTTTCTTCGTCCATATTTGAACGAAGAGTATGTCTGGCTAACTTGATCGAATCCCAGCACGTATTGACCAAAATAGCAGATTCAATGCCGGTGTCAAAACGGAAGTGAAGAACTTCTTCGTGTCCATGTCTGTCGAGCGCCATCTGTCGATCAGTGTCTATCGCTACAGCCATAATGGAGAAACCATTTTTTCAACCAAATTAAACAAGACAAGAAAAAATGTAGTTTTACATTTTATATTTGCATATAGAAGTATGTGGGATGGCTGAAAAACTACGACACATATTTTTGTAGTACTGAACAAGATTATTATAATGTGTTTTCATTATAGTCCATTGTTTATTGCAATTGGCGTGTAATAATAATAATAATAATAACAATAATAATAATTGAAAGATATGTAAGAATAATATAATAATAATAATAAGTATTATTATTTGTAGCAGTAGCATGCGGAATATAAGCATGAACTGAGCGTCAGCTGGTGTCGTGTGACGTGGCGTGTCCAGGAAGAGATGTTTTTGTTTTGGTTCCAGGGGGAAGTTGCGAGGAGAAAGAAAGGAGGCGACAGGACGGGATTGTCGGGACAATTGTACTTCTTTCACGACACTGGTGCCTATTGACAGTCCAGCCGTGCTAGAGCACCGTCGCCGGGCACCGAGGTAACGTAGTGGCGTGAAGTTTCTGTTAGCTCAGTGGCTAATGTTAGTATCAAGTTAGCTGTTTAGCTAACTGTCCTCAGCGAGCCCCGCTGGTGTTTTCATGTCTCTGGTCTCCTGAAGAGAGCTAGACTCGGGTTCTAGACCTGCACTCTTATCACAAGGACTGGATGATCGATGCTATTGCTGCGTTCCGTTTGATGACTTCATCTTAATGTTCTCCATTGCTTGTGCAGAGGCGAATAGTTTGACAGAATATATTTAGTAAATTATTTCACGTTACGACAACTAATAATGGACCTGGTCACTTGGCAAGAATGTCACGTGACTTCTGACCTGTCCAAGAAAAAGCTGGAAATCCAGTGTTAAGGTGAGTGTTGATGGAGTCGGACTTGTATGGGCGTTCCGTACTATTTCAGAATCGGCAGCAGATACTTTTATTATTGTAAACACAACATAGATCACTGGTAAGGCATATTTCCGCCAAATGGATAGCAGAATTCAAAATACGTTTTTAGATTTATAATACAGCACTGTAATTTGTACATATACTTTTACCATTTTTATTTGTTGACTACATTTAAAAAAGTCAATTTAGTTGACATGTGTTAAACTCAAGGGCATGGGACCAAATCCAACCAATTTGTATTATATTTTATACTGCACAATAGGGGCACATTGGCAAGAATCTGGCAATAAAAGGAAAACAACGCATGATAAAGCGATATATTGCGATACTGTAGGGAAATGGATATATATGTAGTGCTACCCAAGTACAGGACTCTGGTGTTGCAGAATTTACAGACAGCATGACTCAAAGTCGTAACTGCCTTCATTTGTTTGAAAACTGAAATAAGTCCAAATATCTACCTTAAAAGCTGTATCATCTCATGCTCAGTCATTACCAGGATTTGCAGGACTTCATTGTTTCTTCAGCTGCGGAGGATGTAATGAATTCTGCCAAATGGCGATAAAGTTTAATTGCAACACAAAAAAAAAAAAAAGGCTATTTCGATTTGAACGGTAAATGAAAAAATTGAATTATTGAACTGTAAACCATTAGAGATAGGTGCCGAAGAATGACCGATTTGATGCCTAGTTCTTTTTTTTATTTTGTTTATTTTGTGTGTTTTATTTCTCATTTCATTCTTTAATCTCTACCATAAATAGTAAGTGAGAAATAGTTATTGTAAAGCGCCTTTCTAGACCAGGGTCACAAAGCGCTTCAGCAACCAAAAGCAATACACAAAATGCCTACAGATTTAAAAACTTCTAATGACCAAGACAATATAGAGACAAAAACAAGAGTCCCGGAAGATTAGGAAAAAAGTCTGCACAAATAAAACTCCATCAAACAATAAGACATGGAGTCTTATGAACGCTGAGGTAGAGGAAGATCGTACAATACTATACTATACTATACTATACTATACTATGTTGTGTTTACAACACTGGCATTAAAATTATCTGATTCTGATTCTGGACTATGGTAAACAATAAAATATGATTCGTAGCTAAAAAAAATTTTTTTTTTTAAATGCCGATCAATCCCTGTATCAATACTTTCCTTCTACACATATACATTTGACGAAACCTGGGCAGAAGTTTTTGCATATAATTCAATCGTGAAAAGAATACCTTGAGGCGATCTGCAGAAAGTCATGGGTTTTGCAGAATTTATAAGAAGGTAGGATGAATTGTGTCTGTTAATCTGATTCAACTATGCATTTTCTAAACCTGTCAAATCAATTTAATTTATATGTTTAAACGTATTGTTCAAAATGATTTTAAGATGTTATAAATGCATTGTTTGCTCCCTCAGTGACAAATGGTGTTACTGCAATGTTGTGGCTCCTCTGTTGTGCACTTGCCACATAATGCATATGCATTTGTTTACTAAACAAGGAAAGGGATGTTGTTGGCTCTGTTGCCCTGAAATGTTGCTTAGAGCATTGTTACATTACATCATGAATATTTAAAATAAAAAATTTAATTACAAAACAATAAAAAAACAGTAAAATATTTATTTATGTATGTTTGGTCGTGCTGCTTTAAGAAAATCTAGAAAACTACAAATGTGTTGCAGACTTGTGCTTAGCCAGTAACTTTATAATGCATTGCATTATGTGTGGTATTTATTGTCTATATCTGCCACTTTTTTCCAGAACAATAGGATAAAGCTGCTTATGTTGTGTCTTATTGCTTCACAGTGTTTTGAGTCTGTTTCTATTGTGTATGTAGATGGTTTCATTTTAAATAGCTTCAAGCACAGTTTTAAGTAAAGGATCTGGTTGATAACTTTTCAAGTGTCTTATCTAGCCAAAAAGCAAACTTATGTTTAATCCTGCATTATCTTCTCTATCTGTTGTCAGTTGTCCTTGTCCACACATTATTATATTTGGGACGGAAGTCTAATCTGATTGTCAGTCTTTCTTTATGAATCTGGCCTCATCCTGATTCTGTATGGCTTTATTAGATTATGGTTACTAGTGCCTTTATTGTCTTTGTTTATTTCACTTGACTTTCAAATATCTTCCTGCGTGCCGTCCCAGTTAAAGTTAAAGTATATATATGTATGTATGTGTATATATACAACTAATGCCATACTTTTCAGTGGCGTTTAAAACATTTTCAATGTCTGTAATTCAGGCAACCTTTCCTGAAATAATAATAATAATATAATAATAATAATAATCTCTATTTATATAGCGCCTTTCTACAACATTTACTTTAGTGGGCAGGCTTACATCTACCACAGGGTGAGTTTCATCGCAGTACTTTGGCAATGAAATACGTTTCTGGCACCCCCTACTGTAACAACGGTCTATTTGCAAATTATTGGAAAAACTTGGTAATATCTAAATACGCCCCAACAATACACGTTTGCATTTGACTTCAACATTCTCTCCTGACTTCAACCAAGATGTGAATCAATGGAAACAAACACTATATCCCACTGCCATAAAACTCCCATGCTCTCTCAGTGCCTCTACCAGTCAAAGTTGTTTTGAAGAGACATATTAAATTATGTTTAGGAAACCACATAGACTTTGGACTTAAGACTTTAGACTTTAGACTTTCTTTAAAATACGAAAAATAAATATTTAATGTAAAAGTCTTATCTAGTTCTTAACTGAAGATGTTTAATGTTTTTCTTAATTTAAGACTCTGGTATTAAACGTGTCTAGTGTGGTGTATTTGCAATTGGCTAAAATCATGATCCTTGACAATACTCAATTACATGATAACCTCACCACTGTCAGTGAGATAAAACAGAAATATTCAATTGAAAACCCTCATTTGGGGTTTCACGGATTTGTGTCAATACAAACAATTATACTTCTTTGTCTGTTGCTATTTCCTTTAGGTTTTCACAGCAGGAAGGAATCATCTTATTGCCATCCCATTCTCTAGAGATGAAACCGACTCTGTTTTGACTAAAGTTTACCAGTGGGACTTGTGAGGGAATGAAGCTGTTCATTAGTCTGCTTGTTAAACGCTGGATTCGCTAAAGCATCTCCCCAGAAGAAGAGTGAAAAAGAGTGCATGTGCAGAGGTTTTGTGGACTCTTGTGGTGGCTCCTCTTCTGCATCTGCAGCTCTAAATGTGCATCAGGGGGGGTGAAGCTCCTGATAACCCTTTTTTTTGCCTTGTGGAGAGTCTTGTGCTGCCATGCCACAAACAAATCAAACAAAAATCCTTTATTCCGTTTGTAGTAGCCACTCTGAACAATAGAAAATTAACACTGAGACACTAAACTGCTTTTTACCCCCCACACCTCCTCTTTTTTAGCATGATTGCAAAACATTTTTGTCGAGCCTGTCAAAAGACAATGTTCTGTCACTCATGACGGACAAGTTTATCCATCAATCTATCTATCCAAATATGTGTGTGTATATATATGTATATATATATTTATATATATATATATATACTATTATATTATAAGTGGGCCAAAATACAGCAAATAAAATCATCAATTCAGAAACAAACATGCAAAAGTTCGGCCCTTTTCTGGACCAGTTTGACACCCCTGTCCTAAATGAAATAATGCATACTGTGCATAGATGCATGCAACTCAATTGTTATTTCCTTGAAAAAGAGGAAAAATTGAATTTAAGTTTATCCTAAGAAGAATATTTGTTTGAAGCAATCAGGTGATTGTTCAATGAAAGTAAAAAAAAAAAATTATTATATTCCTTTCAAACATGGGATTTCTGTGAGCTGTTCAAAAATGTTTTATTAAATCATCACCTTTCACTACTGTCTTGCAGAACCCACCCTATTGTGTCGTCACATACACAGTCGGAACCAACTAGGTCATGGCCAATCGGACAGCAGCTTCCAGACCAAGTGGACCCAGTGCAGGGAACAAGATCTGTCAGTTCAAGCTGGTGTTGTTGGGAGAATCTGCTGTGGGGAAGTCCAGTTTAGTGCTTCGCTTTGTAAAGGGACAGTTTCATGAATTCCAGGAGAGCACAATCGGAGGCAAGTTCAAAATGTAGATGGTTTCATCTTTTTTTTTTATAAACTGAAATTGTGCTACTTTCTATTTTAAATACATTTGAGTTGTTTTATGCTGTTACTCTAGAGTTTGACTTTCTACTTGCACTGTAGCTCATACTACTTACATCATAATGTTGCATCAGAGATTTAATCTCTTTTTTGCAACACTTCCATCATATCCATATGGACTGCAGATATTTCATCTTTATGATCACATTTAAAGAGTGACAGTGATGTGAGGCTCTATAAAATACTTTTTGTTTTGAAGAAACGCAAGACTGATTCTGTTTTCATATTTCTTTCACCCTGTTCTTCCAGCTGCCTTCCTAACTCAGACAATATCAGTTGATGACAGGACGGTAAAGTTTGAAATCTGGGACACTGCTGGTCAGGAACGTTACCACAGTTTGGCCCCAATGTACTACAGAGGGGCCCAAGCTGCTATTGTTGTGTATGACATCACAAACGAGGTTTGTATGTGAACCTTAAAGTGTAAATACTTCAATTATTGATTTCTTGTAATACTTTCCCAGGAGTCATTTGCACGGGCACAGAACTGGGTGAAAGAGCTTCAAAGACAAGCAAGCCCTAATATAATCATTGCTTTATCTGGAAACAAAGCTGATCTTGCCAACAAAAGAAATGTGGATGCACAGGTGAGACGAAAAAGCTACTCCTCGTTACCTCTTTGCACGTCATGTGATTACACTTGATTACACAAAGATTTTACATTTTTAATGGACACCATTATTAAAAGGTCGACCTCAACTATGAAGGATATGCTAGGTGTGGTTAATATTGAGATAAAAGTGTTTAAGGGGATTATTTTCTGTGAGCTATAGACAAAATTAAGTGACTGCTGAGGAGTTTGTCTGCATTAAAAATCATTGCAGCTGACTCGGATGTTGCCTTTGTCATTAAAAGGATGCCCAGTCCTATGCAGATGACAACAGCTTGCTTTTCATGGAAACCTCAGCAAAGACATCGATGAACGTCAACGATCTATTTATGGCTATAGGTAAGTTTCCCTGTCGTTTCAGCCAAAATTTCGGGGTGGCCCGGAAACACAAGAACCAAAGTCCTCTTATTGATTTGTTTCCTTTTTCCACAGCGGAAAAGTTGCCGACAAATGACCCGCAATCCGGAGGAGTGAACAGTGGAAGAGGCAGAGGGGTTGACTTGACGGAAGCAGCCCAGCCGGCAAAAGCTCCATGCTGTAATATCTAGCATGAAGGACAACTGAGCACTACACCTGTAGAGCAGTTTCATGTAGATGTCCTCTCAAATTCCACTGTTGTTATTGATATGGAAGTCCTGTCTGTTAATTATCTTATCTTAACAGAGATAAGATGGCCTTTGCCTCTCTTTCTTCTACCTTTGTGCTGCTACTCAGTGAGGCATCTTTTTTTTCATTTTTCACTTATTTAACACATATTTCACTATTTTGTCTGAGGACATGGTCAGTTTTCTCTTTTGGACATTTAAAGATAACCTTCAGATGTTGTTTTCTGTCAGTTTCAGTGAATTTTATTTTTTTCTATGAAATTATTGTGGATACACATGAGTTTAGATCTTGATCATGTATATATGTGCTAGCTTATGGGTGACTTGCAATATGTCTATTTGCTATATAATCACTAAAATGATAAATTGACCTAACATGGAAGTGCTTTACAGATCCCTGACCAACGATTGCTCCATCTACTGTTTCTAATGCGGCTTCTGTCATTTAATGGTTAGATATACTCTAGCCATTACACCTACACCCTTATACTCATTTGATTACAGGTAATATTTTGAACACTGATCTCTAATTCCTCTGAAACACTACCATGACTATTTCCTGCTGGTATTTGTGTATTTATTGAAATGCATCAGCTGTAATGTGGCTATTCTCACTATGCATTATTGCAGAAAATTGTGCACTTGTTGCACACAATGTTGAATTAACACCTTAGAGAATTCTTCTTCGCTTTCTGGAGACCAAATATAATCGTCATCCTTACGTAATGTAAAAGTAAATAAAGTTTAAAGGGCAGACGACCATTATATCTCTCTTACATATTGAGTGCCTAATTTTACTTCTTACCATCTTGTATCCTGAAAAACATTGACAGTTTCGTATCCTTACTTACGTGTTTTTTGGGCAATTTAAGTATGCACAAATGATTGCTATATTCATTCAAGATTATGATATTGATGCTGTCATATATATATATATATATATATATAAGATTTTTGTCTTGTTTCCGCTGTCCGCCTATGCAGGGCCTGTCATCATCATCATTAATGTCATATAAGTCACATACCTAGTTTGAAATTATTCATTTATTTTCACACATTAACACATTAAGTAAACACATTATTAGAAGCTCACACACTGCTCCCCAGGTGAATGCTTTATCGTTGTATTCATGCCGCACACTTGTGATGCTTGTTTATATACATTTATATTACCATAAATATGGTGTTGCTGTCGAATCTTTATGTATTCAACAGCCAGGTTATTATCTTATAGTTTCATGTACAAATGCAGGGAAACGTTGAAAAAAAATCTTATCTGAACCTGTTACTTGATCTGACTAGAATAGAGAACTACCTACTTGAGATATATTCAATGTCTTGCCCAGCCTTAATAGTGTTATGACAAAGGCATGCATATATTTGGTTATATTGTAATATCAACCATGAAAGTTTCTTCATTAAATGATTATTTTATTGTGGCATCCACAGGTAATGCTTTGCCTTGTAAGTATAGATAAAGTTTCAGTAAACTATTGAAATCCAATCTAATTTCCATTGTTTGTTCTCTTAAAACGGGTCAATAGTACTGATGTTTAAAGTGTAGTTATGTTGAACATTTTCAGGGCTACTGAGATAATTGTTTGTTTGTTGTGTCAAATTGCTTGGTTAAACAATAGTCTGGAATATCCAGTCGGCAAAAGAGAAAATGTGTGCAATAATATAAAGTCAATTGCATTGTTTAGACTTTTGTGAAAGAGCAAAAAGCACATAATGTATCTTATTTGGAAAAGGTGGAGTCAAAGTTAGGATGACCTGATTAGATTATACTAAGAATGAGGTCTGATTCAGAGGCTAACTTGCTGTGACGAACCCCTCCCTGAAGAAAGATGCACGGGACTAAAGAAATGTTGCAAATTCAAGTTTATACTTGGATCATATATCTCAACAAAAAAAAAGAAGACACGTTTTGTTCATATTCATCATGTATGTATGGGGTTTAATGGGGAGAAACAACTTGATTGATCGTGGGCCCTTGAGCAAGGGACAAGTTCTGGCTAAATGGCGCCTAAAAATGCCGTCAATGTGACCGTTATGGAAAGGTAAAGAAGAATACCTTTTACAGAGAGAATGCTACTCGGCTCATCACTTGGCTTACACAGATTGTGTTCTTGAACCGAGACTTGCTGGCATCATTTAAAGATGGTTTTATTTTTAGTGACCTGAAGTAACTATGTGTCTGTCAATTCTTGCAATAATGCAGTGGGCCCCGTGTCCTGGTGCTGGTCAACGAGGAGTTTGTTACTGGGCCACACACACACACACACACACACACTCACACAGTATTCCATTTCATTTGTATTGATTATTACTGTCTTAAAGGATTCAATATGGGAAAAGACTATTTTAATGTCATGTCAAGATGATTGTGTTCGTAAAAAAAAAATAAGTGAAAAGAATAAGTAAAACACATTTTTGTTGTAAATAAATCACTTTTAATGTATTCAGCGTTTAGCTGTAATGGCTATTTTATTTTTCCTTTTTTATTCACTTTAATATGTACAATATCCTGTTAATCAAGTGATTGTGACTGAATGTAGATGATTGATTACAGTCAAATTGAAATGTTCCCCTAAAAGTTAGCAATACTTTGCTGTTTGTGACCTCTGGTAAATCGAGGCTCCACTACTTGAGCCCCCTAGTGGCGGGAAATGGAGCCACAGTGAGAAATAGAAAATAATAATGAGCGCCATGTCTGCTCCTCCGCTGCTGGAGTAGAGCGGGGCAGCAACGCAGACATTTCCCGGGCGGGAGTTCCCGTCGGGGGTTCTTCATTGAATCATGGCCGACAGCGCGGGGATTCAACAAGGTTCCCCGGCCATCGGCGCCGCCGGCCTGGTCCCGGCTGCTCCCGGGGCAGCGGGGACGGAAGGCTCCGGCGCGGCTGGAGGATCCGCGAGAATCGCAGCGAAGAAGGAACAACTTCGATCCTCGCCTCGGCCGAAGAAGCTGGAGAAGCTCGGAGTGTACTCGTCCTGCAAAGTATGCCATGTTTAATCGTCAGTGGAAAACATTAGAATCGGCAGTGTTTGGACTGCAGGATGCAATAGTTTGTAGAATGCAAGCGCAGCAGAGGAAGCCATTGCAGCGCTTAAAGCTTTCATTTTGCATCGACAGAAGCAAACACTGATCGACTGATCGAATGCATCATGTTGGACGGGACATGTCAACAAGGGAGGTAGTTTGGATGCCTGGAGCGTCCGGGCTGTTTATCGTGACAGTGTCTGCCTGGTGGGGGGTGGGTGAGCGTAAACACTGGTGCTGCTGGAGGAGAGCAGCTTCAGTGCCGTGCGTGTGCGTGCATGTGCTCGGGCTTCAACAGCAGCTCGACATTGACGTCTCGTATGAAGGTTTTGTGCAGTATTTCATCCGCAGACAGGGACGGGGTCTTTGTTTTGACAGGGTGACAGCTGCTCGAGGGGTGGAGTTTGTTGTTGTTCCAATGCGCATGCTCAGAGGAGCAGCTGGCCCTGACAGGCCGCAGACCCCGAACTGCTGAGGTCAAGTTGATGGGGTCTATGATGGGAATATGATCACTGAAAGTGGATCAGATTAAACATTAAACCCAAAGGAAGACCACTGATCATCAATGTTATAGTCATATTGTATTATAATTTCAATTTTTGGCTGAAAGAAATGGTTTTATATTAATGAAACATTATTAATAGGGAATAATAATAATACATACGTTTTGTATAGCGCTTTTCTGGGTACCCAAAGACGCTTTACAAAGACACAGAACAAGAAGGATACAGAGGGACAATACAGTACATACAATACAGACATGTATACAGACAGATATGCAAAAAGAACAATACAAAGAGAAGATAAGGGGGGGGGGGGGGGGGAGTGGTTTTTCAGGTGATTTGGCAGGTGTTGTAAGTGATGTTGAAAAGATTGGTTTTTAGGTGATTTTGGAATGTTCTTATAACGGTGGAAGGATGTTAAATTATATTGGAATGTTATGTAAAATAATGATAGCAACCACACTTCTTAAGAAATTATAAACCTGTAACCATGATTTTAACTATTTTAGAAACATGTTTCATTTTCTGGATCCTCATTGAGATCAATGTTATTCAACAGCCACAAAGGACGGGTCATTTGAAAAAACATCATTGCAACATCAGTGATTGATTGCTTATAGTACTTTTTGAAGTAACTTTTTTTTTTAATGCAATTTCAGGCAGAAGGAGCCTGCAAGTGTAATGGCTGGAAAAGTCAGAACCCCCCTCCAACGCCCCCCAGAACAGATCAGCAGTCCAATGCAGTTAATCTGCAGGAACCCTGTCGGAGCTGCTCTCACACTTTAAGTATGCGCTGTACTGATGTTATTTGATGTGCCATTGTGTGAGTAAGCAGAAGCCCATATCTTTGTTTCTCAGGTGATCATGTGACCCATTTGGAAAACATTTCAGAGGATGAAATGAACAGACTACTGGGTATTGTGCTAGATGTGGAGTATCTCTACACATGTGTTCACAAAGAGGAGGATGCTGACACAAAACAGGTCTACTTTTCCCTTTTTAAGGTAAGTGTTTGCTCATTCATATACATATATAGTTGATACTGCTTATATTCACCAAATATCAAGAATCGAATATAAACAGTGTTATATTATTTATTCATTCTTTTTTAAGTTTTCTACTGCCACCACAGAAAATCCTATGTTGTGTTTACAACACTGGCAATACATGTTTCTGATTCTGGTACAACTAATACATTCCTTTTATAACATTTTGATAAATTAACTTAACGATACACAAGAATAACAACTCATGAACTAAGGTGTTCTTCCACAACAGAATAGCTTCAAGTATACACATTAGTGATGTCTTTTGAATCATCATTGTTACATTTTTTGTGTCATTCAAAAAGTCAGTTCTACATCATGATGCGAGACCCTCCAGCCAGGCTTTGCTTGTGGTTTATACCTCGGGGCTCTGTCCCACCACTAAGGAAAGACAATTTACCCGCCACCCAGAAGGTAGCAGTGTCCCCTTACCTATAAAAAGGAAATGCTCCTATGACGCCACAAAGGTCTACTTGTTTCTACCATAGACTTATTAGACACCGCGTCGACTGCTGCCGCTCACTAGAACGGTGTGCTGTAGGGCGGCCATCTTGGTACAGTGCCACTCGCTCCAGTGCATTACGTCTATAGAGGAATGACGTGTTTACACTATAAAAGTGAGCATAAATCGCTCTTTTGCCAAGCTTTTTTCATGTGGTTTGTTTTTCAAACCTCAGACCAGATAGACAGACATTATTAGAAGGAATATTTTACTATATAAAAAAAACATTTTGAAGAGATAGATGAAACAAATATGAAAGGTATGAGGATAATGTCATGGTATTACATAATGTTTTAAAATGAAATATTCTTTTGAGAAAATGCGGGATAAAATTATGATTAGGATCACTGCAATGTAATAACAAGTGCAGCGTACAAATGACAGATTGTTGATACTACCTCAGTAATAGATTTTTAAATAAAACCCTCTAAGAAATTAAACTAATTTGACAGAAGTTACTTCTTCTGATGCAACTGGAATTGGGACAATAGATTTACAGAAACAATTTATTACAAAAGAGCTAAACATTAATAATAATGATTAATTTAATAATAACCTGCCCATACTATGTTATCCCTTAATTATATTTTACCTGTGAAAAGTGATCCCACAAGATCAAGTACAATATTCCGCTCATTAGATCATCCATAAGGGTTTCTTTCTTCCATTGCGATGTAGCAGGATCCCCATTGGGGTAAATTGACTTTTCTCAGTGGCGGGCAGAGCCCCGAGGTATAAAGCACATGCGAAGCCTGTCTGGAGGCCCTCCCATTTATTCTTAGAAATGTGGTTACGTTAGGTAACTCGGGTTAACAGTATACAAGCCGTAATTCTCACATACAGTATTGTTGTTCTGCTCGTAATGTTTCATTTGTCTTTGTTTATCCAGCTACTACGGAAGTCTATTTTACAAATGGGTAAGCCGGCATTAGAAGCACAGGATAGTCCTCCTTTTGAAAAGCCCAGCATTGAACAGGTATTTAAATGTCAACAAATTCACATTTCAGGACAGCGAGCAGCAGATCTTTTTTAATCCATGTTGATTTTCTTTAGGGTGTCAACAATTTTGTCCAGTACAAGTTCAGTCATCTTCCATGTAAAGAACGTCAAACCATAATGGAATTGGCCAAAATGTTTCTCAACCAGATAAACTACTGGCAGCTGGAGACACCATCTCAACGACGCCAACGGTTGACCAATGATGATGTTGCAGGATACAAAGCCAACTACACACGGTACTAGAACTAATAAATAACATTACATAAAGGTGACTTTCTTTTCAAGGAAAACTCGAAAGTCCATACCACAACAACTCAACCTTTATTTTAAAAACAGGAAAGATAAACATTTAACAAAGAACCCAAAGAAAAATAAAAAAAATAAAATTATCATAATCTTCTGTTTTTGTGTTTAAAGTTGTGTTTTCGAAAATGGCCTACCGAGTAGACAAATTTAAGGCCATTTGACGAATATTTAATACTATTTAATACATATGTATAAAAGATGTGTTTACAACCATAGCCAAACAAACTTACACTGTCACCTTGAAGTCATAGAATATTACACAAATACCATCAATCTATGTAAAAGTCCATTGTGACACCTTCATTTTGGTTAATCAACAGATGGCTGTGCTACTGCAATGTGCCTCAGTTCTGTGACAGTCTGCCCCGATACGAAACTGCGCAGATCTTTGGCCGAACTCTGTTGAGATCTGTGTTCACTGTGATGAGGAAGCAACTGTTGGAGCAGGCCAGACAGGAGAAAGACAAGCTTCCACCCGAGAAACGTACACTCATTCTAACACACTTTCCCAAGTGAGTTAAAAATCTATTGTCAATGTCTGTAAAACACCCACATATCCAAGGATACTGGTTATTCTTATACTTGTGCTTTTTCGCCCAGGTTCTTGTCAATGTTGGAAGAGGAGGTGTACGGCCACAATTCTCCTATCTGGAGTCAAGAATTCTTAGTAGCAGCTTCTGGAGGGCAGATTCCAATTCACACAGGTCAATTGCTCACTACAAAAATGTGATCCAGTCTTACACCAAGTAACGTGAAAATGATCAACACATGATTTTTTTTTGCCCATTTAAAGTGGTAACTGGACTCCCTGTGACCAGAACTTTGCACTATAGCACCAGCCCTGCATCAATGGAACCAGCAAACTGTGGCAGCAACAGCCCTCCCAGGAAAACAGCACCCGTACTTGAAGCTACCCCAGGTAAGACAAACTGTAGCCAATATCAACTTTGATTGAGACTGCGTTGTAAATGTGGCAAATATCAGATCAATTAATTAAAAATATTCTTCTCTTTTTTTACTTCTAAGTAGGGGAGAAGCGCAAACCATCAGAACCTCTTTACCACAAAGAAAAGAAGCGACCAAGAGTGGTTGGCGACATCCCCATGGAGCTTATCACTGAAGTCATGGCAACCATCACAGACCCAACTGCCATTCCAGAGGTAACATGATACAGACAAATTTAGTAAATTCATATCAACAAAAGTGCTGCCGTTATGAAACAGATGCATAGATAAATAAAGCATCATGAATTTACTTTACCTTTTTTTACCACTTCTGCAGACCAGTCTGCTAACGGCACACTCAGCACGTGACGAGGCAGCCAGGATAGAGGAGCGAAGGGGAGTTATTGAATTCCATGTGATTGGGAATTCTTTAAACCAGAAGCCTAATAAGAGGATCCTAATGTGGCTCGTGGGGCTACAGAATGTGTTTTCCCATCAGCTTCCCAGAATGCCTAAAGAGTACATCACACGGCTGGTCTTTGATCCGTATGTATGGATGGTAATGCATTTCCTCTTGGAGTTCGTTTTTTTAAGTTGAATACTGTTCTGCAGGAAGCATAAGACGCTCTCACTAATCAAGGATGGGCGTGTTATTGGAGGGATCTGCTTTCGGATGTTTCCTTCGCAGGGATTTACAGAAATTGTTTTCTGCGCCGTCACGTCAAACGAACAAGTAAAGGTAAGATCGGAGTCCTTTTAACATGTGATGTATCTTTGAATTTCAAAATCTTGATGACTGGATGTCCGTGATTAATTGTTACTATGTTTTTGTAGGGATATGGCACTCATCTGATGAACCACCTGAAAGAGTATCACATTAAGCACGAAATCCTCAACTTCTTAACCTATGCTGATGAGTATGCCATCGGGTACTTCAAAAAACAAGTATATTATCTTTATTATTTTACTCCTATTACAATACCAACATATTCACTAACTGTTGGAGAATATTGGTGATACATTGCTCTCATCTTTTTAGGGCTTTTCGAAAGACATTAAAGTTCCCAAAGCCAAATATGTGGGTTACATTAAGGACTATGAAGGGGCGACACTAATGGGCTGTGAACTAAATCCCAGCATTCCTTACACAGAGTTTTCCATAATCATCAAGAAGCAGAAGGAGGTGGGTTATTCTTAAAGCTGAACACAAATGTGTTCTTATGTAATTCAATTTATTTTACAGCTGAACACAGATAAATATAATACAAATATCCAAATGACAAATGGAAACATCAACATATTTTTGGTTTCAGTTATTTTGTGACTTGCCTTCCATCGATTCACGTTTGATTAGTGTCGATATTACAGATACATTTTAACTGACTGTAAATCGGCAACTAATATGAATGAAAATAAAAAATAAATAACATTGCTTTAGGAATTGTATTATTGTATATATTTGTATGTGTCTTGATGTTTTAATAGTGTTGGATTTGTAGATACCTAAAGAAAATGCCTGGTTGCTTTGTTGAAACATGTTTTTTTAAGATAGATTCTTGTTTGAAATGTATTCAATATTCCAATAATTTCGTCCCAGATCATAAAGAAACTGATCGAGAGGAAGCAGGCTCAGATCAGAAAAGTCTACCCAGGGCTTTCCTGTTTTAAGGAAGGAGTACGGCAGATACCCATAGAGAGCATTCCTGGAATACGTAAGCACCGTGCACTGAATAAAGCTCAGCAACACTCAATGTTGAAATACTCACACTGTTGTAACCTCTGTATTTAAAGGGGAAACTGGCTGGAAACCTTTAAGCAAGGGGTAAGTCTGATCTAATGTTATATTTTCTACATTGACAATAACACTATGTTGCGATCTCTTCCTGCTCTGGAGCTCCTTGTCCTTTGTGTGGTCCCTGGGTCAAGGAGAAAACAAATTAGTTTTTTAGGTATTCCTTGTGGTACCTCTAGATCAAGGAAATACATGTGCAGAGGCTCATCCAGAGGTCGCATATATACCACAAACACATTTGTTTGCAGTCTTTGGGTCAAGGCGACCCAGAGGCTGCACAAGAGTTAAGAAGAGGAAGAAACTTCCAATAAACATACCAGTAATGAAAAAATAAAGCAAAATACACAAGAATCATATGTTGCAATTTAAACACTGAAATCTAGTATTAATGTTTTATTTTCTAACAGGAAGGAACTGAGAGACCCAGATCAACTGTATAGCACTTTGAAGACCATTCTTCAACATGTCAAGGTACTATGTTCATAAATGACTTCTCAAGCACACTTGATGACATTCTCGTAAACTCCCAGAGTCATCCGAACGCTTGGCCTTTTATGGAACCTGTAAAGAAAACTGATGCGCCTGGATATTATCAGGTCATCCGCTTTCCAATGGGTATGTAGTCTCTTTTACATCTTCCATATTTCATCTACCACCACAAAGCCACTTATTGAAGAACATCTTATTTCTCATACAGACCTCAAGACTATGAGTGAGCGACTGAAAAGCAGGTATTACACAACACGGAAGTTGTTCATGGCTGACATGCAACGGATTTTCACCAACTGTCGTGAATACAATCCTCCTGAGAGCGAGTACTACAAGTGTGCCAACTTGCTGGAGAAGTTCTTCTACACAAAGATAAAAGAAGCTGGGCTAATAGATAAATAGTTGAAAGATAAATGCATCCATCAAAAGAAATGATGTAATGGGCATGCATAATGCAAGTAGGATCTACAGAAAACAGAGAATGTTACAATTGGTACTGGAGATAAGAGTTTTCGGAAAAGTCTTAATGGGGTTGTTAAACATAAAGATGGAGCACTACAGGTCTCTCTGAAGGAACTATGTCTAAGAACTTATGTTTAATGAACAGATGTTCTGGTTGATGACAATAGTGCAGCAAGGTTAAACATTAATTCCCACAATTACAAAGGTAGACAGCAGACTTTTGCAAAATTCTGAATTTTAATTTTTGGGTATTACATAATATTTTTTTATATTTCATATATTATTACTGTGAACTTTGTTTTCACATTGTTTTCTAATATAATTAGAGCAGATACTGTTCATTGAATGAATTAGGATTATATACCCAAGACAAAAAAGGGCAAAAAATCTGTCAAGTATTTTTTTATATTTACGCTACTTGGCAATATTTTATTTCTCTGTGTATCTGTATCACAACCTTCTTAATTTATTAATTTGCTTTAACTGAGTTGAAACAAATTAATCTCAAATTCCATCCAAAACTGGATTTTATGATCCATTCCTGTAACCACAAAAGCACATTGTCTACAATTTCAGAAATCTGCAATTGCCAACAAGAAAGATTGAGCAGCAATGTTCCCAAATCTTGGTAGTAGCACCGATTATTTTATGGTTCCATTCAAGAGCATACCTTCTGCACTAAAACACACCATTCTTATTGCCCCAGTTATTCTGTGCACTAATATTACCCAAAGATGAGGAAATTCTGATGAATCTATGTGTCCCTTTCTGCAAGTGTAAGCTGACTCAGGTACTGACAATAATGAGCAGTCTGTTAAGTCATTCTCTTATCAAGTGTTACCATCCAAAAGTGACCGCAAACGTGAAGTCAAAATTCTTTTTAAAAGAGTAAATAAGCTCAAAGTTTGTTGAGTTCATCCTGCCAAAAAGGATTCTGTACATTCAATTTGTACAGATTTTATCTATTTCAAAAGATTTATATCTATTATAAACTGTATTTTAGATGTGTATAAGCTGTATTTTTGTTTCATAAATTGAAAAATAATATTTTCCTTGATAAGTGAAATAGGGCAGTTTTACAATGCACTTTTATTAGTAGTATTTACTACCATCGATAAAATAATTTCCCCTAGATTTTGTTTGGCAAATCAATGACTGCTGTTGAATAAGGACTAAATTAAGTATCGAGAGAGTATTCTTATTTATGTGCTGTGAGTAAAGATAAATATGAAAAAAATGACAATGTCTTAATTTATTCTCTTACATTTGCCCTGCAGATGGACATTGATAACTTTATACTTTGGAGATGAATTAATAGATTGTGCAATACTAAGTAGTTTTGCCATTTTGTAAAAAGCTGTTTGTACTTTTCAGACTCAAACGAAATAAATTTTGTAAATGTCTGGTGGTTTCTTAATACCTGTGTCACTACTTCATTGAATATCAGGTTCCATGATGGTGTTGTGAAACATCTGTTAATAGATATATAGAATATTTGTATATAGCTGTTGTATAGGTTTAGAGCACCACAAAACAATTGTTCTGGAGGAACAATAGCAAGGGTTCTAAGAGGGATAATCTGTCATTCGTAAAATTACACATGGAGGAATTTAGCATGGCAGAAGACATTCAGTCTCAAGTCACAAAAGCATCATGGGCGATATCTTCATCATGACTGAATGAGGGAAAAAAACAAAACATGCTAAAACACTGTGCAGCTAAATATTCACATCACCATGACCTGATCATATATGGAGACAGGATAGCAATATCAGCAGCTTGTGAGGGCCACAGTTCGGTAAGCAGCAGTTTAAAGCAGGGGTCACCAACCTACACCCAACAGCTACTCCAAGGGCACCGTGTGACCCGAAGGGCTACCATCAGTTTTATACACACTTCTGAAGTATCTAAATCTATATTTTTATGGATGATGAATGATGTTTCTTTAACACCTTAATACAGTATTGATTTTTCAATAATTACCTATGGAGAGAAAAGAAAAGTAAACACAAAATCAAACATAATAAGAGTTTGGCATCACAGAATCACGCCACTACGACCCCTGCTGGCAGGACATATGGGGAGGCCCCTTCACATGTCTGAAGTTACAGTCTCAAGATAGAGTTCTCCAATGTGTTAAAAGTTTCTCCAAAGCTGGCAGGCGTTGGCTCTGTACTCTGAGGACCCTGACTAATCCCCACGTTCCATCCGAGGTAGAGGGACATCTGGAGAGGTGTGGGATGTCCAATTTTCCTGATCACCGAAGAACAGATCAAAACTCCAGCAGAGTCGAAGAATGTAAGTAAGTAAGTAAGTAAGTAAGTAATATTTATTTATATAGCGCTTTTCCAGACCAGGGTCACAAAGCGCTTAAACAATGAAAACAATACTCAAAAAAGTATATACTTTAAAGATCAAGATAATACTGAGAACAACACAGGAGTTCCAGAAAATCAAGGAAAAGCCTGAACAAATAGAAACGTCTTAAGATTTTCCTTAAAGGAGTCAGTAGACTCCATCAAGCGCAAAGAGAGAGGAAGATTGTTCCAAAGCTTAGGAGCAACAGCCTGAAAAGCTTTCTCTCCTCTGGTCCTGAACCGTGAGCGTGGAACCATAAGTAGATTCTGATCCACAGACCTCAGAGCCTGAGCTGGGGTGTAAGGCTGGATCAGATCAGTGATGTAAGGAGGAGCCTGACAATGAATAGCTCTGAAAGTAACCAGAATTTTAAAGTTGATCCTGAAAGAAACTGGAAGCCAGTGAAGAGTTTTAAGGATCGGAGAAATGTGAGTTCTTCTACTTGAGCGGGTCAGAATTCTCGCTGCAGAGTTCTGAATCAACTGCAGGCGAGACAGCTCCTTCTTGTTAAGACATGAAAACAAACTGTTACAATAGTCCAGACGAGAAGAAACAAACGCATGGATTACAAGCTCCAGATCATGTTCCGACAACATTTTCCTAAGTTTAGAGATTTTTCTCAGTTACTGTGCTCTATTTTGATGATGTAGATGGAGGTCGGAAGCCTGGAAGTAATGCCTCTGTCTTTCTCGACTGTGTTCACTTCAAACAAGGTGGCTGCCAGGTTAGGGTAGTCAGTCCTCAGTGTGAGCTGGCCTTGAAGCCTCTTGATCAGCTCCGAATGGAAATTTTAAGTTGTATGTCAAGTGTGTTTATTGGAGGTGTACAGTCATTTGTGTCCTTATGCCTGATACAGCGTTTCGTTAGAAGTTCACCCCATGCCTAACTTGGACCCAGACCAGGAACATATCCATCTGTTGTGTCCAGTGAGGGCACATGCCTGTTCTTGCAGGTGGTGGCTGTGTTTCAGATGCTGTAAAGCGTTGCTGATGTTCTTGTTCTCACGAGGTCAGGTCATCTGCCATTTTCCGGGCCTACCAGGACCACCCGCGCTGTGGCTTCTTCAGTGGCCCTTCTGCAGGTTGTTGAAGCAGAGGACATCTGCTTTCCCCTCGACATTGACCATGGCACAAAGGACCACATGATAATTGATAAATTGTTAAAGAAAATTTCATTTTAATTTTCTTGCAGAAAAAATATTCTACTGCAACTGAAAAAGAAACCACAGAAAGAGCAAAGCAACATGTTCCTTTTTTTTATCCATGTGAATTTTTCATCTTTCATCTGTCATTTTTCTTTAACACAGAAGCCAGCCAGAGATATCCGATATTTGACATCTCTCCATGTCTCAATTGACAGACCTGGAAGCTTGTGGCAGGTGGTAAGAATGACTTCTCTAAATACAGGTAGGATCAACTCATATGGGAAAACATCTTAAATCTTAAACTATATTATTATAGGGGATACAGATTGCGAAAATTAAATAGGCCTTGGATTGGACACATATATAATTCTAAATTGAACATGAAGACATGGGTTGCTATATAGATCAAAGTCGCACGTTAGTGTCAGTATCAGGACCAGAATGGCAGCAAATTATCGGGTATTGTTTTGATTGTTTTAGCACTTTGTGACCCTGGTCTAGAAAAGCACTCTACAAATATTACTTACTTACTTACTATGTGTTCGTGTCGGGAACCTTGGACCAGAAACCCGTCTTTCTAGCAACTATCTATAAACCCAACTGGGATGACCAGACATTCATGAAATATTTATTAGCAGTTATACCAAATCTTTATACTCAGTGGATTATGGGAGGATGGCTACATAGACTCCTGGAGGTTCAAATACCTGCACACTAAAAAAATGTATTTTTCTCTCAAGTTCATTTACAAGACTGTATTACTTCATTCTAGTATCATCTCATTACTCATTAGTTTTAGATCTAAATTGTATTAAGAAACCCCAAGAACTTTAAGTATGGTGCATTGAACCCATACTTAATGGATCATGCTGATTTGTATAAACAAATTAGAGATGCTATTGATTTATTTCTACTGAGACTAACACAAGTGATGAGACCACAGCTTTCCTCTTATGGGACACTTTGAAAGCGGTTATAAGGGGAAATATCATTCCATACTCAACTCACAAAAATAAGAGGGAGTGAATGATCCATTTAGAGAAATAGATCAGCAAGCAATAAACGATCAACCTCCTGCAAACAAAACTAAAGGCTAGGATAGCTCACAACCAAATACAGGATGAAACTGGTCAGATCGAAATTACCTTTCTAGAATAAACCGTGTATATTTTTTTAATTCTGATTTAATCCGGCGGGTTAAAAAATAATTAATTACTCTAAATGTGTATAAGAAGTATGGTCAGTTGTTACTATTAATAATCTTTCTGTTTGACCTTTTATGGTCTTTTGTTGATGTTGGCTCTATATTCCAGTCGGATGTTAGAAATTACAATAAGATCTAGTAAAAGATCTCATTGATGTGATTAAAAAAAATAATTAAAGTGATTATCTCTTTAATCATGCATGAAGGAAAAAAACATCAAATCAGTTTAGCTCTCAGCTCAAGGTTTATTAAAAAAATTAAAAAACTGTAAATGTACACAAGAAAATGTACATATACGAAGGAAACGTGTAAATATCTGCATTTATCCATAACTTTTAATTTTGTAGACAAATTCAAAGAAAAGTTTCATCTCCTCAAAGAAGGTGCCAGAGTTCTCACCAGGACCTTTTCACAGTGTAGCGGGACCTGCACGATGCAATACTTTAATTAACCACTAAATATTTACATGGATGCATTTTTTCTCCGAAAAGGAAACCTGACAAATTTTTGGTCTGTGAAACTGTCGCCTCTTCTGAGTTTCCTGTAACAATGACAGACATATGTATGAGAGAAATAAGATGTTTTCAAACACTACAAAAGTCAGGTTTTACATGAATCATTAATTATGGGAAACTTTGCATCAACTTACGCCTTTAATGATGGTTCTGCGTAGCTCACCACATCTGTATGACGACGTTTTGGAAAAGGTCGATCTAAGACGAAGTGAAAAGGAATTCTATTACATAGATGTGCAGAGAAAACACCCATTATTTAATACAAGATTAACTGATTATAATCACCTCTGTTATATTGGTTTGTAGATATTGAAGACTTCTGTTGGGGAAAAATGGGGTCTAAATGAAAGGAACAATAGGTTAGAACCACAATCACCTAATATTATTAAAGGCTGTGAAAAACAAATCTCACTCGAATTTTCCTTTTGCTCAGGTGGGTCGTTAACAGGTTCCTTATTTTCAAATGAGTCAAATTTATCATCCACTGTAGGCCGAGTCCTATTGTTGACGGAAGAAAACATGTTTGCAAAGAACCTCAACATACCTCAAGTCGTTATTGCAATTACTTCATTTCTGCCATTACTAGATTTATGACAATCAACACAGACGGACTGATTGAAATCCAGGGTGTCCAGATGAAAATACAAAAGGGAAGCTACCTTAGAGATCTGTCATTTGTGTGTGATTCCAAAGGAGCAACTGGTGCTGTGTTCTGAAAAGGAAAATATGAAATGACTTGTGCAACAATTAAATTACTTCACTAATATTGGTCATGCGTCTCATACCTTTTCTTCTGACCTCTGCCCTCTCTTAAGCATGACAATTTGCCAGAACATCAAGGCATTTTCTTTCTTTAGCTGGTAGATCTGATCAGTTGCAAGTTTCAAAGTATTCCTCTCTGCTTGCAAAGCTTCAGCCAGATCCGTATTGTTTTGCTGCAAAGTCTGAAGGAGAGATGTTTTGGATAAAGCTGTGGAAAGAAACATTGAAATTGAGGTTAAATGCATGAAAAGAAACATACTGTTAGTCAAACTAATAGATCGAAAGGTGGTTCGGTGATATGAAAAATGTTTTTAAATGAACTCACCAGTGTGTTGAGGGTGGTGTTTCTTTCGAGGTGTAACTTTGGATAACCGCTGAGCCCGTTTTTCCTTGATCCTCTCTTTAAGCATTTCCAGGCTCTGCTTGCAGGACTTCTTTTGCACCCCTTGTCTCCCCATGTTTCAAGACCTACAAAAAATAATTTATATAAATGTAGGTTTAATGAAATTACCAAGTATGACTATAATAGTTAGATTAGATAAGCTAAGGAACATTAAATTCATTTACATGGATATACAAACAAATTATTTATTCAACACATTCGTCGACGCGTCATGTTCACTTCCCTCGACTTCCCGACGTTTTAGTTTAAAACAGCCAACGTGTCTAAGTAGCACCTCGAGAAAACACCGCGTATGTTTACGTACACAATTACTTTAAAAACTCCTCACCCGGGGTTAGTCCAAATAGAGTATGGGCGGCATCCAGATCCAAGCAAACAACATCAACAACATAAATGGCAGCTCAGGAGTTTGAAAGTCGAGCCTTTCCGCTCTTGAGTGGGCGTGGCGATTACGTCATTTCCTCTTTGAACAACTGCTTTTGAACGCTGTTCCCGACGTTATTCACGAAACAGCAGTCATACAACAATATATTCGATCATGTTTAATATTTTATATAATGTTTTGAATCGTCGCATTAACTTAAAATAAAAAACCGTACTTCTCAGCCATTAAGTGCGCATTCGAGAAATGACCACAAGATGTCGCCAATTTTAAGGGAAGCAATCTCCTCAGCTGTGAGCTCAAACTTACCCAAAACAAAACTTAAATATTGTAGCGTTTCACACCGAGAGAGACAGTGTACATTTTAAAAACTTTATTAATAAAATGCCAAAAACAACGAACACTTTTCTTGCTCCGTCTCATCTCAACAACAAGCTGTGCGTCTTCCTCTAGCACAAGGGTTCCCAAACTTTTCAACCCGCGACCCCCAAAACCCCTGAGTTATCTATCATAACCTCAGGTTCTACGAGTTGGTGCGAAGCCCTCCAACAGCTTCGCTATGGGTTTACCCCGAGGCACCGCCTCGTCTCTGAGAAAGCTTAATGAACTCGCCACCCAGCAGGGGGCAGTACCTTCCTATAAAGGCGGGAAGCACCCGCCGCACTTTCTCCAACTGAAAACTCAGCGAGAAGGGCGGCCGCTGGGCGACGAGGTTGGAGGGCTTCGCACCAACTCGTAGAACCTGAGGTTATGATAGATAACTCAGGGGTTCTACGTCATTGGTGCTCCGCCCTCCAACGGCTTCGCTATGGGTTTACCCAAAAGGCGAAGCATGACGGGATAAATGTACCCCCAGCTGGACGCCGCTCCTGGAGCAGCATCACTAGGGCCCCGCCGGCCCAGGGTCCAAACCCACTT
The DNA here is from genome assembly GCF_982586985.1 of Callionymus lyra. Classification (NCBI taxonomy): domain Eukaryota; kingdom Metazoa; phylum Chordata; class Actinopteri; order Syngnathiformes; family Callionymidae; genus Callionymus; species Callionymus lyra. The sequence goes on along the minus strand of NC_141820.1, from coordinate 39,252,860 downwards.
GAGCCGTGGGCCCTGAGGGGGGCACAACAGCGCTCAAAACAGTATGAGCTACTGATCCCGCCGTTACGTCGAGGAGATAGGCCTTAGCGAAGGTAGACGTGGACGCCCAAGAGGCAGCAGAGCAGATATCCTCTGCTGCCACACCCCGCAAAAGAGCCACTGAGGCTGCCACGCCACGGGTGGAATGTGCCCTCAGACCGCTAGGAGCGGATCCACCCGCTGCTCGGTAGGCCCGGATAATGGCCGATCTCACCCAATGAGAGAACCTCTGGGGGGAGACCGCCTCTCCCCGCCGGCATCTACCGTGGCAGACAAAAAGGGCATCAGAGCGCCTAAACTCGGCCACCCGCCGCAAGTAACAGGCCAACGCCCTCACTGGACACAACAGGTGGAGACGTTCCTGACCCGGGTCCGAGTGAGGCGGCGGGTGAAAGGCCCGCAGCGTGAAGGTCGTCGCCCGGAACAAGGAACTCAGAATCTTCGGGCGGAACGCTGGGTTAGGACGCAAAGACACCGAAGACTCCTCGACGCCAAAGGAAAGACACTCAGGGCTAATGGAGAGGGCACAAAGCTCGATTGCTCTCTTCGTGGTTGTTAGGGCCAGAAGGAGCGATATCTTGAAAGACAAGATATCCAGTGGGACTTGGTCAAGAGGCTCGAAGGTCGGGCCTGTGAGAGAGTCCAGTACCAACTGGAGATCCCACTGAGGGCTGGAAGGCCTTGCAGGAGGTCGAAGCCTGCAGGCACCCCGCAGGAAACGCGCCACCAAGGGGTGGGCGCGAACCGAAGCACCCTCAAAACTGACATGCCTCGTCGCTATGGCTGATGCGAACACTCTCAGTGTCGCCACAGTCCGCCCGTTATCCAGCAAATGTTGCAGGAAAGACAGGATAGCGGAGACCAAACAAGAGCTGGGGTCCAAGGACCTGTCTGAACACCAGCGGGAGAATATCCCCCACTTTGAGGCATAAAGCCTACGTGTCGATGGGGCCCGGGCGTTCTCCAGCGTGTGGAGAACGTCCGGGTCCAAGGTCCCGATCAGCTCGTCCCATGCAGGATCCACACCTTGAGAGGCCGGCCCAGCACCGGGGGCGCTGTCAGAGTCCCCCCCGCCTGACACAGGGAAGCGGGGCCCCAAGGGATGGCCCACGGGGCCCCGACCGCCATGCGCACCAGCTCTGGGAACCAGAGCGCCCCCGGGGAGTCTGGTGCCACTAGAATTGACCTCAGCCCCCCCCGCCTCGTCCTCCGAATCAAGGGGAGAAGGAGCCGCGGAGGAGGGAAGGCGAACAGCAGACCGACCGGCCACCTCGAATGGGCTAAAGCGTCCACGCCTAGTGGGGGGCGATCCGAAGCCCTGAGGGAGAACCAAAGAGGGCATTTGAAGTTCTCCTTGCTGGCGAAGAGGTCTGCAACCGGGTGACCGAATCGAGACCAGATCTCGCTTGCCACTGCCTCGGACAGACCCCATTCGTCCTGGACGGCCCCCCTCGACAGTCTGTCCGCTACTGCATTCAGCTCGCCCGGGACGTGCTGGGCTCTGAGCGAAAGCAGGTGACAGTCCGCCCACAGCCAAATCTTCCTTGCCACACACAGAAGGGCTGGGGATCTGACTCCACCTTGGCGATTTACGTACGCCACGGCGGTGGAGCTGTCTGAAAATACTAGGACGTTGGACCGTGACAGTTGGGGAGAGAGGTGAAGCAGGACATTGTGAATCGCCTTCAGCTCTAGCCAGTTTATGTGTCTGAGCACCGGACTGCTCCAGACCCCACTGGCGTAGGCCTGACCCGAGGTGCCTCCCCAACCTGTCAGGGAAGCGTCTGTAAACACTTGAGTGTAACGAAGGACGCAACCCAATGGAACTCTCCCCCTGAGGTTGGCGTGAGAGTTCCAAAACTGGATGTCCTGCAAAACCCGAGCGGGAAGGCGCACTTTCCGACCTCTTTCCCGCTTGAGGTCTAGCTTGAGACGACCAAACCATCTCTGAAGCTCCCTCATGTGCAGCAAGCCCAGCCGAACAACCGTGTGGGCTGCCGCCATGAGCCCCAGGAGGGACATAACAGTGCCTGCTGTTGTCACGTGACACCGAGCTTCCAGCAACTGTGTTGTCAGTCGGAGGATGGGCTGGATACGCACGTCCGGGAGGCGCGCGTATCCTTCCTCCGAGTTCAACAGTACCCCCAGGTAAACTAACTGTTGAACTGGAGTCAGAGCGCTCTTGCTGAGGTTCACTGTGAACCCCAGGGTGGCAATATGGCTCAACACCTTCTGTGTGTGAGCGTAACTTTCTGCCTCTGACCTGGCAAGGATCAACCAGTCGTCCAGATAGGTCAAGATCCTTACCCCACTCACTCTCAAAGGCTCCACTGCCGCTTCCACACACTTGGTGAAGGTCCTGGGTGCCAGAGAGTAGCCGAACGGGAGTCGAGTGTACTGAAACACCCGACCCTCGAGGGCGAAACGCAAGTACTTTCGATGTCTCTTGACTATCGGTATGTGAAAGTACGCGTCGGTCAGGTCGATAGATGTCATCCAATCTCCTGGACATACACCTGAAAGCAGTTTCTTGACCGTCAACATGCGAAACGGGCGGGTAGCTATGAACTTGTTCAAATAGCTGAGGTCCAAAATGGGCCTCCAACCCCCGGTCTTCTTCGCCACGAGGAAGTACCGGGAGTAAAACCCTGTCATCATCTCGGCTGCAGGGACCAGTTCTACGGCCTCCTTCTGCAGCAGAGTAGACACCTCGTTTCTCAAACAGGATAGTTTCTCCTGCTCCGCCATACGCGTCCAGAGAATCCCTGAAAAACGCGGGGGTTGACGGGCAAACTGTAGCGCATAGCCCCGCCTGATTACTCCCCCCAGCCAAGTGGGTCCTAGAAGTAAAACCAGGCGACTCCAAGCCGAATAATGTTCTGTCAGAAGCGCAGCCCTGGCGAACCTTGGGTAGTCCTCCGGCCCGCCCCCCAAGGACGGGCCGTAGACGAAAGGGCATCACACAAGCCGCGTCTCTATCTCTTGAATCCACAGAGCATGTACTCGAGTTGGATTCACTAGAACCCCCACTCTCATACATAAAAGCCGGCTCTGTGGGAGAAGCGCGCAAGTGCGCGTGAGACACCTCAGATGCGCGTCGTGCGTGTTCCCTTCCCCCCCCGGAAGTCTTCCCAACTCCCTGAGCACTTCTTAGTGTCACCGGAGCTGACAAAACCCGCGATGTGGAGGAATGCGCTGGAGAATTAACCCGGAGCTGAAGTGAGTTAGGTCGCGCGCGCGTCGGCACCGCATCACTCACCCGGTCCCGTACATTCTCCAGCGCCGCTGGCGGTCCCGACCTGTTCGTCACTCGTGAGATCCGACCGCCACGCACCTCTCCAGTTGATCGACCAGACGGGACGGAAGTTCCTCGCCCTCACCTGGTCTCAGAACGGCGAAAAAACTCGCGCGTAAAAGCACCAGGTTGCGTCAGTTCCATGGCGCTTCTCCGCCGCCAAACGTGACGTCCTCCACGGTGCCAGTGATTGTAGACAGCGCTGTGGGGGAAGGAACAACCTCCGGTTAACATAGACATGTCCGGACAAGTTCCACTCACCTCATCAGCTGTCACGCTCTGTCGGGCACAAGCGCTGGTCGACGCGGAAGTAAACACAGCTGATTCAGCCGGTCTCGCGGACCTCTGCTCGTCTGTAAACAAAACACATGTGGTTGGAGTCTGCCCCTCATTCGTGTGGACAGACTCCGTTATTGCAGTCTCGGTATGACCCGGACGAAGGGGTTTAAAACCTCCTTCGGACTGTGTTATGAGAGGAAAATCACGCCGTCTATGACCGGCGGAGCATGTTAGCTTAGCATTAGCGGCGAAAGTTTCTAATGACGCCTGTGAATACGTCACACTCACAGGCGGAAACACATGCACGCTACCAACATCTCTCTCAGAACGAACCACAGAAACGTCATACGTTATTTTGTTTTTATTTACATAGAGCCCTTTGAAAGAGTAGGGGGGAGGAGGGCTCCCCCGAGACGAAGCCTCGACGCCCCTGCGTCCTCGCCGCTGTGGGTCCCTACTCCGCTGGCTCCGCTGCGGCTGCTGGCTCCGCTGCTGGCTCCCCGGCTCCTGCTGCGGAACCCGGCGACGCTCGCTCGTCGCCCGCCGCGGCTGTTGCCGTTGCTGCTGGTGCTGCTGGGGCGGCTGGCTCTGGTGACGCTTTCCCCCCGCACCAGCTGATGGGGCCGACGAACGGGCTCTCCGTCTCCGAGCGCCGGACCCCCGTCGCGCCTCGTCCTCACGCCCATGCAGGTGATGGCGGAGCTGCGCCGACTCCTGCTGCGCTGCCTCCTGCCGGGCCACGACATTCCGGAGCTCCGGACCGAACAGGGAGTTCTCCGTTATTGGTCCGTCCAGGAGGAGCCTCCGGTCTCTCTCCGGCAGCGCTGTGGCCAGGTCTAGCCACAGGTGCCGGTGGCCCAGCTGTCCAGCGTCGCGTAGACCCCCTCCCAGGATCGCGTACGCCTGCGACATCCGGAGGAGCGCAGCCACCGAGTCCTTGACTTCCTCCAACTCCGAAGGTCCAAGGTCGTCTCGGTCCACGGTGAGCCTGTCGAGCGCACCGCACAGGAGAGCCATGTTGTTCGCGAGGGAGACCACCTGCGTCCCCCCCTTGTAGGATCGGTTGAACAACATTGCCGTCAACCTGTCTTCAGCTCTAGGCAGAGCTACAGGGCGGCCTGGCCACAGTCGAGCCCCCGGGTCGAGGGCGGCACGTACCGTATAGAATAGAAAAGCTTTATTCATCCCCAGAGGGGAAACGCACTTTCACAACAGCGCAGTTGAAAAAAATAAAGTGCAAGGAAAAAAGAAATAATAAAGAGATAATACAAAATAAAAACGATCTTAAGAATATACAAATTATTTACAAAATTAGAAATTTGACACTATTAACAAAATACAATAGAATAAAAATAAAATAAAATAGAATAAAAAACGGAAAAAAAAATATGATAAAAAGCACACGAGAAGAAAAACACACTACGGATTAGCATCAGGATATTTAAAGTAGAGAGTTAAATATCCTGACACCAGTTGGGATGAAGGACCTTCTATAACGCTCCGTCCTACACTGGGGGTGCCTGAGCCTGCCACTGAAGGAGCTGGCCAGCTCCTCCACGGTCAGGTGCAGTGGGTGAAGAGCGTTGTCCCTGATGGAGGATAGTCTGGAGAGTGTCCTCCTCTCTCCCACCTCCTCCACCGAGTCCAGCGAGCGGCCCAGGACAGAGCCGGCCCTCGTGACCAGCCTGTTCAGTCTCTTCCTGTCCCGGTCCGTGCTGCCTGCTCCCCAGCAGACCACAGCGTAGTGGATAGCAGAGGCTACCACAGAGTCATAAAAGGTCCTTAAAAGTGGTCTGCACACTCCGAAGGACCTCAGTCTCCCCAGGAGGTGGAGGCGACTTTGGCCCTTCTTATACACGGCGTTGATGTGTGTGGACCAGTTCAGTTTATTGTTGAGGTGAACACCCAGGTATTTGAAGCTGTCCACCAGCTCAATGTCCGAGCCCTGGATGCTCACCGGTTGATGTGGTGGGGACTTTTTCCTGAAGTCAATCACCATCTCCCTTGTCTTACCGGTGTTTAAGCAAAGGTAGTTGCTCTCACACCAGTCAACAAAGTCCTTGATGACTGACCTGTACTCCAGCTCGCCCCCCCCAGACACGCAGCCCACAATGGCCGAGTCGTCAGAAAACTTCTGGAGGTGACAGCTGCTGGAGTCATAGGTAAAGTCCGCCGTGTAGAGGGAAAAAAGGAAAGGTGACAGCACTGTCCCTTGAGGCACCCCGGTGCTGCAGATGGTCACCTCAGACCTGCAGTCCTGCAGCCTCACATACTGCGGCCTGTTGGTGAGGTAGTCCATCGTCCATGCTGCCAGCTGTGTCCCAACTCCTGCGTCCGTCCTTCTTCCTTAGCAGCGCCGGCTGGATGGTGTTGAAAGCACTTGAGAAGTCAAAAAACATGACTCTCACAGTGCTACCGGCGGCTTCCAGGTGAGTCAGTGCCCGGTGCTGCAGGTAGATGACGGCGTCGTCCACCCCCATCTTTGGCCTGTAGGCGAACTGCAGCGGATCCAACGCAGAGCTCACCGTCGAGCGTAGCTCGCGGAGTACCAGCCTCTCCAAGGTCTTCATCAGATGGGAGGTCAGGGCGACTGGTCTGAAGTGGCTCGGCTCCTTCGCGTGTACCGCCTTGGGAACCGGAACCACACAGGAGGTCTTCCACTGGACCGGGACCTTCTCCAGTTTGAGGCTCAGGTTGAAGATGTGTGTGACCAACTCACAAAGTTGATCAGCACAGTCCCTGAGCAGTCTGGGGCTGAGTCCATCTGGTCCAGCAGCTTTCCTGATCTTCAGTCGCCTTAATTCTCTCCTCACCTGTTCAGATGTAACAGAGAGAGGTGGCTGTGGGGGGTTGGGCAGCTGAGGCAGTAGGGCGTGTTGGGGGGGAGAAAGGTGGCTTGGAGGTGAGAACAGTTGGGGGGAGAGGGCTGAAGCAGGGGGAAAACAGCTTTGTGAGGAGTGAGGGGCAGAGGTGGAGGGGGGAGGGGGGCCCTGATCAAACCGGTTGAAATACTGGTTCAGTTCAGTGGCCCATCTTTGGTCTCCCCCTGCTGTGGCTCTGGCTCCACTCTGGCCATGACCTGAGATGTTCTTCAGGCCTTTCCACACATCCCTTGTGTTGCCCTGCGCCAGTTGCTCCTCCAGTTTCCTCTTATATTCGTCCTTGGCCATCCTGATCGCCTTCTTGAGTTCACGCTGGACCTCCTTAAGCTCCTCTCTGCTCCCTGAAGCAAACACCCTCTTCTTCTTGTTCAGCAGAACTTGAAGTTGAGGGCTCCGGGACACCGCGCCGCCAGTCCACCCCGTCCACACGGCAATAGGGTCCGTAGGATCCTACGGGAGGCCCTGAAGCCATGGGAGAGGCAGACCCTCGCCGCGCGTAGCCCCAGATTTCGTCCAGCTTAGGACAAATAACCCCCGGAACAGCAGGCCTGCGCGCTTCGTTCCGCCCGACCTTCACTCCGCATGTAAACGGTGGTGGCGCGAGTGGAGGTACGGGGGGGAGCTCGACCTCCATGCGGTTCGCCGCGGCGGTGAATATGCGCGGCAGGACGTCAAGCGGGTAGCGAGGAACCGGCCCGGCTCCCCCGACCGCTTCGACGTCCCCCGGCTCGGAACCGAACAGGGTGCTCGGATCCGCCTCATAACCACGCCGGTCGTCCTCCTCGTCGTAGTCGGCCCATGACCTGGCTGGAGGACGCGGCGTGCGCCGACGGGCCTCGTATGCTCCCCGTCTCTTCCGGACCTCCTCGGGAAGCATACGGCAGGCCCCACAATCCGCAAACGCGTGATCTGGGCCTAGACAGACGAAGCAGAGAGCGTGTGTGTCCCCCCTCCCCAGGGGGGTGTCACACGTTAAGCACAAAGACACATCTACTTCCACGTTCATGCTCACGTCCGCCATGCTGTATCCAGGAGCTTTCTCGCTGAGTTGAAAATGGAGAAAGTGCGGCGGGTGCTTCCCGCCTTTATAGGAAGGTACTGCCCCCTGCTGGGTGGCGAGTTCATTAAGCTTTCTCAGAGACGAGGCGGTGCCTCGGGGTAAACCCATAGCGAAGCCGTTGGAGGGCGGAGCACCAATGACGTAGAACAACGGTGCCAGAGAATGTCGACCCCCAATATCCCCGGATGTGACAAAAAAAATGTAAAAAATAAAAAGGGAGGCACAGGCCATACGCACTAGGCTTATCCAAACACTGGCTTAATCACAAAACAGAGCAACTTTGAACAGAAAAATAAGAGGAAGAAGAAGAACATCTCAGCCAGTTAATATCCACAAACGTAAACATATTTACATTGTTGCTGCGAAAATTTACATTTTGGCAACTTTTTATTTTTCTGTGTTAATCTCATCCAATGAGATGGATGAACACAGCAAGTCCATTCTGTGTTTAATTGTAGAGACGGCCACACAGAGATCATTCTCCACATTCAGACGCGAGCTGTATTTATTTTCAATTAATGTCGGTTCAGAAAAAGTCTTTTTGCACAGGTATGTGTTAAAGAATTTATGTTGCTTATAGTTTTATCACAATAAACATGTGGTCATGCTTCCTGCGACTCACAATGAGCTGGAAGGAATGTGCCCAGTTATAGTTTCGTTTCCCGAGAAATGACAGTTTGTGCATTAAGACAGTGACCTTCAGCAAGATAAGGGAGCTGAACTCAGCATGCAGGAGGTGATAATGCGCTGGCTGCGTCCAGCAACAAATGAACAGACTGTTGGTACTCAAGTGTGTCGTCATCTGAAATAAAAAGCCAGCACGGAGAGGTTCTTCAGTGGTTTGGGTTGAGCCGTGCCAAGCGCCTCTCCACTCCTTGTTGGTGGTAAAAAATGGATTCTGACTCTGTTTGTTATTCTAACTTCTGATTGTCCGGGATAAATTCCCTGACAGTGTGTGGAGCCAAACTGCGTCAGTTTTTAAAGTGCGGTCACATGACAGCTCAACCAGTTCGTCCTCCATGCCGGCTGACAGATGACCGACTATAATATTATCTTTATTTTCCGACACTGTAATCCCATTGCACATTTACTGTCACACACAACTGTAAACTCAGCTGCTTCTCATATACACTCTTTCTATTGCTCGCCCGTTCATTCATTCACTCTCACCCGGCATCGCCTTCTCTCTCTTGTTTCGCAACTCGCTACGCAAACACCTTACGCACTGCCTCATTCACAACCAGTGTTAATATATTCTCATAACGCTATCGATACAGGTACAGGTGTAGGTAGATCAGTTCAGTGATGTAAGGAGGAGCTTGACCATGAATAGTTCTGAAAGTAAGAACCAGAATTTTAAAGTTGATCCTGAAAGAAACTGGGAGCCAGTGAAGAGTTTTAAGGATCAGAGAAATGTGAGTTCTTCTACTTGAGCGGCTCAGAAGTCTCGCTGCAGAGTTCTGACTCAACTGCAGGCGAGACAGCTCCTTCTTGTTAAGACATGAAAACAAACTGTTGCAATAGTCCAGACGAGAAGACACAACCGCATGGAATACGTAATACGTACAATGCTAAAGTTAAGTCTGTTTATTAACACTGCAACACAACACAAATATTTTTGTTATTTGAAAAGCAGATTATTTCGGAACTTGAATGTTTGTATTACGTTGTACAGTTCAGCGGCTCTGCACATGTAGCGCGGGCACTTCTGTTGGTGTCAAATGCTGTGTCTCAAATCGCATACTTCTCTTAGTATACGAGAAGTAAGTATGTATCAGGATAGTGTACGTACTAACTAGTACGCAAATTCTCAACAGATAGTATTTCTCAAATACAAAACACTGCCGCTACGCACTAACCGGAAATGACGCGACAGCTTCTTCTTCTACTTCTATTTAACGATGGTTTCAACCAACTGTTGGAATGCTATCGCCGAAACCTGCTGGCAGTACGTTTTGCAAGTTTGGAAAAAGAAATAAAGAAAAAATATGAGAATCGAAATATTCGCGAGATATTTAAGCTGGTATCAGCACCTAAGACGTGTCATCCTTCTACTGCTGCTGAAAATGCACCTGTAAGTATATCAATATATGACGTAACATCCGTTTACAAGGTCACTAAAATGGCAGCTGTTTAGGGTAGATAGTGTCCATCGAACCATACTCAGTTTTGTGGGCGTTTTAGTACGCCAATTTAGTGTGCATGGCGCACTAAATTTCGCATACTAAGGATTTTGATACACTTACGCACTAAAAATACTAACTTTGAGTACGCAAGTATGCGATTTGAGACACAACAACGGTCATGGGTATCGTCAGACCAGGAAATGAAAGAACAAAAAGTGATTATGGTTGACGAAGATTGTCTTTTTGTCAATATAAATGTTTTATGTGTGGTAAAAGTATCATGCAAACGTTCTATTGACGGAGAACTGTCTTCACTGAAAATGAAGGGGAGACTGAAAATGTACCTACACCTGTATTTGTCTGTTGCCAGTATGCACGGGATTTAAACCAGGTGCGCTCTATAGCCCGGAATGTATGGTACCATGTTTTTTTTTTTAATTTAATTTCGGCGTCCCGTGACCCCCACTTTGGGGACCCTGCTCAAGCAGACTCAAGAAGCGGACCTCTGAAAAAATCTGAACCTAAACCAAACACTTTGAACCCCGCCGTTACAGTATTAATGTAAAAATATAAAGAGTAAAATATCCCATGCAGTATATTTGTAATTTAATACAACCCAGGATGACGTTTGATCTCAACTCTTAATGCATATTTAATCGTTCCATTTAATATCTGACATGCTTGCTGAAAATGCTGCGATTCTCTAAGTGCCTAGTCATGATATCATCATAACCTTTCTACAGTCAAAGTCAAACTGTCAAGTCTTATTTGGCAGTTTGTGGTGAATAACAGACCACTTTCTCTGCAAGGTCTTGCAGCTATAATAACATGAATCTGGACCTCAGATTAGTGAAGGTCCAACAAAGTGTCCACAATATTTACTCTTAATGATGTAGGTTCGAAATATGACAACTGCAATGATGTGATACACAAAAAAAACGAAAAGGATTCCAAGATATACAGTATATATATATATATATATATACAGTATATATATATATAATATATAAAAACAACATTAGGTGGGTCTTTCTGTTTGTCTGTGTGTGTGCCTGTATCATAGACTATCTAACCAATCGACAAAATGTCTTGAAAATGATCATATAGACTGCTCAAACACTGCTTAAATGAATGTGCCTTTAATAACAAGACCATCTTTATTTCAGAAAATATGGAATAAACGACAAAGAAGAATCAAAGTCAACACAAAATAGCAATCAAAGGGATCCATGGTAATGAAAAAAGTACAATACAAAGTTGAGCCATGTAAAAAGCAGAAGAAATGTGACAAGACAGAGATGGAAGGAGGAAAAAAAGGCCAGCTTCCAATGATGAGCTAGAATAAAACAACATATAATCATACTGTCTTTATTTTCATTATAAAAACCTAGTGCCAGTCTTAATGACTGCGATGAGAGACAGGATGGGAAAAGTTCTAGCCGTCAGCAAAGTAGCACATGTGCAAACTTGATTAGAGCTTGTCAAGGTAATCATTATTTTATGAGAAAAATGAAAATATAAATTCATATAAATATATGAAAATCCTAATGTAGGTCAAAAGTGCAGTATTACTACCATCTTTCTCCAGACCAGACCAAAAGACTCTTGTGGTCTACTTAATGGTGTTACGCCCTCTAACCAATCTTCGTACTATTCACACAACCTGAAGTTATGAATAGATAACATGGGTTTTCTCTGCTTCTACTGGATTTAGCATTTTGCAACTTTGCCCTAGTGCCTGAGTTTTTTAAGTTGATTGTTTGAGAGTGTTTCAACCTGTGTATTTTCGTGTTTTCAGATTCCCTGTTCTGGTTTTCTTCCCATTCTATTTTCTTCCCCAAGTTAGTGGATGTCATGGTTTTTTGACACTTCCTCCGAGATTCTGGACTCCTATTTATGTATATGGTTTTGGACTTAAGTTGTGTTATGAGGTTTGGACTCTTGCTTGTTTTTGAATATGGACTTTGCTGACTTAAATTATACATTTGTAGTACAACACCTATGTTCTGCTTGAGACTCTCACTCGGGTTACGCTCCATACAGTTGGTGACAGATACACCTTTATTCGTCCTGCATTGGGGAAATTTGAGTAGGTGGAGCAATTCATAAAAAAGCTACAATATATTTACATATTATGTGAAGACATACCATATACATACTAAAAATAAAAAAGTATGAAAATATATATTTAATAGGAATGAACAACAATAAAAGCATTTATAATAAATCATTATAATAATAGCTTGTAGGTTTGGTATGACAAACAGTTTTTATCACATTATGTCTTTTGATAACCTCAACTATGTTACTTGTGTTCCTAAAATGACATTAAGTCTGTGTGATGTTTTTAAAGCTCAGAAACCAGTTTTTTATTAACCTTTAGGTCATGCTGGGTGTGCTGCCCTTACATGCCACTTAACCCTTTATATTTTCTCTGTTTGTGGGGTTTGGATGTTTATGTCTGGATTCTTTGCCATGCTCCTCTGTGCTTGTGCAGAAATGATTCTGGCACTGCTGACAAATTCTCCCCCTCAATTGATTGATGGAGGACATATTCTGCAATTTTCTGGTTACTATTTAGTTTGTGCGTGCAGAAGGTGATCCTGATCTAAATCAGAGTCACGTTGTTGAAATCACTATTTTCACCGGCGATGAAGGTAGGCAGAAAATACCATGCGAATATAAGTAGGAATTGATTTAAGTAAGGATTTATTGTGTTTTTTGCTTCTTACAAAATCCTTAAGTAGAACCGGAAAAGTCTAGATGACGCTTTTATTGACATTAAAAAAGTGTGACTACTGGTCCAGGTGCTGACAGTTGCTGGCCAGTACTCAAAAATGTCCTTTCTATGCCTTACAACAGTTGAATGGACATTGGCAGCATTTAACATCCATCTGGCCGATTGAATGGGTCCCAGCAGGTCTTTCCTGGACGGATGTGTTGTGTGTCTTGCTAATAGAAACCAGTACAGATATAGTGAGGAGGCATAGCAGGGCCATAACTAGTTAAGATGGGGGAAAAGCGGAAATCAAAAAATTTAATTCATTAATTTTTTTATACTGCACAATCCCTTATTATTATTACCCAGTTTCTTCGGACGAGAGCCAGGGACAACCCTGGAAGGACACCAGACTGTCGCAGGGCACACAAAGACACACAACCATTCACACACACTCATACCTACAGAACATTTTTCCAATCTACCTCTGTATTTTTTTGGACTGTTGAAAGAAACTGGAGTACCCGGATTAAGCCCACGCAACACGGTGGGAACATTCAAACTCCGCACAGAAGTCACAAGTTGGCTCCCTCCAAACCTAGAAGCAAACCAGCAACTTTCTAGCTAACTACTGCACCACTGTGTGCCCTAAATGAGAATTATATGTTATATATACACATATACATTTGGAAATATGGAAATAATAAACATAGAAAGAAACAAGGACATAAATATAAAGTATATATAAATAAGTAACTGTTTGGATTAATATGTATTGGATCAGGAGTTTGCAAGTTCTCTGCATGTCCTGCCCAATTTCTTCACACAGCCATAAACGTACATGTTGAGCACCCTAGATTATCCAGCGGTGGACGTGTGAATACATGGGATTTGGAAACACAAAGTTGCTTGTATCTAAATTGTTTTCCGACATTAATTGTATCTATGCAAAATATAACATTTTAGCATTTGAATTCAAGTTGCCATCTTATAATAGTAATAAAACCTGTAATTTATGTGACGTCTTGTCTCACTTTCTGTTCTTATTGTAAAGTCCTGATCCCTGTGTGTTTATCTTGTCAACCTCTTCTTGTGCTCCTGACCTGATTGCCTTGTTTGTGTCTAACTTTCAATGCAAATATATATTCTGTTCTGGACTGTCAATTTGTTGAGTCGCAGAAAGAAGGAAGCACGACGATCGTGAAGGAAGCTTGTATTTCTTTTGCCTGGAAGTGGTAAATAAACGACCTGAACATACTCTGGATTGTTCCTTTTTCTCTACAAAACGGAGTACAAGATCCAGGTGGAAGTTACCGGTGTCTGTGCGCAGACGTCGTGTTTGACTTTAATATATATAAATCCATATAAGTAGAAAGAACAACATTTGAAAATTGAAACATATGAAATGTGAAAGTAAAACATTGGTAAAATTAAGATACAGTATATAAGATTAGGGAAACAAATACATGTATATGTATCTGAAATCCACAACAAAATGTTAATTTTAATAATTGTTAACTATATTTACAATGCATTTCAACCACAGTGTTAAATACTTTATTGAGCTTAGTATCAAATTATGAGCAGACTTCATTTTAAAATGAATGAGTGCATTGGCCACAAAATAATTCAGCCGGCACATTTTAATTAAAAAAAATGATATTCCACGTCAGGCATTTAAGTTAATCAAAGTTAAGTCATACGTTGAGTTCAAAAGAAGCATCATGCTGCCTTATATAGGAAGTCCATCCAATCTTATCCGCTTCTCTTTGTTGCAGGGATTTTCATCACTGATGTCAGGTCCAGTTTTCATTTGTTTTGGTTTTGAACATGAGAATCCTTATTTGAAGGTGGTCCATCTATTTCACTTATTCATTATGCATTTTCAAAGTCTTCAAATCATCAGTGTATGCGAATATGTGATCTGGTATCTGAAACACGCAGCCAAAAATACCATCAGATAAAATACAAAATGACAACTTTCAAAAATACAGAGGCATTTCAGGTTTATTCATTGATGAGTCAAGCATATATCCACCCTTGTATCATTGGAGAGATGCATCAGTAGTGGGGAAATACTGGTGTGTGCATGTAGCAAAGACGTATAGGGGAAGCATGGAGAACTGTTGGGGTAAGCGATGAACCCTGGAAAAATGTAGGGTTAGACTTGTAAGAATGCCTGCATGGATAGTTGGACAGTGACATCATGGCTGATGCAGCAGCTACTGAGAGAGGATGCTGGAGGAAGCAGGGAACGAAGGACGGCTTCGGTCTCTTCGTTGGAGTTTGATGAACCTAAGGAGGATGTAGATATATTTGATTCAGATTAAATGAAAGGTGTTAAATTTAAAGAAAATACCAAAAATGCAAAGCCATCATTTTTCATTGTATTGTAATGTAATGACTAGTAAGTAAGTTAATAAGTAAGTAAGTAAGCTTTATTTGTAGACTCAACCACCAAGTCTGGTAAGCTGCTGGTTTCATTCGTTTCAAGCAATTGTTTAAACCCCAATAACAGTGTTGATTCTATTGGCCAATGTTATTATTCTGTGCTTTGACTATTGGTTGCTAAGAATAATTATGGAAGTTTCTGATGTACTTGCATTTATTCTCATCATTCATTTTGCCTTCATTAGTGTGCAACTCAACCAAGGGGGGCAACAGTCTAAGCGGAACAAATAAAACTTAACAAAATAAAAATGAACTAATTAAGTAAAGTAGCAGCTTTGGCTTTCGCTCCTCGTTGGACTTCTTTGACTACTCGATTCTGGATTATCCTTGCGTTGCCAGCGTTTTTTGTTGTTTGTTTTCATTGTGTTTGATTTTTGGTTTTCAGCTCTTTCAGAGCTCCAGAGGCGGACTCAGCCTGGCTTCCCTCCTCTGCCCCGTTCGTGTTTTTGTTTCCCGTTCTTCGTCAACAAGGTTTTAGAGTTTACCCCTGTCTCGTTTTGGAACCTTTGTGGATTTATTTTTGAAAGAACTATTCTATTAAAAGACTTGAACTTGAAAACCCCTGAGTTATGTTCTATAACAACAGGTTCTACGAAAAGTGTGAAGCCCTCTAACGGAGCTTCGCTATTAGTTGATCCTCGTCTCTGAGAAAGCTCAATCAGCTCGTCACCCAGTTGTGTGCAGTCACCTGCCCTTACTGCACCATCCTGAGGAGGGTCGCCACTGAGTCCTGGACCTACACTTCAGCCAACTCTGTCCGGCGGAAGGTGAGACTGTCAGGTGCCGCGCACAGTATGGCCATATTATTTGTGAGCGACACCGTCCGCATGTTAACCTGGGTGGCGCAGCTGGAGGCAGGGCAGGGTTGGGCTTGATCTCCATGGGGGCAAGCGTGGCGGTGAAGACAAGACGAAGGATATCTTATTCCGCTTTTCCGTTTCTCTCTCTCGTGATGCACGCTGTCACGAGATTTCTGGCTGGGATGAAAAGAAGGAATTGTGGCCAGTATTCCCGACCCTATAAGGGCAGGTGACTGCCCCCAGCTGGGTGACGAGTTCATTTAGCGTTCTCAGAGAAGAGGCAGGGTCTCGAGGAAGCGCCTTGTGACCCTGGTCTAGAAAGGCGCTTTACAAGCAACTATTACTCACTTACTTAATATTAGAACTAATAGAGATTAGAGTCAAGCCAAAGACAATTAATGTGCCTGTCGTGAGCCAGTCAGACTTTAGCTGAACAGCAGTTCTAATTTGAAATTGTCAACAGAACTTGGCAGGACGGAATAATTATCCAACCTAATATATTAATGGTCCAAACAGAACTGCAACCTCCCATGATGCATGATGGATTTCTATTTCCTGTGGATAAGCTATTTCCTGTGAACATTTAAATTATTTATATGTATATAATTTTGTTTGCATAAATGTTCAATTATGACTACCAGTGGATACATTTAAAAAACATTTTATATTTGGGTTGCTGTCTTCAGTCACTCACTTGCGAGAAGCTCTGTTGGTGTTGTGCCATGCTATAGTGGTTGAATTTGGGCTTGTCTGGTTTTCCTGCAGCTCTGTCCTTGTGTCTCCGACTGCTGATGTGCTGGAGCAGAAAACAGAGAGAGAAATGATGGAGTGTAATGTGAAGATTTTTTTAATGTAAAGAAGCAGGAGATTATTTGGCCTGAATTACCAAATAAACATGAGCACCTGTTTTTTGAACAGCGAGGCTCATAACAGAAGATAGTAAAGTAAAATACATAGCTTTGGGTAATTTATTCTCCCTTTAGGGATTTAACCAGGATTGGCAGAATTGACAAAATGCTATCCTCCTTTCCGGACCCTGTATGACCACATGTTTCTGAAGAGGGGGCTTGAACATACCCCCTTTCTTCAGTGTGTTCATTTTCTGTGTTGGTTCTTGACCTATGATGGAATATGATGCACAGTAGGATGATTCCGTCCACACTCTTTACAAGTCAAGCAGCCAAAACACATCCTTGTTTATTTTAAAAAGACAACTTTGTCTCGATGCTTCTTTCCTTCAGCTTTGGACATTCCTCCAATGTATGTGACTGGGAGCAACAGACACAGGCTTTCTTGGACCGTTCCACTGAGTCCTGCCTCTGTGGGTCTGCAACATTAACTGCAACATTAACTGTGGTGGCGAAGCTATTACCTCTGGATCTGCTGAACTTGGGCTGAGACATAAACTTGTTTTCACTCCTTAATGTAGGTGAACAAACTGTCGTATCCTGGATGTCAACAAAGATTGGATCAGAGATTATCTTAACTTACATTGAAGGAATGAAACAAGATGTTCTATGTTCTATGTAAGCTTCTGCAATCCTATATTCGTTTCAAAAGTGTTCAAAAGTAAAAGTTCTTTTGCCAGTCGTTTGCCAAACGATGTGGGACGTTGATGGTCGAAAAACTGTGTGCTTGTCCCATCAGCAGCACACCTGTGCTTGATTGCCTGTGGCCTTTTTAAATCTTCACACAAAGTACAGTGCGCCACCTACTGTGGACTTTGAAAATAACAAAAAGAAGAAAACTAACAAAACCCATAAAATGGCCCTTACAGATAGTATCCTTTTAAAATAATCCCCAATTCTTAATATGTAAACTTTTTTCAGCACTGCATATACATGTATTTTAAACATTCAATGGTTGGAGACTTCCACTACTTCTTTATAAATAAATAAAAAACTGCCTGTCTCTCTGCTTGTCTCTCTGCCTGTCTGCATGTGTGCATTTGCCTGAGGGCAGCATAATCTATTCAGAGGAAAGGTGGCAAAGAATATCACAAATGAGAATTCAAATACATGTTGATGAAAACAAAATAGCTTAAGAATAATCATGAAGACTAATGATCTCTCAGTAAAAGTTTCAGGTCAAGTTAAAGGATACACAAGAGCCCCATTGAGATTTGGATATGAAATGTAAACTATATTTAACATACTAAGCAAAGAAAACTTCCAGAATTTTATCTAAATTTGTTAAATGGTTGGTTCACCCAAATTCAAATTTCACTCATTTTCTACTCACCCCTATTTCCTGAGAGGTGAGGTCATTTTCAGAGTAATAATGAATAATTCATGTAGCTAACTGGGCTCAGTTGTCTTTGTCCAAAAAAATACACAAAAACATCCAAATACCTCCATGCTGCTCGCCTGTAATGTCTCTCTTGTATTGAAGATCTACCATAAGAATGTGTTGCCATTGTCAAGGTAAAACGATCACCAAGAATTACCTGTTTTAGTTGAGTCTCTGAGTTGATGTGAACATCACAGGTTTCACAGTGGAACGTTTTATCCTGGAGTCCAGTTGATGGTTTGTATGAGGCTGCCAGCTTTGCTTTGACCCCTGGCCTTGGAAAAGACTTGATGGCACCGTCCCCACTCAGGGCCTCCAGCATCGTTTTATGCTTGCTACCTAAAAACACACAAATGAATGCACAGTATTGTAAAAAAAACTTCATCAACCACCACTGTACAATGCTGAGACCCTCACCACTGTTGTGAGCCTGGAGCTGTGCGGCTGAGTTGACCGAGACTTTACAGAGGGAACAGTAAAGAAATCGGAGGGCATTTTCTTCCGCAGACTCTCCTGCAGGTTCCTCTACATCTTGCTCAGTCGATCCTGAACATGACTGTTTTTTTGATTGATTCTCCTCCGATGGGACGTTTTCTGTTTCCAGAGATTCTGAAAATAGGGACTGCTTAGGTGACACACACTAGACCACAAGGGGAACACATGCACACACTTCAACAAATGAGTTTATACCTCTTGCAAGTACAATATGTGTAAATATTTTTTGTGTGGTAATAATTGAAAGTAGTGGCAAGTTTTGTTGAATCTGAAGAATGATTTCTCCACACTCAGGACTTTGTTAAAGAACAATAAGCGTCTTTTTTCAGCTTTTCTCCAATGATGCTGATTTAGGAATTCATTCTTTCCCCGTAACAAGGGTTATGGTAGCCTGAGCGAATGACTTCATCAGTGGCTATTCTGTAAGATAGATGAAGCTGTTTGCTTCAAATGACTCTATGCAAAAGCATTGTTTGTTCTTCATCTGATTCAACAATCCAACCATGACCCTTCTGTTTTCAAACAGCTACTCCAGAAACAGGCTCAACATATTTCACTTGTTCGGATCTTAGGGGGATTATGAATGAAGACAATGATGAAGCGAAAGTATTGGCCCAGTGAATGACACATTAGTTCAAAGACTTTCAAAGAACCGTCACGGTGAGAAGACCAGTGCGCTGCTATAAGTGACACTGTCACACTTCTACATACTTGCACCTTGAAACAAATGTGCTCTGTAGCAGCACACACCTCCTTCTGCTTTGTCGAAGCTGGAAACCAGCGAGAAGATCTGCAATGTTGTTCCGTTGACAACTGGTTCAGGTGTCTTGGAATCTGTAGACTCCGATCTTTTGGAATATTTGGGTCCTTGATGGTGTAAGGAGACCTGATTCTGTTTTAACAGGACAAACAAGATTGAATAAAAAACTTCAGTTGAAAAGGAGATGATAATCGCTATCATGTCAAATCTGAAAATGCTCACTGTATGTTCCCCTTACCCTCGCTCACTTTTTTAATAATAATTAATAATAATTTATTAATAATTTAAAAAAGCAGTTTAAGAGAGCAGTACATTTATAAAAAACATTTCATGCAAGTGTTAAATTAATATAGGCAGCAGTAAATTGTGTGCATGTGTATGTGTGTGTGTGTATGTGTGCGTGCGTGCGTGCATGCGTGCTCGGTGTGCTTCAAGACCCCACACACCTCAGAGTCACACTTCAATTGACAGTTTTCACTGGAGCTGTACTTTCTCTTGAGTGTTGATCTGAATCCAAGCCGTCGCCACATGAGCGCTTTATGGGTCTGCAAAAAAAACAACGTTGACATTGACAACTAAATTAAGTGTTAGTACACATTAGTACATGTAAAACTTTGCAAAATTGTATTTTCAAACTCCAACTTCCTGACCCTCAAAACTAAACTAGAGATATATTTTTTGGGGAAGTTAAGCATTAGAAGATCATATGTTTGAATCGTGTGTTTTTTTGTGTGTGTGGTTGCTCTGTCTTCGATCATCCCTCTAGGCAGCTGCACTGGATTTTATCTGAGTCATCATCGACTTCTTTTCTCCCTCCAGGTGTTAGCAAAATGAGCCTACACATTACAAGTCTTTTTGGTGCATCTGGTTAATGCTGTCAACACTCTCTTCAAAGTGGTTTGAAAAATGGGGGAAAGCCCCCTCTACACTTCAACTATTAAGACATCTCCATCTCAACCCTACAAGGCATCTGTTTATCTGTTTATTAAAGTCCCCTTCTTGTCTCCCTGTAGACTTACTGACTCTTCTTCCACATTCTCTAAGCTCCTGGAGATGCTGACAGACTGAGATCAAAATCTAAAAAGTCTCTCGGATGAAAGGCGGAACATCTTCTTAGAACTCTACACAGTCCAGTGGACTCGCCTTTTAACTACTTGTATAACCTTGGCCTGGATATATAAGGAACCTTCAAGGACAGACAGGCTCAGATCTATACTTTTCAGGAAACATCTCCATACTTTCCCCAAAAAGCCTTGCTTCCGTCTGCTCTCAAACTCAATGTCGTGTCAATCAAATGTACATAACTGCTTGACGAGTGATGGTAGGTCCATGTTTGCCGCCACTCTAAGGTTAAATGATGTCAGAGCATGTGTCGGTACACATTTCTCACTGTCACAGTATCTCATGCCCTCAGGACCATGATAACAAGGACAAAGTACTTTAAAAATCGTTGGTAAAACTGGTCGAAATAACAAGCGATCTCCTCACAGCAGCTAACTCAGGCCTTCTCACTATTCTCACTCTCCTTGACCTCAGTGCTTCCTTTGATACTATCTCTCACGCAATTCTATTCTATATCAATGTTTGGCTAGCACTGGCGTCAAAGCCACTGCTTTAAAATGGTTCATCTCTTATCTCACTGACATAAAACAGCTGTTACAGGTCAAAGACATCCAATCAGCACCATCACCAGTATGCCATGGAGTAGCCCAAGGTTTAGTGTTGGGTCCACTTCTGTTTCTAAATTACATACTTACCCTTGGCAATATTTTCTGTCACTTCAGTATTCAGTTTCATTGCTATGCTGATGAGACTCAACTTTTTCTAAAAAACCTGTTTCAACTTGTCAAACTGCCCCACTCTGAACTGCCCCTGTCCTGGATTTCAGACTATCTTACTGATCGACCACAGTATGTCAGGCTGAAGGACATCACGTCTGACACTGTTGTATGCAGTACAGGAGCACCTCAGGGGACAGTACTGGCCCCTCTTCTCTTCACCATGTACACCTCAGACTTCTGCTACAACTCAGAGCTGAGTCTTGTCCAGAAGTACGCTGACGACACTGCCATTGTTGGATGCATCAGGGACAACAGCGAAGACGAGTATAGGAGTCTAATACGTGACTTTGTGGACTGGAGTGAGAGGATCCACTTGCAGCTGAACACCTCAAAGACCAACTCGAGGTGGAGATAGTAGACAACTACTGTATAGTGCCTTGGTGTGTGGCTGGACAGTAAACTGGACTGGTCCTGCAATACAGACCATGTATATAAGAAAGTTCAGAGTAGACTGTACTTCCTGACAGTGGCGAGCCGTCAGGGCCAGCAAGGCTCTCTGACACATAATCAGAAGATAAATTTAAATTTTTAATAAAAAATAAAAAAAAGGTTTATTTTTTTATTGTTTATTTTTCATACATATGTATTAAAATATTCCTCATAGTCTTTTCTCTTCATTTCATTTCTTTCCTCTTGCTTGCCCAAGTTGCGCACTGCTTCCAGGATTCTACCTTCATGTGAGAGCTTTCATCCAATCATATTTGAGCAGCCGGTCATGTGTTTCCGAGGCCTTCAGTCGCTTCAGAGCTGGCCCTTGCCCATTGAAATCAACGGCAGCCGAAGGATTGTGTTAACCAATCAGATTCAAGTTAACGACACAACGTCAGCGCTTAGGAAGCTACACGCGTCATAGCTTCCATGACGCTGGACGCGTTGAATAGGTGACACGTTCATGTCCTCTGATTGAGACTCGTCTTTTCAAGAAAAGCTGGCCGTTGTTAAGAAAGTTATGTTAACTCCGAGACGAGTCTTTCACAAGTTTAAAAGGATTTATTTATTTCCTCCATGAACTACGTGAGTAAATGAATTTTTTTTCTTAATAATTTTGCGCTTTATGAGATCAATAGTGGTGCTTGTGTGTGTGTGTGTGTGTGTGTGTGTGTGTGTGTGTGTGTGTGTGTGTGTGTGTGTGTGTGTGTGTGTGTGTGTGTGTGTGTGTGTGTGTGTGTGTGTGTGTGTGTGTGTGTGTGTGTGTGTGTGTCACTTTAGCGTATGTGTGTTTGTCGCTGAAGCGCGTAGTGTGTGTGTGTGTGTATGTTTTGGGGGGGTAGGTGGGTACTGGCAGAGTGTGTGTGTCGTGGCCATGGAAACCACACAGACTAGTGGGAGTGATATTTTGATTACATTTCTTATAATGCACTGATGTTCATTTGATGATAAACGTCTTATTGACCTATAACAGTACACGCTCAGATCCCTGTTGTGTATAAAGAGGCCTATGAGTGAAATGGAAGGCCCGCCACTGCTTTGAGGCTTCGATCATTTAACATCTGCAGGAAGCCCTTCAGCATGTTCTACCAGTCTGTGGTGGCCAGTGTCCTGTTCTATGCTGTGGTATGTTGGGGTGGGAATGTGTCCAGGAGGAGTGTCAACAGGTTGGACAGGTTGATCATTAGGGCTGGTTCTGTGGTTGGAATGAAGCTGGACTCACTGGTGACAGTTGCTGAGAGGAGATCACTGGACAAACTACTATCCATCATGGATGATGACAGTCATCCTCTGAACACTGTCATCAGTGAGCAGAGAAGTAGATGGAGCACGAATGCTCCTTCCCAGATGCAACACTAATGGACTCAGGGACTCCTCGTGCTATTGGGCTGTTTAATTCTGAGTTGGGGGCAGGAGTGGAGCGAAAGCATAAAGTATCATGACATTCTATTCTATGTTAATCTTTGTATCCTTTGTCTTTGATTTATGTTCTTTATCTTTAGACTTAGATTGTGTCATCTTGTACTTTCTTTTTATAGAAACTTTTTTCTTGTTCTTATTTTTAAATGTATGAATTATCGTCTGTATTGCTATGTGCTAATTGGAAAAACACTCAAGATCAATAAAGTTGTATCTATCTATCTATCTTTCTATCTAAATCTCCAACCCTCAGAATGAGTGTCCCATCTCTTCACATGTGAAAGGTTTAGGTGTCTTACTGGACTCCACTCTTTTATTTACAGCTCACATCAACAATACCACCCACCTATATTTCTCAACTCTGCCCATCTCTGACCCAACACTCCACACAGGTTCTAGTTCATGCATTTGCTACTTCACGTCTGGACTACTGTAATTATCTCCTCACTGGTTTACCCAAAAAACACAAACACCTCCAACATGTCCATAACTCAGCTGCTAGGATCATGAGCCGTAAAAGATCTACAGATCACATCACTCCGGTCCTCATCCAACTCCACTGGCTCCCCATACAGCACAGAATCCAGTTCCTCCTTCTCATATTTAAGGCACTCCATAACCTCCCCCCCCCCTACCCCCATACCTGAGTGAGATGCTCCTCCCATCCACGCTGTCCCAGACTCTCCGCTCCTCATCTGCTGCTCACCTCACAGTTCCCACGGTCAAAATGGCGACAATGGGGTCCAGAACAGTCAGCCACTGTGACCCCAAACTCTGGAACACTATATCCATTCATCTGCAACATTTGGACTCTAGGCATTTTCAAATAGAAACTCAAATGATACCTCTTCAACCTGGCTTATTCTTTTCAATATTTTAAAGGTATTTTATTTTGTATTTTCAATGTTTTTATTGTGCTGCTTTTTTCCTTTGTAAGGCGTCCTTCGGTGTCTTGAAAGGCGCCATCAAATAAAATGAATTGTTATTATTATTAAAGATAAAATTATGCTTTGTCTTGAAAATACACATAGCATTTTTACTATATTTTAAGTACATTGCAGTTCACATATCTGTATGGTTAGATCCTGAGCGGGAAAGGTACATTTAAAATAAGACAAAAAAAACGTATATATTGTATATATATATATATAAAATACTATTGATGTATTAATCAATTTATATTTCTTATTAAAAAAAAAGAAGTTAATTGTATTTTTGTTACTATAAAGTGCCCACCGACACCTTCAGAAGAAAGTGGTCAGTTTGGGTTCAGGCAAAGAGATCAAACACTCTGTTGTGTTACCATGGTGATAACTAATGTCAGTGAAATTAGGCAGCAGGTGAAGGAGGAGGAGACCAACAATAATTCTAATGTGGGACTGGCAATAGTTGGGACCCACTTTATCTAGGAGCAAGTGTAAGTAAGTAAGTCATTTATATTTATATAGCGCTTTTCCAGACCAGGGTCACAAAGGGCTTAAACAATTAAAACAATACTGAATAAAATATATACTAAAAAGGTCAAGATAACACAGAGAATAACACAGGAGTTCCAAAAAATCAAGGAAAAGCCTGATCCAAATAAAGTTGTCTTAAGATGTTACTTGAAGGAGTCAGTAGATCCATCAAGCGCAGAGGGAGAGGAAGATCACAGATCACATTAAAAAACTATAACTGCAGTATTTGTAGTCAAAAACATTTTTGAAGATGAACTTAACATTCATTTGATCTCTTTGATGGAAAAAACAAATGTAAAGACATTTTCTTAAAAGGGGAAAATTACATTTAATTGTGAAAACTGTATTGTGTGTTTTTTTTCAACGGATTTATCTAGAGTTCTATGTGCAGACGGCATTAAGGAATTCTTTTGAGATGTATTTTAAGATTTAAAACGAGCATCAGTTACACTTCAAGAGGAAGATTAAATGTTGTTTCAACCGACTTCATAGGTCGTCCTCTACGAGAAGAATAACGTGGTAGTTGACTGTCACACTTGTTCGCTCCGTCACGGAACCTGATTTCCATTAACTAGCAAAACAAGTTTTCAACTTTAAACACTAAAAATTGTTGGCAGTAGATCTGTCACATAATCATTGCAACAAGTAACTCACCTTAAAACAGAAACAAAGGTCAACAGATTGTTCGCAGTCTGAGGAGAGCGTATTTGTCACATCCATACGAGATGCTGCTTTCTCTTCCAGGCACCTCCGCTCCACTCTTCTCTTCTTTCCATCTGGATTCCCTTCTCCTGACCATCCAGCGCTCCCTCCTCTTCCCCTCCCTCCTCATACGCCTCTGAATTGCATCACCTCAAATCTTGTACAGCCTTAAACAGAGCAATAGCAACAAACATGCTTCCATTATGCTCTCACATGCTCTTAAACTGATTAGTTACCTGTAGTTTCATGATAGGAATCCTACATTCGTCTCAGCTTTAGCTATAAGTTCATGACCACTTGAGACTGGTCCCATCAAAATCACTGAAAGAAATCCTCCTCTGGGATCTCGAGTTTGAAAAACGAACTACTGATTGTGAATTGTCCTTAGTTTTGTGTCTGTCTTTCAAGGGTGTTCATGCATAACACTGAAGATGATGTGTGAAGTAAAAACGTCATCATTAGATGATGATTAGATGAGTTTAAAAAGTCAACTACATATTGTAATAAAGTGCTGTGTGTTGTGCATGTTTGTTAACTACACTAGTGACTGTGAGTGAAACCAGGACAGAGGATAATGAAAAAGGCAGATACCCATTAAGTTGTTCACTGACACAAATTTCTGCTGTGAGAAAAAACAGAACTTTCTCTAGGCCTGGAACCTTTTTACATCAACGATGAGTGTCAGCTATTATGAAGTTAGGAAAAAAAAACATTGCGTCAGAGTCCACTTGTCTCATCTGCATCCATAAAAGAAATGGAGCTTGAATACAAATAGCTTGAAGTCATCACGCTGAGCCACTCCAGAGTCGGTTTACCAAATATTTTGTGTCACAGTCAGGTGTTCACACCTGTATTTGTTCAGTAGCACAGACCTGCAGGGAAACATAGTGGTCGCCATGGCAACTTGATCATCCAGCAGGCTTTGATCTCTCTGTTCGGCGACCTGAACTAGAGTTCAGAAATAACACCAGTTATATTGAGTCTAAAATGTCAGAAGTTAAATCACTTTTTATAAAACATTTATACAGCCTTTTATCAAACATCACTGCATGGACAGAATGTACATCTTGAGCCATTGTGGAAGCTATAGCTGGAGAGTCAGTCTTGGTCGCCATAACAACATCATCTTGGCTGTCAGCGGGCATTGGAATGGTTTCTTAGTAAACTTTACTGATATCACATGCTTCGTACCATAGGGCAAACATGGAATGCTACATTAGCAGTTTGTGTTTGGAAATAAACAAATATAACATAACATTCTTGCTAGCCAGTTGCGTTTTAATACAATAATACCAGTTTTTTATCAAGTCATTTGACTACAACTCTGCTGATTTTATTTTTTTGCCGTCATTACAAATAACACAAGGTTCAGCTTTCTGGAAAGCAGGATCGTTTGAAGCTGGAGTCAATTTGAACACAGCCTGCAGACAATCTTATGTCATCAATTCACTTTTTAACCCTTGTGTTATTTCAGGGTCAAGGTGAAACGAAGGCCTGAAAAAACAAATTAGTTTATGATATCCCTTGTGTTGTCTCTGAGTTAATGTGTTTGACTTCAGCCCATGGATAAGTTTTTCTGGAAGCCAGTGAGGTTTTCGACCTTAACCCAGAGACACAAGGGATAGCACAAACACATTTGTTTTTCGGGTCATCTAGACCCTGAGATAACTCAAGGGTTAATCCAAGCTGAATCCCAAATGGATGACTTGTTTATATTGTTTTTTTATTTTGGCGTCTATCTGCTTGTGTTGTGGCATATTGTGGTCTACTGATCTTTTTGAGTTTCAACCATAAAGTGCTTAATTAGGGATAAAGATGTTGTTTCCTGGTAGAAGTTTAGTAATTGCTCGGAGTAATAATAAGAGAAATTATAATTGAATTCATACAGTATGTTTCAGACAAAGAGTCTCACAGGTTGCTTTACATACAAACAAACAGTACATTTACATAATTCACTTAATAAAACAACGTTTTCAAATATAAAAAATATAAATATGAATATAAATAGGCAACATCATATGAAAGAAAGGCACAGACTCCAGTTTTTCCTTCGGGCAGGCTGACCCAAAGTTGAGGCCTGGACTTCGGAGCAGCTTGCAGCGACTTGGACAAGGATCTAAAACCGCAAGCTGGCTCATAGGTATTTGACATGTCAGAGATGTAGGTAGGAGCCAGACCAAGACAAGCTTTAAAAGCAATAAGTACAATTTCAAATCGATCCTAAAACACACAGGAAGCCAGTGCAATAATGCTGGTGATGGAATGGTGTCTGTCAAAACTAGTTAAGAGCTCATCTGCTGAGGTATGGACTCTTTGAAGGCGAGAGAGTGATTTTGGGGAGATGCAAGAGGGAGGGAGTTGCAATAATAAATACGGGAGAAGACAAGGGGATGGGTGAGTTTTTCGACATCAGGTTTAGGTTTTAGGGTTTTATTTTCAAACCTAGATGAATTGATGAGGGTTTTTTGTGGATTTGAAAAAAACAGGTGTTGGTGTATAAAACTGGAACAGAGATATGCACTCTTGTTTACATGAAAATGGATTCCAATAAAACCAAGCAGGCCATTGTGTTTATCCCAGAGAGTCAAAGGAGTAGTCAGTGACCATAATCATTTGGGCCGGTTAAAGCAGCCAGAGAGAGGTGTTGGTCTTTCTAAAATAACTGTTTAATGTTCACAGTGTTTACAGCTGCTCATTTTGCAATATTTGGAATAGGGGATGATACATACACATTTTATTTTGATAAATGTGCATCAGTTGAGCTTTTTTTTAACGATGGAATTGAAATGTAATTCTAATACATTTTGAAGTTGGACTTGAAATCACTAGATAGATAGCTGATGACTGGGCAGAGAAGATTTGTCACATTGTTCAAGGGCACAACCCAGACACTTAATTCTGCTACTCAATCCACAAATGCATGTTCCTTACAAGTGTGGCACTATTTAAAAAGGGATGAAACTGGCTTTTCAACAATATTAGATTTAAATCCTAACATCATTGTTCAATCTCTATTAAGTAGACTTACCTTTGTACCTTTTTTTTGTAGCACAGTGTGCAAATGGGCTATGTTTTGGTATTTTACTATTAAGACAGTTTCCCTCCGGGCCAGCACCTGGTGCTTTCGGAGCGAAAAGGCTAACTTGTTGGTCGTTGCCTGAATTAAAGTTTACAAAAATAATTTTGTAATAAAATGGCAAACCTATTTCAATTAAAGACACATATATAAGGATTGCATAGGATGACAATCAATTATAACTGAAGGTCCAATGGTTTTTCAGCAAAGCACAAGCAGCATAGCAAGATGCTTATGTAAGTTAAATCCAGTGTTTAATTACATGTTACTACTTGCTTCTCATTTTTTCTTGTTCAAATTGGACTCCTTTACAGTTTGCCTCTTTACTCTCATCCTCAACACTCAAACAACTAATGTACCATCCCCTACAGTGTCAGCCACATCCCATCCAGACGAAACTAATATCCCTTGGTGAGATAAACACTTGGTAGTTTTGTATTGTTTGATATGATATGTGCTTAATTTAGATAAAAGAGTGACTTATTATTATTTAAAGAAAAAAAAATCAAGTTAAATTAGTCTGTGACTCTTGACATGTCATGTTTAAATTAAACCTGTAAAAAATGAGTGAAGAACAAACTCTGTCATTTTTTATGTGAGGTATTAATGTGGCGACCCCTACTCTATACAGAATAATGGATCCCGAGTCCCATAAGTGGACTGCCCGCCTCCTCTTTCTTTTAATACTTTGACACTTGACCGCGTCTGTGAAACTTGTATAGCAGGAAGTAGCCCTCTATAGTCCCACGTGCCACCCTTTTATAAGGTATGCTTCCACTTACAGGTGTGTCTTGCAGGTGTAGCCAGCACACAGACATTGATTGCTTAACCGACACACAAGTATGATCATGGAGTACAACGTTTAAGAGCTAGCAGCTTTTCATAAACGTGCTCTAAGTTCATTGAGTTGAAATAAATGAAAGTAATTATAAAGACAAGAAATCAGGTTTGAAAACAACAGTATTTAGTCACTTTGATTTCAGTATTAAAAAATGAAACACATCAACAATACACAACAAAGTAGTCCTTCAAGAAGCACCTTAAGACCTTTTGATTTGTGCAAACTATTTCTTAATTTACTCGGGGCTGGCCTTTTAAAGTATGTATTTTAACCGTGTATTATCTTTGGTTGTTTAAGCGCTTTGTGACCCTGGTCTGAGTTAAGTGCTTTAAAAATAAAAATGACTTACTTACAAAGTAAAGCTAACTTGTAAAGTTGGTGTCTCTTGGTAATTCACATACATTTCAAAGGAAGTCAATATCGAGTTGGTTTCTTTTAAAAATGAATTAAATATACTTAATGATGTAAGTTGTTAACCTGGAAATGTATGAATAAACTCACTTCCATAAGGTCAGAAATTATTTTAATAAAAAATAAATTAGCAGCCTGACCTCTTTTCTCCAGATATGTGTGTAAAGTGTTGTTGTTTTGGATGTGTCTCATTAAACATTCATATGTATAAAATAATGTGTGACTGTAAACAAGTCGTTTATAAAACAGGAAGACATTCAAATTCCTGATTCTCGTTTAGTTAAAAATGAAAAAGAAAAGTTAAGACACATTTTTCTAACAAGTTGAAAATGGACTGCTTGTACTAGCTCCTGCAGCAGCCCCGGCGTTCACCCTGAAGCTCACTGGAAGGACCGATGGGACTGGACAGTGTGACGGCACTGATGGAGCCGCGGGTGACTTCTCTGCTGGCCACCTTCCTGTGGATTGCTGTAGAGAATCAAAGAAGACATGAATTCATTTTTACATCATTAGAAGGATCAATGACATGTGAGAAATGTGAACCCAATAAACTTAAAACAAAACATGTTTGTAAAAATAGACTGAAATGATGGCTCAAGGATAAGCAATCACGTGATCACTGATTTATTAATTTAGACTATGAATTTTAGAGACAATAAAACAAAGTATAATATTAAATGTGTTTACGGATTAAGGGTTCTTTATAGTTGATATTTCTCTCACATCTGCACTGGCTTGCCAGCTTTGTTTTTCCCAAAATCTTTAAATAAATACATCATTCAGGTGATATAAGAAATCATGTACCTGTTAGAACTTCATTGAAAGCTTCTTCAACATTGGTGGAGTCCATTGCTGACGTCTCCATGAACATAAGATTGTTCTTCTCTGTAAGAGGGAAAAGACAATAGCGTGGAAGTACACATTCACTTTCACAGTTTTTCAGTCTGGTAAAATACGAACGGAACACGAACACATGGAATAGTAGCACAAGTAAGTAAGTGAGTAAGTAATATTTGTAGAGCGCTTTGTGGAGACTATTGTTCACTCATTTGTTGTTGTTGCTTCTCACTGGGGGGGATGGAGTCAGACATTCACATCAAATGTTCCAAGACCCTCAGAGGCAGACTTCAGTGAGAGAAACATTTAAGGGAGAACAGATGCTGGTTACCTTTTTGACCTGTGAGCTGCAGTTGACTTTGTCTGACCTTGAAGCGGCACAAAGTGACCTGACCTGTTCAATTGTCTGACTCTCTGCTCAGAAACATACTAGAATTAAAATTACACGGGTGTGTCTCTGTCTCACAAAAAAGGCCACCATATAGTGTGTACACTGCTTGCTTGCAACACAAAGCACAAACAAGACGAGTTCTGAGGGAGTGTTCCATTGGCATGCAGCCTCCAGAGCAGCTCGTTCTAATGAAATGGTGAGAACGTCACGGATGACATTTCATCAAAGCTCACAACAACCGTTCCTGGGCTGTTCCACACAGACTTCCAACCAGTTTTGTGAATCCCACAATTTCATATGTCCAGTAAGACTACCTCGCTCAATGAACCCTTACATTTCCAAGAGGAGTTCAAGTGAAATAAAGGTGGACGTGGTGAAGAGGTACACAAATTGGAAAAGTTGCACAT
Organism: Callionymus lyra; assembly: GCF_982586985.1. Lineage (NCBI taxonomy): Eukaryota > Metazoa > Chordata > Actinopteri > Syngnathiformes > Callionymidae > Callionymus > Callionymus lyra. The sequence continues at coordinate 39,221,854 of NC_141820.1, read as the reverse complement.
TTGTTGAGCACTATTCTCCTGACAAGTGGAAGGAAGTGACTTTAACTCTAGAAGGCTTAAGAGGTTTTTGAATTATTTTCTGAATTAAAAAGAGGTCCCTTAGCGCACACCTGCAAAGTCCTTTGCCTCCTCCGTCGGTACAGTCCGAATACTCCCCAGGTCGGTTTTGTTCCCCACCAGCATGACCACCATGTGAGGGTCCGCGTGGTCATACAGCTCCTTCAGCCATCGCTCCGCGCTCACATAAGTCAGATGTTTGGTGATGTCGTAGACCAGGAGGGCTCCAACTGCTCCCCTGTAATACCTGCAAGGTAAAGTTGACGATGAATCAGTGAGGGAGGAGGACTCGAACATACGTGTACCCACGCTGAGGTAATGGCTCTGTAGCGCTCGAGTCCTGCTGTGTCCCAGATCTGAGCCTTGATTATGTAGTTGTCCAGTTGAACCGTCCGGGTGCTGAACTCCACTCCGATGGTCGTCCGACTGTCATGATTGAATTCGTTTTTGGTAAATCTGGCCAGAAGGTTGCTTTTTCCTACCCCAGACTCTCCAATTAAAACCACTAAAATACAGCAAGGAGACAATCGGTCTGTCATCTAAACTGACACAGTGACAAAGAAGAGAAGAAATGGAAAAATCATTTTTGTTTACGACAGCCAGAGCAACTGATTTACACAATCAAAGTTCACTCACCTTTAAAGACAAAGTTGTACGACTCATCAGACCCCATGCTGTGTCCAGTACTTAAACAAGTAGAACAAATGAACGAAAGACAATCAGAAGAGCAGCACTTGTCCTGTCACAATGGAAAACGGGTTCCTCCTTCCTCATCTGTGGACTGGGCAACTGAATGCTCACTGGCTGGAGTCATGCGTTCTGCCGATCCCTCATCAGCTGACACTAGTGAGGGGGAGGATAGCAGGTGGAACAGGTAGAACCGCCGACAGTTAGTCATCAGGAACAGACTCCTCCCTTAAACTCAGCACGCAACCCAGCATGTTTAAATATGAAAGCTCCATTTAGACACTTTATTTTAAGAATGTTTGAATTAGATTCATCTTTATAATTTTTGATTGTACAAAGACCCAGTGAAGAAACGACAGTAAAGGGTGTTAAAGGTTCAATCAAGTATAAAACCACACAAATTATTGGTTTTCCTTGGTCTTCCACAAGGATCATAAATTGTTGACCGACACCACAGGAATAAACCTCATATTTGGGGAAATGGCTCTACTATAATCATAGTGCCATAATTTCAGGCTCTACTGTAATGCTAAGACAGGATTGAATGGATCACAAAGTGAAACCCAACAATCTGACAACCCTTAACTTAGCAGTGACCTCACCAGGAAGGAGGTAAGGTGGACCTTGCAGTACTACCTTTTGACCAGAGGTAGGCGTTTCTTCACAGGTATACCTCAGTGTATTTATAAGACAGGATCTGTGAGAATCATTTTACTCTGTGGCCAAGGACATTGTTAAAGTGGCACAATGTAATTTTTGACAATCATTTTTCCTTTTATTGCATTTCCTTTAATTGTGGACAGTCACAAACCATTATTTTAATGGTGCCTTCTTTAGCAACAGTGACAGGCGGACCTACCCTGTCAACAAGATCACAACCACTGTATGGCAGTGGGTTGGAGATGGAATTTGCATTAGTTACCATAATGGCTACTGCAAGGATTTTTCGAAGTTTCCAGGAAGGCAAAACAGAAAGCCTTTCTCTTGTTGTGTAAACAAAGCAGAGCGCCAGTGGGCCTTGAGACACAGTCATTACCTATACAATTACAGTGCACAAACATGTTCAACGTTATAGCGCCAATTTGAGTTCATACAAGACTTCTTAAAGATTGCAGCATCACCTGAATTCAAAGCGACACAGGGTGCAGATGGTTTTTGACTATGATTTATTTCTTTAGTACAGTACTCGTAAAAGTTAGTTCCAACATTTTTAATTTTGAGATAGATTTGATTCTTTGTTTTCAGCCAAGATTGACAGACAAAGTAAAGCTGATAAAAGCAACATAAAACAGTGCTAAGATTTCCCATCGTAAAAATCCTACACCTAAATTTTGCAAGGTGTGTGATGCCACCAAACAGATTTTTTTTCTTTAATCTTCCACTTTATTATACCTAGAAATGAGGAGAGAATCAGATTAAATCAAAGAAAAGCTCCACCATAATTGACATCAACGTCTACTTCTGTCTGATGCAAGCTGATCCATGGATATACTGTAGGTCATCACAAGGTCATTATGAAAAATTTACTCTGGGGGGCTGTGGTATGATCGAGGCGGTGTACACCTGCCAACTCGGAGGGCTGTAAAAAGCTGAGATGTCTCCGATAGGGCTGGAGAGTACAAAAGGCACAGCAGTGGTGCCTCAAGAGAGAAGACACTGTGGACCTGTGGGATTTGGGCACTTTTAGCTACAATGGCAAATTACATTTTGGGGTCAGAATGGATGGTGTCATCTGTCAAGCACTAAAAATAAATAGTAAAATGGAGTTGCTGGAAGGAGGAGGAGGAGCCATCAGTAGTCCATCTCAACTTGAACACCAACGACCAACATGTGGCTGGATGAGGCCAAAAACAAAGTAAGGGAATGATGTGGAAACAAATCGACTGAAGTTGTTACAGATCCTGCTCAAGTTTCTTCTGTTAAATTTCTGACCATTTCTCTTCGTGCTCGGTTGATGCTCGAGTACTCGTGTGTTTGTAATGTAATGCGTGTGTATGCTGTGGGTCTTTCAAGGGGGCTGTCAGTTCAGCAGTCTCTCAATGGCGGCGTTGAGGTCTCCTCCTGTAGCAATGAGGGCCTGAAGATTGGCCTCTCTGTTGATGAAGCCCATGGCGTTCAGCTGGTCCAGCTGGGACTGGAATCGAACCTCTGGGGTAACGTTCTGCAGGATAAGAGGTCAAACGTAAGCGTTCAGAGGAATTTAACTTCAATCAATTATAAATATTTGGGCTGCAATTTGCAAGTATCGCAAAATGAAAATATTACATTAAATTCGAAGCCACTAGTAATGAAGAATCTCACCAACTATAATTACCCAATAACTACTGACGTCTGCTCGTTAAATAAAATATTGCAGCTTAATTTGCTACATATAGGCCTTTTAAAAAACAATTCTGAAATCAAGACTGCCTTAAAACAGTCAGAAGACAACCAAGGTGTAACAATTCTTCTGTATAAAACCCAATCTTAGAACTGGAGATATGACAACAGCCTCAATTAACATTTGTACTGTGACTAGAGAAGGGACGTTCAACTATCAGACATTAGTGGAATTACCGTTGTACTTCCTCCTCCACTTCCTCCAGCAAACATCAGGAGCATCTGTTGCATGAGCTGTTGCTGGGCGGCATTTGGTTGTTGTGGTTGTTGTGGGGGTTGCGGTGGTTGCGGTGGTTGTGGTGGCGGTGGTGTTGCTGTTGTTGTTGTGGTGGTGGTGGTGGTGCTGGGTGAGGAAGGAGGGTTTTCTGTGGTCATGCCTGGTACAGTTGGGATACCAGGAATTCCACCGGGCACCAAACTAGGAATAGAAATGTTTCAATTAGTTCATTCGCACAGAATCCATTTATTTCTCGGTCATATTGTATCTTAAATGATAATGATGGATGATGACTGATTATCCATTTGCCTGAAGAGACCGGCTGTCCTCTTGCATTATGGCATGACCTGTACATTACCAGAAAGTTGTGGCGACTGAGACCTCTCGGAACCAGAACATCCAAAAAAATCATTTTACCCATTTGGGCACTTTGTTTAAAAATAATGCAAGGATTCATTGAGTAAATAGAGCAGAGCCAAATATTATAATGCAGAGAGTGACAACTAGTGGCCTTTCAAAATGATGACGTTTTCTGATTGTGGTTCAGATAGTGAACTCAAAGGGAAATCTCTCCTGCTAGCTTTGTACCCTTTCAAAACTGTGGATATATTGATTTACTTTCCATTATCATATTGCAATTTTAAAGTTGACTACTGCATACCTGGGCATGAGGCCTGGAGCTTCAGTCTGAAGTGTTAACAGCCCCTGCTGGATCTGGCGCAGAGCTCGCATGGCCCTGGGGTTGGTCATTGCTGTCAGGGCATCTGGATTCTGCATCTGGTGGTTAAGAAAGGCAAAAATCCAATATTGAATTAGCTCAGAGACACAGTTTTGCCCAATTTTTGGATTCATGAAAATGCTACATCTGTGTCACATAGTTGGGGAATCCAGTAGTACACATGACATGTTGCATTTATTTGTGATGACTAATGAACAGTGCAATAGGGTCATTAGGCGAATGTAAAAATATATCTGATTATATGCAACTTAAAATGAAACATAAAAGGGGCAGGTTCTAGTGAGAATCAACAAAATACAAAATGAAAAATGTCAATAACACATATACTAGTCATTTAAAAATGTATATGCAGACAACAACATAATGGTGATGTGTAACATAGGCTAGTGCGAAATACAATTTGTAATTCTTTTAACAAACCTGCTGCAGAAAGACAGGCAGTCGAGACCTGAACATATCCTGTAACTGTGGGTTTCCAGCGAACAATGGATTATTCATCATTACCTGCAAATCACCAAGACGGAAACAAACAAATGTCACTGCGGATCATTATATTTTGAATAGAACAGACAGGTGATTAAGTTGACTTCAGAGTTTAAAATGAAAAGGTTTGAAGTTTTTGAAGCAAAGAAACAAATAAGACATTGATTCTTGTTTATTATTTTACATCCTCCAATTCAAATTAAACAACTAAATTATAAATATGAGGATATTTTCCATTCTGGAAACATTAATTACTTACTTATCTTTACTTTTGCTTATATTTCTTTCAGTATTTAATTCAAAATCACTTTTATTGGCACCTAAATGTTTCACTTTGCTCACTTGAGTCTTTGAGACGCTCATTTTCTTTGTCATCTCATTTCATGTACAAGTATAAGTCATATAAATATAAAATAGGCGGAAATGTGTTTGGGCGGGGGGGGGGGGACTTTATTATTTATTTATTATTTATATTTATTACTTATTGACCTTAAGTCTTAAGTCTTGACCTTAAGTCTTAAGGTCAATAAGAAACACGCACATCATTTGTTGTTTCATTCTTTAAAGTCGATAAAACGATAATATGAAATAAAAATATCTAGGAAATGACAGGGCCTGGCTCAAAAGCATACTTGGTTGTCTCCTTAAGCTCTAGCTCCGATGTGATTTCTAATGGAGCGAGGCTTGGCCAATAAACAACAACTTTGGGCCACTTTGGAGCCGTGTGGGTCTATGATATGCTGAGAATTGCAGCTCAGAATTGAGTAAGGAACAGTCAATATTTTAAAAGATAAAATCAAACCGAAACTGGACTATCTACACAACAAATAATTATTTTTGCATTAGAAGCATTTCTCTGAAGATGCTCGGTTGGTACAATATTTAAGATGTTTTTTTCATTATATTTTGTATTTACAACACATGTCGTTTACCATCGACAGATAATTGCCTGGTTTATACCTGTGAAGCCAAATCTGGGTTTTGGGATAGCGACTGCATCATGTCGCGCATATAGGGAGCTGACAACATGTTCTGCATCAGTTGAGGGTTTCCAGAGATTTGCTGCAGTAGACTCTGCATGCCAGGACTGTTAAACATGACTGTGTATGAAGAACAAAATATTATTATACATGTTTGATTACACAAGTGAACATTTTTGCTGAACTCATTTTAGTGTTTCATACCATTTCCAAGACCCCCAGGATTGATTCCCAGTGGGTTGGACACAGATGGATTTGTGCCTTCAGAGGGTGTTGTGCTTCCCACTGAACCTCCACCACCCTCAGAGGGGTTTGAAGAACCCTGAGGTCCCCATGGATTAGGCAGGGGCTCCCTGTTCTCTGTACGTGAAGGCTGAGCACCAGACTCAGAACCACCTCCAAGAGCTGAAAATGGGTTGTTACCAAACTGCAAAGACACAGCGCGGAAAAATTAGACAAAAGTAAAAGACAGGAGTTGAGCAGACCTAGGCAGCAGTCTAACAGACCTGTTCTCTCGCAGCACTGAGCATGGGCTCCTGGATATCTGTGTACATCCTCCGTAGAGCATTATAACCTCCTGGGATGCTTTCCAAGTTACTTAGAGCTCGATCCTGGTTCCGCATCATCTCCTGCATCATTGCTGGGTTTCTGGCTAACTCCATAGTCTGTAATAATAAATGTTGAGGATAGAAGATTTAAATCAATGCCCATGAAATACATAGGAGAAATCATATCTCAAATATTTATACTGCTACTGAACAAATTTCTTATGTCCCATTCTGGCCTTACTTGTCTCATGAGCTCGGGATTGTTGAGCATGTGCGAGATCTCAGGGTTGCGCTCCATCAACTGCTGCATCTGGGGGTTGGCCATGATCATCTGCCTCATCAGGTCTGGGTTGGACATCATGTTCTGTACCAGAGGGTTCTCCATAATCTGTGAGAGCATCTCTGGATTGGACATTAGCTGTCGCTGCATCTGCTGCTGTAGCTCCATAAAGTTTCCAGAGCCCATCCCGAGTCCAGCCAATCCAGAAAGATCACCAAAACCAGCTGAAAATACAAAGGTATTAGTAGTCTTGAATTGAAACTAGGCCTGCATGATATGAACAGTATGTTCAATGGCAGTCTTCAATATTGCAATGAAGCAATCGCTTGCCTTGATGAGAACATATTAACATTTGCATACAGTTCTTTACTCCAAAAGAGTGTTTGGACTTATATCCATCATCACTTACAGAGCAGGTTTGGTGGTTGTGCAAGTGGTGATGCTGTGCTAGTGGACCCTGTTGTGGATGGGGGGATGGTGGCTGAAGCAGATGCTGAAGTGCTGCCACCATCTCCTTCCCTGCACACAGAAAAAATAACAGATGCACTAGTAAGTAAACAAATAAACCTAATAAAAAGATTAAATCATTACTTTTTTTCTATGTGATTTTTTTATATACCTAGTTAGAAAGATAATTCAATTATGTGTTGTCAATAACAGTTTACATTTGCATGAGTGCTTTCTTAGATGTTGGACAATTTGTTTCAAGATCATGTTTTATTGGCCATCCTTTTGGCACATCTTCATTTTTAAAAGAAAGTTAGAAAATGACAAAGTGTTTTTAAATTGACTATGTGTAATCATTATTCTGGCCATGGCAGACCGTTGTTCCGACTAAATAAAAAGACGAAAAAGAGTTAAACTTGAAAGTACATACTTGTTTGCCGTTTTAATAACCAGATGAACCGTCAGGCCATCTTTGATTCCATGCTGACTCAGGCTGTCACCATCCTTGAGGATTTTCCCAGCAAAAATCAAAACCAACTGGTCCTGTTTGGCCTTGAACCTCTTGGAAATGGCTTCTTTAAACTAGAAGAACAACAGGTGATACAGGAAAGACAGAGCATGAGCCGAGATAAGAATTCAAGGTAAAAACCATCGTGGCTTCCTGTTAACTTTTTTTTTTAACTGTTTACGGTTTCTCTTACTGGCCTTAGTTCAGGGACAACAAAAGAAGAGCACAAGGCTGCCCTAAAAAATAATTTCTGTTTGCCTGTTTACTCTTGTGTTAATGTTTATGTTTGCTGTGTCACTTAATTGTTGTTTATTATTGTAAAGTATAAATTATGTGACCAGTGTCTAACACAGATATCTATCATTCAGTAAAGCACATGGTCAAAGATAAAGCATGCTACGGTTGTTGATGTCGTTTCACATGTGTGCCAAACAGTTCATAGCCCCTTGAGTACCGTGAACTTTTTAGAAAGATGGGAAAACCCCTGTGGTAGACGAAGCACACATCAGAGACATCACTGAGACACATTTCTCAATATTAATGCAAGTTATAATTTTAAATAATTCATGTAAAGCTCCTCATCTGTGGAGTCTAATGCTTGCACATTTGTCCCATGAACTTGTCACTGTCTTCTTGGTTACAGAGTCTCCAGCTAATGAGACATGATCCATCGATGTGCTTATATGCTGTATTATTTCTTCTCACAAATAGTTTTAGCTAAGGCTGATTTAGACTATTTGTTTGGTCATGCATTTCAATGAGTCAAATCCACAAGATTGACTAGTACACCTGGCAATGCCACAATAAATGACTTAATTCATACATTAGACATTCTAAAAGTTTAATAACAATTTATGATGGCTATACCATTTGTGGTAATTTTGTGGTAAAACGATGCTTAACCCTGGTGTTGCCTCTGGAGCAAGGTAAACAACCTTCCTGGCTTCCAAAAATGCAGTGGTGGAGGTTGTTCACCTTGAATCAGAGGCAACACAAGGGATACCACAAACACATTCGTTTTCCGGTGACCCGTTCACCTTGACCTAGAGAAAATCATTGATGTTTTAAATTAGATATTTATCCTTTGCTTTAGCAATTGTATGATATTTAGTTTTCCAGTCAAACAGCCAGTCTCAATGCCAGATCTGAAGAAGTTTCTCCATAAACTGTGTCTTGCATCACATCCAGGGTTAAAGTGTTGACTTATAGTGAGAGTTAATAGATAATGGGAGATACCGAAAATGTAGCTTTACTTCGCTTGGACATTTCTGTCTCTTTCTGTCAGTCAGTGGCGGATGTTGGATTCACTTTAGTGACACTACTGTAGAACATGTGGCGTCATTGATGTGCCTGATCCATATCTAGAATTATGTTACGTTTTCAATGGGCGATAAACACCCGATTTCTGTGTTAATCGATTAAATATCTTAAGGGTAAGACAACACAGTAAAACACACAACACAAATAAATACTAGTTTCATTGAGTAACAAATAAATATACGTGTCGTTTCTTCATCTGAAGTGCTTAGTCACGGTCGTCTAGCAACAACAGCGAATATTCCCCTGGAATCCGAGTGACTCGGTAGCATGAGCACGAATGTTCTAGAGTGCCAGAGACGACTGACCAAAAGTATGGATTTGGAAGTTTTAACTGTTCAACATGCATACAGTAGAACCCTAATCTGAACAAATACGTTCGCGATCAAGTTGCGGCGCGTCAGCTGACAATTGTTTTGGCTTCTTAGTAGGCTAACGACAGCTAGCCTGAGGAGGCTACTCGAGCTAACGAGCTAACACAAGCTAATTCTACGTTTAGTTGCCTCGCCTTTGGTCAAACACAGTCCCATATAAAGTTGAAACGTATAGAACCTTTATATATATTTGGTGCGCAAATCACCTCCAGACTACAAGAAAGCTCTCGGCTGATGTACGTTCTCAGTTTGCCGGTAAGAGACGACAGATGCTAACATGGCGAGTTAGCGTCTTAGCTGAAGTTGTGGGCAGGGGCATGACAAGAGAGAATGGCTGCGACCAGTACAACAAACCTGGGTAACAGAGGCGTCTTCCGCGATGGCGATTTCTTCTTTATCTTTCGGCGTTTTCACTGTGACCTTCATTGTGGTTCCCTCTGACGTTTCGTTTTTTACAATATTGTCATTTCCAGGTTCTGCGGCGCCTTGATCAGCCATCTTTACTCCACCGATGGAAAGACTCGTATGGCTGTAACAGCTCAGCCCGCGGCTTCAGCTTCCGGGTCGAGGGTCAAAAAAAGGGTCAAAACGCTTTACAGAAATGTATCGAACTGACCAATTATTCTATCTCTAGAATATACAATTGGAAGTTAGACGTCCTAAGAAACATTATGTGATACATATCTAATATTGTTAAAATATTAGATTAAAGTCCTGACACTAAAACATAGTAAGAAAAACAAACCAGCCCATGTTCCTCAATGTACAGTAAAGAATTACATCTTTATACGTTTATGGCATATGACATAACTATTGGAAATAAAAGAACAATGGAAAATAAAGGAGACGTGAACTTTTTAAAAAAAGCAACTATTGTAATTTTAAGGTACATTATAACATTATTATTGAGTTTAGTTCTCTAATTGTTTTTATCATTACTAGAGCTGAGCCAGATAGATACAAATGTCAATTGTTGAAAAATAAATCATACTAATGTTAAAATAAAGGACACACACCTAATATCTGCCAGGAGTTTATTTCTCATTTTTATACAAAGGTTTCTGTTTTTATATAGGGAGCGGCCAATTTACGCCCCTGATTCAGACAAGCTATATCCAATGTATGTTAGACTGCCTAAACTACATTAGGTCAGAATGTAATTTTTTAATTTATCATTTGCAGGAAGCTCCTTTGCATGTTTTACCAGTCTGTGGTGGCCAGTGTCCTGTTTTATGCTGTGGTGTGTTGGGTGGGAATGTGTCCTAGAGGGGTGTCAACAGGTTGGACAGGTTGATCAGAAGGGCTGGCTCTGTGGTTGGCATGAAGCTGGACTCACTGGTGACAGTTGCAGAGAGGAGATTGGTTAACAAACTACTGTCCATCATGGATGATGACAGTCGTCCTCTGAACACTGTCATCCGTGAGATGATTAGCAGATGGAGTGCACAAATGCTCCTTCCCAGATGCAAAACTAATAGACTCAAGGACTCATTCATTCCTCGTGCTATTAGAATGTATTGTCTATTAGAACTCTTCAGCTCATTCAGAACTCTGCAGCTCGTGTCCTGACTAAGACTAAGAGGCACGAACACATTTCCCCAGTGCTGTCTTCCTTACATTGACTTCCTGTAGAATTTAGAATACAATTTAAAATCCTTCTCCTAACCTATAAAGCCTAACATGGTCTAGCACCAACATACATTAAAGATTGAATCCAAACTTACCAACCCTCTAGGACCTTACGATCCTTAAACTCTGATCTATTAGTTATACCACAAATCTCTAAATGTAGATTTGGAGCCAGGGCCTTCAGTTTTCAAGCCCCTCTGCTGTGGAACCAACTACCGGCTTCAGTCCGGAGGGCAGACACCCTCTCTATGTTTAAAAACAATCTTAAAACCTTACTTTTCGATAAAGCCTATAACTAACTTAACTGTTTATCTTTAGCTGCTATAACTAACTTAACTGTGTATCTTAGCTGCTATAGGCTGAGAATGCTGGAGGAGTTTTAGACACCGAGCTCTGTATATCCTTCTTTTCTGCATTACATTCATCACCTGTGCAGTTTAAACCCACACCTTTTTATTTCTCTCCTGGAGCCCCAGGGCTCCACCTCCAGAGCTGCTGCTGATCCAGGATCTTCACCACGTCATCAGATCCCGAGTTCTCTCCAGCACCTCCATGGACTCTCCTACACTCTCCTCTTTTTTTCTCACTATAATTTCCCTCACTCCTCTCCTTATCCATCTGTCTACCCCCCCATCCTTCCTCCCAGCCGGTCAAAGCGGCAGGCCGTCAACAATGAGTCAGGTTCCGCTCGAGGTTTCTGCCTTCTAAAAGGAAGTTTTTCCTCGCCATAGCTCACTGTACAGCTGTTCAGTGTTTCGCTTCTTGCTCTTTGTTGAATTGCTGGGATCTATTTTTCCTTAATCAACTATAGTCTTATTTCAACTGTATAGTGTCTTGAGATAACTTTGTTATGATAAGACACTTTAAATAAAATTGAATTGAATTGAATTGAATAGTTTGTACGAGCGCTGAGGCTCCATCTACTTGTGAGAAGATCCACACAATGACAGCTAGATTTCAGAATCAACATCCTGACACGTTTATCATCATCTCTGGAGATTTGAATCATGTCAACCTGGACTCTACTCTGCCTACTTTCCCCCAGGCGGTGAATTGTCCCACCAGGAATAACAGGACAATTGACCTTATTTATTCCAACTTGAAGGACGCGTACAGAACCAAACCACTTCCTCCACTTGGAAGGTCTGATCATAACCTGGTCCACCTTCAGTCACAGTACACTCCTCTGGTGCAGAGACAGATTGTGACCACTAGGACAATCAGAAAGTGGACACCAGCTGAGGAGGACGCCATCAAAGACTGCTTTGACACCACAGACTGGGATGTGCTGCTGAAGTCTCATGGTGAGGACATCGAGGGCCAGACACACTGTCTAACGGATTATAGTATATACTATAAATAAGAGAGGTCTGGGATGGTGTTAAAACCATCACTGGACACAAGACCAAGGCCTCTCTGACTGCATTGGACACGGTGGAGGAGGCAAACGGTCTAAAGAACTTTTTCAACAGGTTTGAGCAGGTCAACTCACCTTCACTGCTGCCCGCTGCAGGACCTGACGCACCTTCTTGTGCCGACTTCAGCTCCACACAACCACTTCCCAGCTTCACCTCACTCCAGGTACACGATGTACTTCGGAGGATTCGTCCAGGGAAAGCTGCTGGTCCTGACAAGGTGTCTGCTCGACTGCTAAAGACCTGCGCTGCTGAACTAGCTGAGCCGCTCCAGCATGTCTTCAACCTCAGTCTACGGCTGGGGAAAGTACCAACCCTGTGGAAGACTTCCTGTATCGTTCCAGTCCCGAAAAAGATCAGACCGAGCGAGCTGAATGATTACAGACTGGTGGCACTGACTTCGCAGCTGATGGAGACACAGGAGCGGCTGATCCAGCACGTGCAAGACCCCCTGCAATTTGCCTACCGGCCAGCAGTTGGTGTAGAAGATGCCATCCTTCACCTCCTGCATCGGACCTACTCCCACCTGGTTAAAGGAAGCGGTTCAGTGAGGATCCTGTTCCTGGACTTTTCTAGTGCCTTCACACCATCCAGCCCACTCTGCTGCAGGACAAATTGACACAGATGCATGTGGACCCTGGTCTGGTCTCCTGGATTTCGGATTATCTTACTGATCGACCACAGTATGTCAGGCTGAAGGACATCACGTCTGACACTGTGGTGTGCAGTACAGGAGCACCTCAGGGGACAGTACTGGCCCGTCTCCTCTTCACCATCTACACTTCAGACTTCTGCTACAACTCAGAGCTGAGTCTCATCCAGAAGTATGCTGACGACACTGCCATTGTTGGATGCATCGGGGACAACAGCGAAGTCAATTACAGGGAAGTCTACGTGACTTTGTGGACTGGAGTGAGAGGAACCACTTGCAGCTAAACACCTCAAAGACCAAGGAGCTGGTCTTGGACTTCGGGAGGTCCAGGACAAAGCCACGTCCAGTGTTCATCAGAGGTGACTAGGTGGAGATAGTTGACAACTATAAGTACCTCGGTGTGTGGCTGGACAGTAAACTGGACTGGTCCTGCAACACAGACCATGTGTATAAGAAAGTTCAGGGTAGACTGTACTTTCTGAGGAGGCTCCGATCATTTAACTTCTGCATGTTCTACCAGTCTGTGGTTGCCAGTGTCCTGTTTTATGCTGTGGTGTGTTGGGGTGGGAATGTGTCCAAGAGGAGTGTCAACAGGTTGGACAGGTTGATCAGGAAGGCTGGCTCTGTGGTTGGCATGAAGCTGGACTCACTGGTGACAGTTGCTGAGAGGAGATCACTTGACAAACTACTGTCCATCATGGATGATGACAGTCATCCTCTGAACACTGTCATCAGTGAGTAGAGAAGCAGATGTAGTGCAGGAATGCCCATTCCCAGGTGCAAAACAAATAGACTCAAGGACTCATTCATTCCTCGGGCTATTAAATTGTATAATTCAGAGTTTGGGGGCAGGAGTGGAGTAAAAGTATCATGATGTTCTATTCTATGTTAGTCTTTGTATCCTTTGTCTTTGTTATTTTTCTTTGATCTATGTTCTTTATCTTTAGACTTAGATTGTATCATCTTGTTCTTTCTCTTTATTCCTCTTTGTTCTTGTTCTTATTTTTATTTTTATGAATAATCGTCTGTATCGCTGTGTTTGTTTGACGACGGATAAATGGCTAAATTTAGCTGGGTACGCATAGGGTAAATACTTGTTAAAAAGAGAAAAATAGATCTATTTCAAAGGGTTTATCATGTATATATGATTAAATGTGTACAGACTCATATTTTGCTCTCACTGTTTCAAAAGTCTTAATATTTACCATGTCATGCATGTATTTCTAATATTGCTAATTTTCTGCTTGGTTCCGTTTATTTACAATTGCTTATTTTCTCTGTTTTCTTATTTCATTCTTGGATTCTGTACTGACACAAACAAAATCTGCGTTGTGTTTACAGTAAAGGTTCACGCTCATCTAGTGTTCAGTAACATTTAGTGTAATGGCGATAATTGACCAGCAGGTAGAGTAGTTGATCTTCTATAATAATTATAGTTTTGAGCGAATCGATCTCTCATTGAAGGATATTGGTGTGAATGAACTACGTTCTTTGGATCCATCCGCGCAGACAAAAACGATGTTCAGTGCTTTTTTAATTCATAGCCAACATCCCCTGGATCCTAAACAATTTTAACAAACATTTATTCCCTCTCACATATGATGAATTCTGTCTAATGCATGATTGAATAAATAAAAATCCATGAGCAACTTTCTACATGTGCACATTAAATACTTCTGTTGTTCTTCTAAGATTGAACTTGAAGAGCTTTGTCGTAAAAGATCCATAATAAGCTGTCTATAAGAGCATCTGAACACAGCCAACTGCACAACAACAAGCCAGAGCCTCTGGTAGTGGTCTGAGTGAGGCGGGGGATGACATGATCGCAGCGTGAGGACAGTCACCTGGAAGAAGTAGGTGATAACCTTCAAACTGAACCCTGGATAGGTGCAGAGACATGGACGAATCCTCTACACCAAGGAAGATATTTAGGGCAAATAGAGAACGAACAAGGTCACTCTCTCTCTTGCTGAAGTCAGGGCTAGCAGGAACAAAACTTGACAGACAACACATCAAATGAGACCTCATCAAGATACTTGACAAGAGATAGTTCAGCTCCCGCTTAATGTCCCACTGAGGGCTGGAGGGCCTCAGTGCCAGCAGGCCCCAGAAAAAAAAGACGCTTAACCTGGAAGCCAACAGTAGAGACCTACAGAAGCTGGAGTCCAGGCACCTTCTCACACACCTGCCCTCGAAAAAAAAAACTTTTAGAGGCATACTGTACAGTCTTCATGTGGACAGGCCCTGGGGCGAGCCCCTATTAACTCGATTCACGGAAGACTGAGCAATGACCCCTAAGCTACTAATTGCTATCCACATTCAGGGTACCCAGAACCATCTGGGCCCTAAAAGGGGAGCAGATGACGGCTAGTCCATAGCCATCTTTACCTTATGCCTTTTTACAATAGAAGTTTACGTCTAAAATTTCTACATTTCCTCCATGGATTGTGCATGCAGCAGTGTCAGGACGGTTCCTCCTAAGGAGTTAAGGATTAACTTTTTGGTTTTTTATATGTTTATCCAGGTTTTTATCATCAAACCATTTTACAAATTAAAGTGCAAAGCCATGATCTGATTGGGCCATAAATGGTCACTCATAGAAAAACACATCATAGTATTTTTAAAAAAGCACGTTTTTAGACAAGATGATGTAGATGCACAGAAGGGATTAGCGTTACCGATTACAGACCTGTGGCCCTGACTTCACAGTTGATGAAGACACTGGAACGGCTGATCCTCAAACATCTCAGGCCACAAGTTCAGCACGTGCAAGACCCCCTGCAGCTGGATAAAGGAAGCGGTTCAGTGAGGATCCTGTTCCTGGACTTTTCTAGTGCCTTTAACACCATCCAGCCCAATCTGCTGCAGGACAAACTGACAAAAATGCATGTGGACCCTGGTCTGGCCTCCTGGATCACGGACATGTGATGTACTTTCTGAGGAGGCTCTGATCGTTTCACAACTGCATGAAACTCCTCTGCATGTTCTATCAGTCTGTGGTGGCCAGTGTCCTGTTCTATGCTGTGGTGTGTTGCGGTAGGAAGGTGTCCAAGAGGAGTGTCAACAGGTTGGATAGGTTGGATCTTTTTGCTGCTTTTTGGAGGAAGATTAATCTGAACTCCAGTTACTAAATTAAATGGACTTACATTTCTGCCTATAACTCTAAAAGTATCTCTTTTCTTGGAACTTTGAGCTGAAGCGTAATGCGTTTACAGGATATTTTTTGGGACATCTTGAATGTAATCTAGTTGGGAAAGCCATTAAAAATCATCTATTTAACTTGTTTATTTTCAGAAATTAAAAGGAAGGAGCCTCTTTTTTTTTAAATGAGTTCTTACCATGAATTTATATCTTGCCCTTTGTATAGAAGAGATTTGCTTGGGTTCAAATGATTGTGTCTCACAGAGATGGATCATGTTCTTGCTGGATGTGGCCTCCGATTGTTCCTGTGTGTTCACTAACTGCTTCCCGTTCTCTATCGCTCACTATCAGCTAGGAGAATGTAAGAAGCTGCTGCTGAGGTCATGAATGCTTTGGCTACTTAGTGACGCAGAAACAAAGAGAGCAATGTAAACAGTCACTGGAGAAATCCCTTCATCCATGTTTCCTTACTTGGTCCCAGCAGCTGCAGAGAAAATATAAGCTCTGCGATAGTAATGAGAACAGTAAGGAAAACTAGTTTTTTTCACATTATATTGTAAGAAGTATAACTTATGTAGAATATTTAATTGTATGTTCATCATTTTCTTCATCTGCTGAAATGGAAGATTATATTGTGTAAAAGTGGTTAAAGTGATAGTTCACCCAAAATATCATAATTCACTCATTTTCTACTCACCCTAATGTCAACTAAGGGTTAGGATATTTTCAGAGTTACGCACTCCAAATACCTCCGCGGTGCTCGTCTGTAATGTCCATCACTCCTTTTCTACTCACCCTCAAGGCCAACATGCTATACAGTCAGGTAGTACTAGGTAAATAATGCGAGCGCTTCCAGTGTAGACAGTAGACTAGAGTGTGTTACCGTACCATTTACATAAATATTATTGACAATTATGAATTAACAATAACATTGATTGTACAAATATGGTGTAGTTTCTGCTGGGTAAATATGCCTGACTCCCCTCCTAAAGCACCTTGGGTCAGCTAGACGGTCATTGTCTTGACCCCCAATTATTATCTCTCCTCTTCTTCCCACGCTTCCAAGCAGCGTTGTTGTTGATGTGCTGAAAAAGCCTCTCTCTGCACTCTACAGCCAGACCTGAGGACTTGGCTGCCTTGCACTTGTGGCTTGGATTCCCTGGGGATGGTTAGCTCTTTGGGCATGGCCAACATGGTGGTCATTGACCAAAAAACAATGTCTGGCCGGATTGAAATGGTGGTAATCTTGCAACAGGAAATGTAGCTGTTTGTCAATCTTGACATTTATCTCTAGTCGTCTATCTCTAGGGCTTTGTAGGTTGGTGTCACCTTTGTCTTTTCCTGGCCCTCAAACCAACAGGATGCTGTGAGGGTAAGGGTGTTATGGGTGACTTGTTGGCACCTTGACAGTCAGTTTTATCAGGACTGGTCGGTAAGTGCTGTAGGTCTCCAATGGTATGACTTGATCCCTCCATGCTGCGCTCATGACCTTCCATAGTTCATAGGAGATGCTGTTAGGACCAGGAGCTGATGCCAACCTTACTTTCGATGATGCCAACCTTACTGACGATTGCTCTTATCTTGCTCAGTTTTCGAGTGGAGCTGTTAAGCAATCCTTGCAACTTGAAAGAACAGTTATCTTTGGGTCTCTGTATTGAGCCTTAATGTACTGTGCTATCTGTTCCTTGGTGGCGTCCGATTTCTCACTTTTCTTTTCCTCTAGAAGCTGTCTGACATGCCTTGAGAGATTTCCAATGAAGATAGTTCTCTCTTTCTCCTTTATTTGACTGCCTCTGCAAATATGTTCTGCTCTTCGTATGTGTGCCAGCTTCTTTTGCACCTCATTTTAAAGCAACCTCTCGCCTTGTTTCTTGTTGCAGAGATGACGTTGATTTTACAGCAGGGTATCGATCTGGTCCTCCCTCCTCCCCTTTCTTGGAGGAGGGTTGAGTTTCTTTTTGGGTTAAGTTTCTTTTCCATTTTTGCTGCGTTTTGAGTGCTCAAGCACTAGGGTGAGGTCGGTGTCCAATTCCCATTATTCTTTTTTGCTATGTGGCTAGGGGGCTGAAGGATCTAACCTCTGGATATGTCAGGAGAGTACTGCTACTCCTAGGGGGTCTTTGTCTTCAGACAACCTTGATTTGTGCCAGGGCTCTGTTGTTCTCTGCCAGGCTGGGGGATCTGCTTGTCTTATCTTTTTATCAGTGCAAGGATGATGTATGCCTTTCCTTAGCTCTCCTTACCCAAACCCACAATCAAATGAACCAATGTTTTTGGGAAAACAAACATACAAACGTGAATTCATATGAGGACTACATCATGGTGAAGCAACACTGATGTTTGGTCAAACTTTATTGTTCCACACAATTGAAAACTGCTGTTGTATAACTGTCTCCAACAGGGAAATAATAAATGTAACTGGAAAAACTGAAACATAATAGAGAGCGATACAGTATAGCATTTACAAAACATAAATAAGTCAACATTAGTGAACAAGAAGTGTTCTTATTTCCTGTTGAAATTCTTCTTTATTTAGCCATCAGGATATATACTTCCCCAAGATAAAAAAAAAAAAACTTTTTCAAATCAAAATTATTTCATTAATTTAATAGACCATCAACAATTTTCTACTTTTCAGTAAATAGTAACAGTTTAAACAAAAGCCACTTTCTGTCAATATTCTGCACAAACATAAAAACACTAGTGACAATGTTGTTTTCTACATTTTCATATAATTGTAATTTTTAACCCATGTCTGATGTTACAATTACTTTGGGGCCCTGCAATAAACACATTTTTGTTTTTGGTTAAAGGTTGTTGTGTATTAAGGGATTTAACAGTGGTTTGAAGAATTAAATGTTTTTTCTGCTGCAAATATTAGCACTTCTAGTTGTACTGCTAGTTGGTGTTGTGGAGCATTTTTTCAGTCGGTTTTTCATTCTCCACACTAATCTAAACGGATAAATGGCCAGGATAAAAACAACAGCAGCTTATCTGAGCCAGAGCATCAGACATCAGAAGACATCAAAAGCGCTTCAGTATCAGATGACTGTGATCATTCAAAATACTTTTTTGAAAGTAACTGTTAAGACAGAGCTGAGTATGATTTCAGTTAAGCGATATTAACATTGTAACTCACGATACTAATGGAAAACGCCTATTAAGTTCGTCAATCAAGTTTTTTTTTAATTTCAATTAAAATGATGCTGGTAATAATAATGGAAGCAATTAATCAAAAACCTGTGAGATTGAAATTGGACTTGTAATAAAATAAAACTTAATAAGCAGCAGCAAGCCTCCTCCACAAATATAAATATTTAAGCTAATTCACATTGTGGTGAAACTATTTTAACAGTGCAAACATAACTACCAAGGAAATATCAAAGATCAGCACCAGTTAAATAACATCAGTGAAAACCTTGAATTGTGAAATCCAGATTCAAGAATTCGGAGAAATGAGATAGAGGCAGGTGATTTGATTTGGTTGTGATTTATAAATATATATTTTTGAAAGAACGATTAGCATTATTTTATATCTTTTATCACAGGACGTTTGTCTAAACATAGTTGAGAAAACTGAAGAACATTGAGATACATTTATAAATACAATGAAAGAAAGAAAAAAACATTTTATGAAATCTGTCTGTCTCTAATTTCACAAATCAATATTTTTATTTGCATCTCAGAGCCAAAATGTAATTGACGAAGTAATCAAGTGGACCCAACTGTAAATTAAATATACAATGATTGGTGTATTCTTTGCTCTTTACTGTGTCAGGTTGGAGAGTGACTTTTATTGCATAGCTACTTGCAAACCACCAACTAATTTCATTATCAATTATTCATCTGTTTTTGTCAGAATTAAACACTTGTAACACTGACAGACATAAGTTAACCACTGCCTGTAGCTCTGAGAGCTCTTTGATTGTTTCTAAAAACGACAGAGTAACATGATCAAGCAGAGAGCTGTCAGGTGAATGTCAACAAGGTGCTGGGTGATATTATCAGCTTTCACAGTCGATCTGGGTGTGTCTTTGTCCAAGGGGAAGCTCCTAATCCCTTGCTCAGATTTCATCTTTGGTCAGACTGGATTATAAATTTAGAGCAAGAATTGACCAAAAGCTCAAATGTGACTTCTCTTTCACTATCAGATTTACCTGGTGACCCTGAAAAGTGTGATCTTTGGAACTGAAGGTACCTGTGATGAAAGTAAACGCTACTGAACTGAGTTTGGGTAAAATAAATTGACATCACAACAGACAACTGAGATGCTCATGAACAGGGCTCACATTTGTTCCCAGCCAGCTTGTTCAATAATGGGTTGTTTTGAGTCTCCTTGTGTTCAGGTGTTTCTTTAACTTTCTACATGGTTAGGGTCTTTAAATATGTCTGCGACGATGATGATGGTGATGGTTGTGCATGTCCTCCATTGTGATCCGGCCCCAAACTCCAATCACAAAGGTTTCAATTTCACACTCGTTCTCTCCACGGATGATACGGAAGTAGCCGTTCTCGCCCCAGTTCTTGCCCCAGGAGTTAGCTGCGATCTAAAATAGACAAGTAAAGGTCATTTAAAAATGAAAAAAGCTTGCGGTGTCAAGAACATTTGTCAACATTCAACATGTCAAACATACAGTAACTTGAAACAATAAGAACCCATTTTTTCGACATTACTTCAAGTTTTGGTCTACAACCATAATTCCTCCTCAATCAGAGCAGCACATGTGTACTTGGGGGATTTTTTTTCGAGCCCCATCTCATGTCATGTATTGGTTTAAAATTATTTGAAATAGTTCTGAGAGACAAAAAGGCCACTAAATATATTGATCTAAAGTTGTATTTATTACACACTTAAATATTCAAAACAAGCCTATATTTCAGTAAAAATTGTTAGTAAAAATGTTTCACCTCTATGCTTACCTTATAGTGGCCTTCATTTATATCTTGAAAACAAGTCAAGAACTTCCAAATAAGGTGAATACATTTTTTATTATATTTGCAATATCAAAGCAGACTCTGACTCGTGAGTTGCTGATGTAGCATTACTAAACCTTTTTTCTTGGTACTACATTGTACTTGTATAAAGTATAGTTTAAACTGCAGTCGGATTTAAAACACATACTCACCCAGTATTTAAGTGGAGTTCCATCAAAATGTCGCTCCTCTCCCCACCTGGAGATGAAACAAGTCAATTACATTTCATTCTAAAATAACAAAACCATAATGCAATAATATTCAATAAAGATAGTTGTTTAAAAACAACATAACTGAAAACACAAACATGTCATCCTGAACAATAGATTTGGATGGTTGCTGCTGTTTGGTTTGACATAAGTCAAAACTACGATTTGTAAAAACTTCAGAGCAAGGCCTCCAACATCTAGAGATTAAAATAAGGAAGTGGAATAAGTCATATTCAAGTGGGGCCAAATGTGAATCCTACTCACACCATCTTGGAGTGTTTTTCCTGAATTCAACTTTTCAAATCAGAATTCTCATAAACATTTTCACTTAACAAATGTGTAAGAACAAAAGATTGTGAACACATGAAGACAAACAACATTTTCAGAACTCTGTACTTGAATGATCACAGATAAGAGTTGTCAAATCCAACCCACATCAGTTAATGTTGGCTTTATTCCACGCATTCCCATCATGCTTAAATTTAGTTCCTAGCCGCTGCCAACTTTTCAACAAGTTCTTTCTTCTCATTGTGAACAAAACATTCCTCCTAAGCTGATTCCCATCCTGTTTTTGCCTGATAGACCCTTGGTTTCCCAGGAGACACCCTGTACCCAGTTGGATGTTTTGAAGGAAATTGGCGGACAGACTGAAAACCTATTACCTTATTTAACAATGATTAAAATAGTAAGAATATCTGCATAGAAAATTGCTTTTATTAACACTTAGGTTTAGGTTTGTGTTTGTTTATATTGTACGTTACACCTGCTTTTTTCTGTGAAACTAGACACTGAGACTATAACGGCTTGCATACTATGGTTAACAAACTCGCACTGAGCACCAGACCCCTCAGACAAGGATGGAGTCTTTCCCCCCCGCCTGTGCCGAGCCTTCTGCCCTGACCGTTCCTCTGAGGTGATGATCCCCCTCTCTGTGTCCGGTGTAGCCAGGATCAACAGTCCAGACAAAACTCTTTCCACCACAGTGGACCTCAATGCTGTTTTCACAAACTTTCCCAAGGCCCGGGCTTAAAGGAGCGCACCGCTCTGGGATTTGCGCTGCGTAAACACACTGGTACCAGTGGCGGGCAGGTCGCTGCTCAAATTTTCCATCAGTGAATCAATTTCTATTCTTAACAGATTTTAGCATATTTTAATACAAAATCATAATATTCACGTGAAACAGTAGTTCGATTAAAGATAGACTAAAACAAACTATTGTAATGTTAAGATATTTTTTTTATTATTCAAGTTACTGTAATATATTGAGAAGCAATTGAATTCCCCAAATTGGTTAACACCTGAATCATCATTTTATCATACTGAGCTTTTGAGCTCAGCAGTGAGACAGCCAATGATAAACGGAGAATAAGACGTGATGATTAAAAGCAAAGAGATGGAATGTGTCTAAACAGCAAACACAAAAGTTTTAGCCCATGTTATGTTTACGCTCGAAAGAGTTTATGGGCTCAGGAGTGTGACCATGAAAATAATGTTACTTTGCAGGAGGAGGAACCTACGATCTCATCTTCATGCAGGGAGATGCAGGGACATAATTACAGTCCAAAGAGTTATAGTTGATGACTGAGGAGAACAAACATGTAGGGGAGATGTCTTTGAACATTGCATGTTTCTGAAGTATGCGATTTTAACACAATAAGTGTAGGTTTCAGGTTCTTATCATCTACATGTCTTTACAGGAAGAGGGATGCAGCAAAGTGTCATAAACAGACAACATATTAACATTTAAAGGGTCTTTCGACTGAAAACTATCCAAAAAATGTGTCTGGGGTTTGAGGGTCTTCAATAGGCACTTTCAGTTTATTGACACATACCCAGACACATCCCTAGCAACATTTAAAAAAATGTTGGGGATAAAAAGAAAAAAAGTTAGCCTGAAAGCCCAGCAAAGAACAGAGTGGTGATAGTGAGTCATGATATGATGGATAAAACAAGGAACAGTGGTGGGAGGGGGAGAAGGCAAACACTCATCCAGGTGTGTCAGGTTGTCTGCACGTCTGCATAGTTTTAGTCTTCCCAGTTTGAAAGTAATGAGGGAAGGGGAGGTGAAGATGGTCTAGACTACATGGAGTCAAGGTGTGTCTTTATGAGTAGTAGACCCGGAAGCTTGTAGACATGCTCAGATGTTTGCACAGACATGAAGAGGCTCATAGTATCAGCTTGATCTAATGTCATCATGATTCACATTTCCGCTGGATCACTTTTTAACAAACATCAGCAAAAGGAAAAAAAGTGTGTGACTTACCCTGTGATCTTGATGGAGTGTGTGCCATGTTTGCGATACTGTGGCGGTTTAGTGAAGCTGACATCGGTGTGTTTGTAAATCCCACTTTTGTAGAGGAAGAAGTCTTCATGAACTTCCATAATGGCTGAAAGGGTCAAATATCACTTGTTAAACTTCTAGAACAGGATAGTACCATAATAGACACCTTTTATGTTTGTGTTTTAGAATGTCTCATTGTGTAAAGTACTATAGTAGCACTTGTGTGTGATGCGTCTTAACAACAGATTTGTCTGCCAAGGTCAAGTATGACATCAGTGGAGGTCAGAGACCGAAGAGAAGCTCTCAAACATTTTTCTAATAACTTGAGTTCCAACAAAAATCCCAGAGGAAAGCAGAGCTTTTACCCTTTTAAGGTGCAGGTTCTGCTCTGGTAGTTACTACTGTTCATGCAGTTGTTTTTTATTTAAAATACTTTTTTTTTCTGTAATGCAAATCTACATTAAAGTGTAAAATTATTTTGGTGTAAGAGTGCTTTACTGACTTCACACTAACGAACAAAGTGAACGTGAACAACGTGAAAAGAACAATCTCTCGCTTTGCAAAAAGTTGCCTGGAAAAATAAACCGATTCATTTTGTTGTTTAAATGCTTGTCTCTCAATAAACATGAGACACAAATGAATGCATGTCATACACTGGAACAAACAACTCCTTACCTTGCACTGGACCGTTATCCATGATCTCTTTCATGATCTCCTTTTCCTAAGAGAATAAAAGTGGAAGATTCACAGGGAGGGAGACAGGCGGGAAGATCATTACATGTCAAGAAGACGATGAGGATCAAAGCAAACACTTGGATGGTAAAAGAAAAATCAGTGAGATCAACTTGATCATAGGCTGGTGCTCAAAACTGGAAAGCATTTTAGTTCACTATCATTATGCTTATTTCAGGGGACTGTAAAACCATTTTCACGTTTATTTGCGTGTTCATAGAAACGTTGAGACACCTCACTGATAGAGATACAGCTCTAAACTAATGCTATTATAAGAGTCATTATGAAATTCATTAAATGATGATCATGACTTTTTTTTATTTTTTTTATTTAAGCTATATATTTTTAGACATCAATATTTGGTTTACATACAATCCTACCAACTGTATACAATCAGAGAAAACATCTTTTAATTATGCCTGCCTTAGTTCATACTTTTTATTTTCTCCAAAAAATGTTTTACTTAAAAATACATTTGTTGAATTTGTTGTTTTGTTACTCATGAAAGAAATTACATGGATTGTCTTATTATTATAATATTATTATTATTATTATTACTATCTATCTATTCTTGCATACATGCATACGAGTTTTCACTATACTGGCTTTGTCAGATGCGCTTTCCAAATGGGAATATTTAATACATTCTAATGAGTTTATTGGATTTAAATCACACATTAGGCTGTTGCTGCTTGTAACTTTTATAAGGTTTATATAGTCTTGGCATATTTATATCTTTATATATATTTCTCAATTAAAATTAATCAGAATTTTAACATCTAATAACACATTATATTTCTGACCTCAGGAATATAAGTAACTGGACTAATTATTTTAGAGGAGAAACAAGGAAAACTGTTTTGTTTTTTTGTTTGTAATATTTTTCGGACTACAGTACTCAGCTCAGCTCGAAAAAAAAACAATCAAAGATTTCAAGTGGGCCTCTTAAAATAGGTAGCATTGGATCATCGTAGCAGAGGATGCAGATAAAGATCAACAGGCAAAACAAAACCTTCTTACGTTGGATGAGAGCCTGTAGGGTGGGGTAGATTGGTAGATGTCATTGTTGTAGTTGTGGGTGTTAGGGCAGAGCTGTGTGGCCTGTCTCTTCCCTCGGCCAACAGAACGACTCTGCATCATACAGACGCCCACTTCTGCTGGGGTCTGCTGTGGCGGCTGGTATGGATAGCAGTCCTCTGTGACTACTCTGAAAGAAGCAATTAAAAGTTGGATTATAAGTACTGGTAACACAAAACTTCCTAGCCCCCCTGTTAATATAGTGTTGAAAATATTCCAGACATGAATACGTTAAATGGTAAATCAGTTTTGACTCTCAAAGATGTCCCTTACCTTGAAAATTCAAATTATTGGATTTAAAGTCCTACTAGCTTAAAAGAAGTTCAGTCTTTACCCTCTGCGCCGAAGATACCACCAGGCCCCATCCAGACGTCCACCAGCACAACCCCCCTGGTTCCTTGTATCACAGGAGATGAGGTTCTGTGGTGACAGCTGGGGAGTCATGTGACCCATTGATTGAATGGAGATTCTGTCTGATGCCACAGCTGGTCAGGAAACATAAGCATAAGTGTCATTAAGTAAGTAAGTAGGAGTCATTAAGTAAAATCCACATTTTGCCTCAGAACTTACATGCTGTTGAAAATGCCCACGATGCGGCACAGTTTCCCTGGTCAAGTGGTTCATGAATCTTTCCTGGCCACTTCTGCGCTGAGTCGAACTGGGGCGGTATTTGTTCACTCTGAGGGTCCATGTTCATCTACAGTTGATGATGAAAAGATTATGATTCAATGAAAATGGATAAATGAATATGATTCTTCCTGTTTTAGTATATAAAAACTAATTCATGCAGTAAAACCAATGAAACTGCTGAAGTTGAATGTACCGTCTTCTTATTTTATTGTGGACCATAAATACTAACTTTAATTAAGGCTGTCGAACAATTCTCTGTTGAATCTATTCAACGTTTTTACAAATGTTGTATCTAAGACTTTCAAATCATTTTATTTATGTCTGTATTTGATTATTTTGATCAGTACTTCAGGAGTCTAAAACTAAAATAATTATGCCATTGAAATATTTATACAAAAATAAAAAAGGAGAAAATTGTTCTGACATCTTAATGAACACAAATGTTCATATCACAACAATGCATAACAGTTGAGATAAACATTAAATATAAGTTAGATTGGTTAGTTTTGATGAGAGATTGATAGTGAAAATCCAACAAAATTCAGTAAAGGTGACCCACTGAAATGATAGTTGTTAGGTCTGTAGTCCAGAATGAAAGCTGGTGGTGCAGCTTATGTAACTGTGATAATCACTACTGAAAAGTACTTTATTGTCGTGTGGGAACAATGTAAGTGTGTTGTTGCCATGAGACCATGCGACCTTCCTGTTAAATCACAGCTATGTCTTCCGAATTATTTACATGGCCACCTTGCAATTGTAATTATCTGGAAGAAATCCAGATAATTATAACCACTAAGGGTACATATTTTCTTTACATGCTCAAGGAGATTCTTAGGTACCAAACTACTTTTATTAAAGCAGTTTATGAGGGACAACAGCGCACATGGACCTCTTTCTCCAGTAACCAGCCACCCTGTGCTGCATTCCTGTGATTAATAGGGCTTTAATCTAGAGTGCAACAGACCACCTAATACATAACAAAGGAATGTGCTGCTCGTAACAGATTTTTAGGAGGAAGAGGTCAAAGTCCAAAAACCCAGAAGGCTTAAACACTTAACCATGTTGAAAAATACAAATGGCAGTGCAGGTGATTCATGAGACTTTAAAAGGAAGGGGAAATACATGGATTCTGTTCCTCTTCCTAATACAGGTAAAGACATGCGGTAGTTGGAGGAAGGAGGAGGAGTTAAGAGCATTTTTACCTAGAAAAAGTTGTGGAATGCTTTGAGAGCGCAGGTGTGTGTGTGTTTTTGTGGTGGTAGTAGGGATGGAGGTAGACATGGAGTGGGGGTGGATGTTGTGTTATATTTTCCCATCGCCCCTGTGTGTCTATGTGATGTTTTGGCTCTAACTTATGTAATCAGTCTGGATAAAAGACAAACAAGAGCTTCCAGACACGGAGGGTTTTCACAGAGAAACAAGCAGTACTCACTCTCCTCTGATAACAAGGGATTTTGGATATTGTAAAGAAGACCAAATGAACCAGGATGATCTGGTTGACTTTCAGACACGGGTTCAACAAATTTGTAATACGTTGATAAACTCTAACTTCTAAAGTGGCTCCTACACTAAAATGTCAACGATATAACTTCCATACATCATTGTGGAAGCATTTTGGCAAGTATTTTATTTATATTGCACATTTTTAGTTTGATCATGAATCCAAAAACGTAACATTAATTACGTGTGTGTATTTCGCATCTGAATAACAGGTTTAGGTTACACTGTTAATAATAATAATAATAATAATAATAATAATAATAACATTGATAAAGCTCTTGAACTTGTATTTTATATGAGTTTCTTCTTACTTAACGTTGAGAACTACATGCAACCTATACAACCTACACAAATTAGTTTAAATACAAGGTAGCTGTCCCTAAATGAATACCTGTATCTCATTCATGTTCATGATGGTTCTGGTCGGTCTCTGTGTGCCCAGCCGGTAGCGGATTCCTTCATCTAGTGTCATTCCATAAAACGCACTGTAGTTGGCTGCTTTCCACCTGAAGGAGCGACGTCTCAGTTTAAAAGATCCATGTATAGGTATATTTCAAAAATCTGTGGTGTTTACCCATAGTTCCCGCTGTTTATCGCCTGGATCATGTCTTTTTCGATCAAACAGGCATTCTGATCACATTCCCAGCGTCCAGTAATACCACACGTGCTGCAGAGAATTAAAAGAAACATGTTGTATCACCTAGTTTAATTGTCACCAGTGTTGTTATACACACTTATCAATACTCAAAAAGGATATCAGGGCCAGAAGTTATTTAAAGAAGTAAGAGGCTAATGAGCAACATTAAAAATCCTTATTAAGTCAGAGTAGAGGAAGATAGCAGAATATTAACTGTGGCATCAGAACCATAAATGGCTCTGGCAGCTATAACAACACCATTAACTAACATAGTTATATAACTTAAAAGTGTCCGATGTTTCACATTAAAAGCAGCAGAAACACAGATATGCTTGCAGACAACTATATTATAGATGTCTGTCACAGTTAACTAGTTAATAATGCTTAACTTCAATTCATTTTAACACCACTAATAATGTTGATGAACACATGATTTGTATGGCCGTCTGGTCTGCTTGTGTGCTTTCTGGTGAAGAGAGTGTTATACAAGTAGTCAGAGATTGAGTGTAGATTTCCTGGTCTATAAAGGCGCTTTGCAAATAACCATTACTTACTTACTTACTTACTTACTTACTTACTTACTAGTGAGGAGTGTGTGTGTGTGTGTGTGTGTGTGTGTGTGTGTGTGTGTGTGTGTGTGTGTGTGTGTGTGTGTGTGTGTGTGTGTGTGTGTGTGTGTGTGTGTGTGTGTGTGTGTGTGTGTGTGTGTGTGTGTGTGTGAAAAGGATAGAGAGGGTGGGTGTTCTTCTAAAGTAAAAGGAAGAATGTTTTTGTCTGTTCTTTACCAATATACAATAGAACTGCCACAATGTTTGTTATGCTGCTGAGAACCATAGAATATTTATCTCTGTTATAGAAGTTTGAAATTGGACGATATGATTTGTAAATGTTGAGATCAGGTATGTATGCCCATTTGTGTTTACGATGTTGCAAAGGTAATTCTAAAAACATTCTTGACACTATCTGTTTTGTTGGGTTAATGAACAAGTATTTCCATGAAATAGCATTCTTAACCTCTTTCTTTAATATACTTCTTACCTTATAAGGGAAAAAACAAAAGCAACAGTGAACATATCCACAGCAATAACAATAATAGTTATAGTGCAAATATGTACCACAAGAAACACAGCAGTAAAACAATGATGCTTTGACAAACACAACAGTAGAACAAAGCAAAAGCAACAACAAAATGTTAACATTGTAACATCTCAATATGGAACCTGTCTTTGGGTGAAGGTCAATAGCAAATAGCAGACCCCTTGTTCAACGGTATACACACCTACGTAAATCTGTGACCAACAACAGTGAATGAGGGAGCTTTGAACATGGGCCAACACTTTCTCAACTCAGGATTTAAACAGAAGAATGTTGACATAAATACATACAATGGTCCTGGACTGTGTTGATTTGTTACACCGGGACATGAGGAGACTCAATGTATGTAATCATATCAACATACTTGAAACTCAAAAAACATTGTTTTGCAAAACCTGATTCAAATAATAGTAATGTCTGTTCGTTAATCAACCTTACCATGCACTTAATCTATGGATCAAAATAACATCCTATTACTGTCACTCATTATACGTTGAAAAGACTAGCTAATGATGATGACTTTCTGAAATATAATTGGGATTCAAAATATTGGAAAATTATATAACATTTTCACACATTTATTCAGAGCCAGTTAAACACGTACTTATATACCAAAATTGTTTCCAACTGAAGAGACTAACTGTATTCCCTGCAGTCACTCTTTATCTTCCATCAGGTTAACACATTGCATCATCAGTTAATGCTTATCAGGAATGATCAGCAATTCACCAGTTTTGTAAGGTAGAGGATGCAGCTGGAGCTTTATTTAGCATTATATTCATGAACACAACAAAAGACGGCAAACGTGTACACTCGCGGATACACATGGACAAACACTCATGCAAACACACACACTCACATGCACACACTTGCGCATGAACTCACTCGCATAAACTGAAACGTTTTTAAGCTTCATGGTTCCACTTCTTTTTACTGTATTTATTTAATAATTATTCAAATCAAGTTTCATTTTGACGTTTCTGGGTATCGTAGCCAAGACTTGACTGACATTATCATGCTGTAAAAAGATGCAGCTGATGTCAGGAATCATTCAGTTAATGTCAGGAGAAAGTGTGTGCCAGCTGTTAATGAGCGGAGGCACAGGGATCCACCGATTTTGGAGCATTCCATGCTTTGGGAATATTAAGAGCAGTACGCCAAGGATGTAGTGCAACTTTTCAAGCGTCTGTGTGCATTGCCTTAACACTGTGATGTCAAAGAGAATGTCATGAAAAGTTGTTGTTTGTTTAAGGGGGATTTGACACATATGTGCTGCTTTTTGACACTTGCTGCTATTTAAAGGTCAGAGCTCTCCCTGCTATTGGTCAATCAAAGCTAACTTAAGGTTCTGACACAGAACCAAGAAACAAAGTCATTTTGCCATCATGATAGAAGAGAAAATAAAGGGGTTGATTTAAATGCCTGGAGATGTTATCAGCCACTGTTACAGTTTTAATTCAAAACTGTTAGCTATGAATACAATTTTTTAAAAGAAGTGTAAAAAATATACATCACTTACCATAAATTGCAGTTGTCTTTGTACGTCTGCCCAGAGAAGTATTGGTTTCCATTCCTCTCACAGGTGCCTGCATGACAACAAACATGAACAAGTTATTGCAAAATAAATATAGCTCATCCAACCAATTTAAACAAAGACTAAATTAAAGAAAAGGAAAGTGTGTGTTGGACGTCAAATAATTTACAATGTGGTGTTAGCTTTTTTTCCAGACTCGTTCCCAGTCGCGCACTGCTCACTGGAGCCAAATCTTAGTACCTTTTGGTGTTAAGATGTTAGCATATATAAAAGCAGAACTATCCCTGTCACACACCTTCGTCTAAGGATGTTTAATTATATTGTTATATTTTCAACAAACAAAAACGTAGTAAAAAATACACATTTTAAATGTGACTGTCCATTTGTTGAATTACTCATCTAGATAAAGAATTTTAAATGTAGTTTCACCCACATAGCTAGCATTCTTTCTTTGGACCTCCATTCATCCCTCAGCCCTCTGTCTGCTTTAATAAGAAGACTACTGTTCCCTGCTCGCTACTCAGGTAGTCTGCTGTTCCTGGTTGCAAAGAAATAAACATGTGCATTCAAGGAAAGATGGCAGAGATTCCGGCAGGATCCAAACAAGGATGTACTTCTCCAATTGTTATGTCAGAGAAGGGATGGGTATAAACCTTTGGTTCTTTTGTGGCATTCTTCAGTAGTAGCGAGCATCGAAACATCTCATGTCTTTTGATACCCACTCTGGATCAAAACTTGATAATGTATGGATTTTTCTGAAGACAAACGGACTCATGAAAGAGTCAGTGAACATCAGATTGATTCGTTATTTGTTTGTAAGTAATCTTTGGTAGTTCTTTATCAATTTTTTGTGTATGAAAACAGCTTGGAGTGGAAATTTACGAAGTTTAAAACCTGATCTCATAAAATATTTATCACTATCAGACCGATGTTGAAGTGAAGTTATCAGTATCAGAACCAGAATCTAAAATCTTCGATAAATACTCAGTCATCATGTGTAGGTGGCTCCAGAAAAGTGAAAATGAAAAATAAATATGTTTTTTTATTTCTACCCTTGAATGCAAACGTTGAATAAACGAAATGTAAAGAAAGAAATGTAATTCAACATTTGTCAGAAATAGAGATTACTTTACACACTGTTACATACCAATGAAAGGTGGCTGCACACCAAGACAATGACCCCAGAAGTCGGGGCAGCAGTCAGAGATGGTGCGGTTGCAGAACAGGTCGCAGTAGCAAATTGTGTCCAGGTAGGGGACTGTGCACTGGTCATCTCTACCAGGACAGCAGCCTCCTCTCCTTTGACAGTACGACCCAAACGGGTCTCTGATTCCCCCTAGATGAAGAGGACTGGCCAGCTCCCGCTTGGTCCTTTTAGATAGGATTCTGTCTGCACGTCCAACGGCCAACACCAACATGGACAAGGTCAAAAAAATTAGCTTCATAATGATTCTGAAAAGGACATAAACAATGAGATCAGGTGAGAGCATGTCAAGGGAAATCTGCTGTGTATAGACTCAATGAGGTGGAGAGGTCAAGGTAAGGTGAATCATAGGGGTAGGACTCGACCACCCCACCTTCACACAAGCATCATTCAAATGCTCGACCATACAGACACAAACAAATGAAAAGATTTGGCCACAAATTGTCTTTACAACAACCCACATAATCCTCAGAGATGCTCTGTTCACTTTCCCCACATTTCCTTTCGAGCTGCCAGAAAAAACAGAAGGCAACAGTACAGTCAGCAAGAAATGGATAAAAACAAGCACTTAGTGATGGAGACACGGATGTTGAAATATTCATCCATAAATAACTGCTGTTGGGGTTAAGTTGCAATTCCCTGAGTAATATTTTCAAATGCAGTCACTTCATTTATGTGAGTTCATCACTTTTCCATTTAGTGGAAAATTGTATAAGCTAAAGAGCAGAGAAAACAAATCATCTTGTTATTGCCCTCTTCAGAACATTGTGATCATTACACCGACCAATCAATATAATGTTATGAATCAGATTGTTTACTTTCTGGAAGTTTAAACTCGTAAGACTTTGCACCATATGCTTACACACATAACATAAGCTGTTATGAGTGAAATTGAATGATGTAGTTTTAAATATATGAAATATAGAGAACATATTTTCCATGACATGGTCTATTATTGTGAGAGAATAGACCTTAGAACTAATCTTCCTTTAATCAGTTTTAAAACAATAAAAAGTCTTTCATATGGCCTAACAAAGGTCAAACAATCACTCATAATAATGAGAGAATGGAATAGTGTCTTGTTCCTGGACGACAATTTCTATAGGAGCATACAAGGGTTGGCCTGCAGCTAACATAAATATCCTAATTAATTATCTGATCCGATCTGTGAAGCACAATGGAGACTGTGCACATAAAGCAAAGCCCCGGAAAAGACATTTGCTGTGTTGTTTTCTGCATGACTGTGCCTTTAGTCGAGAGCACATTCACACAAATCACCATGAAGCGGCATGGAATGGACTCACCCACTCCGATGTATTGTATGTAGGGTGCAGTAAAATACCAGGGGAGCTTATCATTGGTTCCTTAAGAAAAACTTGCAAAATTACTGCAATTCAATAAAAAATAGAAAATAATTGTTGAAATTGTATTTAAATTAAATCCCCAAGCCTACAGGACTGTACAATTGACAATGGAACAATTTGGCAGATTACTTAACTTATTAGTAAGTATTAGTTAGGGCTTCGTTTTAAACCCTGTGGCAATGACCAAAAGGCTACCATATGCCATCACATTGAAGACAGCTGTGGCGAGTAACTCACACTTACATGAACACTCTGACAACATGTTGACCCCTCAACTAACTAAAGAAAAATAAAAAATAAATCACAAAAATCAAAGTTTTTCTAAGTAAGAAAAAAGTAAGGAAAAGATCCCCTCTGGTGAATATTCTGATGAAGAGAATATTTAGAAAATCTATTCCTCTGCCCTTACTTGAGGAAAAGACGTCATTGTCTGACCTATGCAGGTGAACTTTGAAATATCTCCACCTAGCATTCCACATGAATCAAGATAAAGCGAGAGAATAACTGCGGTAAAAGTTGATTTGTGTGTTCAGGGTAACAGGTGAGAGCCCACACAGGTGAATATCTCTGGACTCAATAACCCAGAGAAGAAAAGGGCACCTGGCTTCCATTTATGCTGTAAATTCTATATCAATGTGCAGCTTTTGTGGCCATCAGTCCCACCTCAAAAGTAAATAGAATCATGTGGAGGCCTGTAAAGGTGAGTGAAAACAAGGGCATGCGAAACACTCAAACAACACTCAGCAATGATTGAACTTAAGTGAAACCAATCATGATAGACATCATTCCACAATCAGACTTGAATGAAAAGGTTTCTTTACCCAGGCTTGGAAGATAAATCCTGAAACTTCAAATCCCACTGGAGGTCCTTGAAAGTTTTACACTGTTTCAGCGGAAATAACCTTTTTACTGTTCTTCACTTGCTCTGTCCAACCAGACTCCTTTCTCTATATACAGGCAGCAGACAGGGGAAGCCCCTCCTCTCTGACCCCCCTTCACTTTCTGCCCTGTGCCCACTACCTCCTGCTCTATCTCTCTCCCTCCTTGACTCCCACAGGTTGATTTCAGGCCTCATGGAATCTCAACAAACAAAAGTGAAACTGTTTTTACGCGGGCACATTCTCTCTCCTGATGCTAGCTGCTTCCTCTTCATGCTCTCTCCAGGGCCTCAACAACGGTTCATAATCACTTGTCTGCTTTTCACCATGTGATCTGACCGCAGACTAGCACTGGAGTGAACTTTGCCTCCAGAGAGTCTACCATCTACCGGCCATGAAGGAAATAACATCACCATGCATTTAAAATAGCTACAATTGCCAAGCAAGTCTTTCCAAATCAGAGTCTAGGACTCACTAGCTAAGAAGAACTCTCACCATTCAAACCCTAGTTATCCATTGGGAACGTCAAATATTCAAGACCAATCAGATGTACAGTATGTCCTCTAGACTTCGATAAAGATTAACCTTTCATTGAGACTTTCAGAGGAGACTGTCCGCGTAATTAACCCTGAAATTTGGTTTCACAAATTAAAGTTATTGCCAAAATATAAAAATCTGTAGAAAATGTTACCATCATTAAAAAAGGTAAAACTTTTGAATGGATGATTTGTGACGCAACTTCAGGGTTCTCACCATGATTGTTCACAGTGTAGGTGGTGAATGAGCGACTGTCTTTAAAACACAGTAATGTTAAGCAAGATTATGACTTCTAAAAATTAAACCAATCATCAGAGAAAATTAAAAAAGTTAATTAGTGGGGAAATCATCCATATAAACAACTAAACGCAGATAGTGGTTAAAAACCACAATTGATCATGTCAATTCAAATAAACTAAGTTGTGTATTTTACCTCCCGCTAGTATACTCTGACATGGTGGCCCTGGAAGTGGCAGCTGTTGCTCAGGCCCCAGAGATCTGCCATCTTGGCTTGATCAATAGGCTGCATGCTGAATCAATAAATGTGTGTCTGTAAGTAAAGGGAAGAAAAAGGAAACTCCCTGGAATTTCCTGAAATGAAAACAATGAAATTGTAATATGTGGTTCCATCAATGTATTTAGAGTGTAATGACAGGAAGTTCTGAGGAACAAATGTCAGAGGACAACCTTTTTTAAGGTGGGCTTATTTCTGTATTATATGAAAAATATCTTCTAACAATTAAGGTTTTACTGCACCTGCTGTGGCTTGAGGCTGTAGAAAAGTGAATATAGTTTATCCAGGGTTTCTACTGCATGTAAAATCCAGCTGGCATTGTAACTTCAAGACCAACAACCGTTAAACTGCCAAGTTCTCTGGATAAAGAGATCATACCATGAAAATAGACACGTCTTCACGATTCTACGTTGCATAAGTACTTTTTTATGAAAACATTCCATATTATCTGTTATCTGCGCTCTATGTAAGGAATGTGGTAGAATATCTTAAATGAACCTCTCCTGTCAGCCAAGTTACTTTTTAAAAAACTAAACTGAATAATCACTGTTGCTCAGATGTGTGTGTTTAGCTTCACAGAATTCAGATGTCCAATGTCTCATGCACCAACATAAGCCTCGACAAATCTGTAACTACATACAGTACCATGAATATTGTAGAATTATTTTAGCAAAGCTATCATATCTATTACAATTGTAAAGTATGATTTCATTTACATAGAAGTTCATTGATTTAAAACTAATTTCAACAATTATGTTCATATGTTTTCTATCTTTTATTGAATTGCAGTAATTTTGCAAGTTTTTCCTAAGACACCAATGAAACGCTTCCCTCCTGGGGTTGAATGTTTCAGTTTAGCAACAATCAGCTAAAAGTGTTTTTGCACAATTTCTGGTAAGAAGTGAGTAATTTAAAGCAAACCAACCTTTGAACATATATGACTGTTCCGAGGAGGACGCAACAAAAGTCTCAAGATGAGGTTGAGTCATTCCTTCCCAAATAATCCCTGAGTCACTTACGATAGTTTTTTTCGGCACAAGATCTGTGGGTGGTTATGTCGTACGTTTCATCATCACATCCGATATGAACCCGAGCCTGACCCATGATGATTCATGCACTGTGACACAATGGAAGACACAACCAGATATCAGTAGCACTTTTGTTCGCTAGGTCATTTCTCAAAAATACTCTGCTGCAGAGCTGACGGTTCATATGGAAACATTAAAGTGCAGACGTGCAGGCAATAATGAAAGCCTGGGAGCATAGTTGTTTTTCCAAAGGAAAAGAGTCCATTTTTCTGCCTGTTTAAAGCTATGATTTGACACAAATAAAATAATTGAATTGAGAATTAGGATAAGGATGCCTTGATCTGGATAAATGGAAAATTAGTTTGACGGTAGTACAACTTAATAAGCAGAAATGCAAGTACAGATGAATCGTTTCATTGTCAAATGATTACTTTAGTTACAATTAAAATGAGCTGCCACATGTTCTTCAACAACTTCTGCTGCTTCTTGCTATAAAGTGTTTTTCACCCTGTATTTGTCAACTGCTCAATTTAAGGCACTACTTGCAAAACAAAAATCAGTTCCACAGCTGCATATTGAGGACAAATAGTACAACACAATCCTCCCAAATGTCTGGAATCATCATCAGCAACAGTGGACTGTTTTTCCACACATGTGCAGCCTCATATCCTTCAAAACGTCCCAGAAGTTTCACAATTTTGCACAAAATACACATGTGCCACCAGGAAACACGGAGTTGTTTACCAAAGTATGTACTTTCTTGGAGCAGGAAATGCACCCGAGAGATGGAGAGGAACATTTGTCCACTCCTTCTTGAGGTCAGAAGAGAAGACCTCCACCCTAACATAGCACAGCTGGGATTCCTCAACATGTTGAACTGGATCCTGGGCGGACTGGGATGCACCCATTTGGAGAAAGACTGGATTGTTCCTCCTACACACTTGGCTTGTCAGTTTTGATTGGTTCATCTGGATTAGTATCTTTTTGTCAAGTCCTAAAATATATTACTCAAATTGTGTACTATGATGGTTGTTTGTTTCAAGTTAGGTTCCCTGTTTTATTTGTAGTTGCAGTGAATCAATTTTGAGAGTATGATAAAGATGAACAGAGGTGATCTAAAGAACCACCATATTAAGTCGAGCTCTGCAGCATGTGTGACAAAAGTGCTATCAAAATACCAAGAAGCATTCCCTTCCCCCAAACCACAAAAAGGGTGACCTGTGTGAATCACTGGGATATGAAATGTTGACTCGTGTTGAGGACATGATCAGCTGACCACTTCCTTACAGGAATGGTTTGTCACTTGCTCTTAAAACTGAGTTAAATAATCCACAAGGCAAAACTGAAAAGTCCAGATACCTCCTGTTCCCAGAGCAGCATTTATGTAATGCATCACTTAAATCTGTTTCAGAAATCAGGGAAAAAAACTTGGTGTTTGGATATTGGTTAAAATGATCAGTGTTGATCTGTCCGTATGCAGATTTAATAAAAGCATTTAATTTGCGTTTATTTTGGGTTGAGTCACAGTACAATAATAGTGTACATTTCAAACAGTAAAAACTAAGAGTCTGTCAGCAGTGTGTGTGTGGTTTGTGTGTCACGATGACATGTACGTCTAACTACACGTCACTGATCTACAGAGTGAATGCTTAGCATGATGATTCACGGGAGTGAGAGGACATTGGATAATGACTCAGACTTTTTCTTCCGCCACCAGTTGCATACAGCCTCGAAACTCTTATCCACTCACTGTTGACTCACTCTATAGAAGAAGTGAAAGACCAAATAGTTGCTTACAGATGAATAATTGAAAAATTTGACACACATCAGTGAAATCTCAACAGCTAGCATTCCAATTTCTTTAAACTGCCTTCCATGTCACGTGACCAGTCGTACAAAAGAGTAGGGTCTTGTTTTAGACAAATGTCACTTTTGGAAACCATCGAAAAAGATAACAATAATAGATGCAAAGCAGTGCATTGCATTACCCTCATAAAATCTCCTCTCTGAGGAGACAGTATTGATGCCTGTAATCTTGCACTGAAAACAAACAAGGGAAGCAAAACTAGAGATGTTGACAGAATCTTTGAGTTCCAAAGGGAGGAAAAGTCGTAGATTCTGACAGTTCAGGAAACGCTTGTTATAACCAGATATTCTGTGCCTCCACAGGGAGCAGCTGGAGGCATTTCATAGAATATATCCAATTTATTTCCTGATTTTACCAATGTAGCATCTGTTCACTAATGTTGCAATGATCTCTCTTTCACTGCGTCCCCACAGACTGACCCTGACACAGGTTTTTATATCTCTTACAGTTATAGCATAACTTGTCTGTTTGTAGAGCTGCTCAAAGAATTCTATTTTCTTTAACCCAAAAGTCTTTTATTCAGTCATCTTTTTCATGATCATTGCAGTTGTCTTCAATCGTTATTAACTATCCATTCACTTGATAAAGGGAGAATTTGAACAACTTTAAAGAGACTTATGATACATAAGATGTTCTCTGACTTCAAGGATGCGCACACTCGACATTAGCTCTGCTTTCAAGTCAGAGGCGAGTCCTACGTTTCTTTCTAATATATGATTTGCTGCAAATCACAACAGCTGCACTATGTTCTTGACACTTGTGTTTATCGATGCAGGTGACTGCCGCTTTAACTCTGCTTTGGGAATCACCCTGAAGTTCACTGAAACCTTCTCTGTTCACCGTTCGGTATCAGTTTTGTATTATTCAGATAAAGTTGTGTTGGATCATTGTTTAGTGGAGATGTTTAGTTTACCTGTTCTGCTAGTGATGCAGTAGATGATAGGTGTATGTTAATAACTCCCATGAGAAGAATATCTGACTCTAAGTTACTTTGATTTAATTTTATATATATACCCTTTTTTATTTTTATTTTCCAGAATGTTTTATAACATATTATTTACTCCTTATATTTCCATAAAACCACCCAAAACTATATTATATGTATTTTTAGACCAAAAAAATATCCAAAAGTTGAAAATAACTTATTCTTCATTATTTCAGTTACAGCCAGGCAGGTGATTTGGGGATGATATCTCTATATATAACTGTTCTCAGAACTGGACTCCTTTAAAAGTGTGGTTTCCACACATGAGCAGGAACTCTTTGGCTCACACGATGAACTATTATTATTACTAGATGGAGGAGCAAAGGTTTAGAGGGAAGAAATGAAAGCTTAAGAGGCAGCAGATGGATACTTGTTTATTTGCTTAAGAAGTGAAACCTGTTCAAGAATGCGTAATTAGAAATTTGACACATCTGATGCATGTCAACAATTCAACTTTTGGTTCCTTCTAGCAAAAGAATAAGCGTTTTGATAGACACTATCTGATTGTCCGTGTGTGCACATGTCATTGTTGTTACATTTCTAGATGCCAGTGGAACATTCAGCATAATCTCCCATGTAATTCAACTGTACACAGATGGTTTCTATGGAGACGGGGACAGTACAAGTACAAATAGATGTGACAAGAGCCCACTCAGTGTTTCCAAACAAATGTCAAAGTAGTGAAGCAATGAATTTTCCGTTATTGGAGATGATTTTATGTTGCCTGTAGATTGTTACTTTTTGAGATTAATTCCACCTAATTTAGTTGTGTATCATTTTGGTTTTTCTGTTATCTTATTTCATTCTTTTATTTTGCACTGATATCACAAAAAATCCAATGTTCGCAATAAAGTTGATTTTGATCTCTAATACATTTTCTAACTAAGGTCTTGTTTAATCTCACCGACAAATTGCTGAGAAAAGCACTTATGATTCAACAGACAAATGAACATCTACATCAGGGTCTACATCAGGGTCTGATTGACCATTGTTTTCATCTCCTACCACTCAAGTAATAGATACACACATTTGATCAATGTTAGAATCTTATTATGAACGTAGATTATTCATTCTAATTATATCTTTTGAAAAACCTCTATAACTCCTGTGCTAAGGATTTGTGCTGGCCAACTTCCGTTTGGCAGTAAGTAACAAGGACTAAAAGAAAACATACAGTTTGACATAATTTATCCCAGTTGATTTGAGTGTGTCGTACAACCAAAGGTACATTCATTTGTATGAATATAATGATAATAAGTAAAGCGTTTAAGTAAAGAAGTGATATGCGGACATGTTCAATGTTCTTCTGATAACAGCCACTTGAGTTGTTACAGCAATAGCTGTGACATTTCACTGTCAAAAACACTTGCTTTTAGGAATTCCATGTTTAATATTCTCTGTTTGAAAGAATGAGCGCCTCTTATGACATTACAGATAAAAATGCGAACAATTAAATCACATAAGGCATTACAATCAAATAATGTTTTTTGAAGTGAAAAGCTGACCCATAAGTATATTCTAACCCAGCAAATGTAAAGGCTGTAAAATGTATCAAACCTTTGCATCCGTCATTGATGAGTCTGTTTAAGCACATTATAAATGTAACACACTTCTACATCGTCACATTTACGTTCGTGCTTACATTTTTGCAGCATTTACATGAAAAAGAATGTGAATTTATCTCCCGCTATCTACCCTCCCTCCACGTTTCCGATCTTTGACACGTCCTTGCAAGGCTCCTGCAGGATTCCCGGCATATTTGAGATAGGATATCACTCACAGCACATTTGTTGTTGAGACACAACAACCCAGCATTGATAAACAGGCTGCACAATATATTGGTTCTAGAATAACTCAAGTGGAGAGTCAAAGATCTAATGGAGCAGGTGCTGCCCTCTGTTGGTGCCAGAACTTTATCAACCGAATATAAGACATGAGGAATGTTGCAGCTACACAGTCACAGGATGTTAACAGTTACATATACAGCAGAAAGCACACACAACTAAAGAAAGAATTGAGATACAAAAACACCCAGATGGTGCTTCCTGTGTTCGTCCTTGTGCCACAAATCTAATTTTCATCAAATGTTTTTCAACATTTCAAATCAAATGGACAAGAAAATAAATTCACAAATAATCTAACAAATATATTATTATATTTTCACACTTGGCCATGTTCCAAGTAGTTACCTCGGATATGGGAACTCGTGACTGGGAATGACGTCACAGTAGATAAGCTGCTGAAAACAGCATAAAAAGTGAAATTTGCACTCGCTTTGACCTGTAACATACATTCTGTAGTTTTATATGCAATTGTTTTGCAACAAAATCAGGTTTAAATTGACTCATTTAATACTCAACATTAATATTTTCATGATAATAAACTCTAGTCCCTTTGCGTGAATCTAGCCAATCACAGAACGCACTTCGCAATATTAACCAATCAAAAGCGACAAAAGGCGGGTCTTTCGTGTGACCCATTCATCATAACTTAACATTTTAATACAAATATATCACAGACATCCTTCTGCTGTCAAGCTAACTTTCGCTCGGGATTCTTCCCTCTTGAGACAAATGTACGGTAACTTCCCCTCAGGAGGAGGAAATTAACGTTCGGCTTTCAAATTAAGAGCATTGTAGCGTCTTCCTTGTAATCGTTTATTATCACGGTCATACTCTATAGTATTTAAAATCCACGTTAGCTAGTCATTTTTTTTAATGATTTATTAGTTCTTTTTTTTTATATCTATTGATTGTTTAAAACTAATTTAGATTCAGATTTTCAGCTAATTGAAAGGTCTCAGATCATTAAATATGGCAGGTTAAGGATTTTGTATATAGAATTTTAAATAAATCGATAATTAAAACATAATATTTCAGCTATAAATCTTATGACAAGGTCATAGATGACAAGTTCTTGATGCCATTAATCAATATTTATCTACAAACGATGACTGCAAAAGATCTTGAGGCTTTAATATCCTACAAAATATCACATTAGTTCAATATAGACTCTTTGAGAAATTATTAATTAAATCATATTTTTTAAATCATGTCAGACATATGATATTGTCAAAGATGGAAAATTTATGCTATGACTTGCATGGAGGTGAGGACACCAGTCTCATAAAATTATTTAAATCCTCTTTTTACCCAAGACCATGTGTGTGAAGAATGCTGATGAGCTATGAAATAACCAGTAGCCAGATGAATAAGTTACCCTATTGGGTTTATATATTTGTAAAACTGACATTAAGGAATCAATGCCTCACCAGCCATGAACCTCACCACATGTCACTTAAAGAAACCCAGGATCACACACCTGAATGACTATAGGTCGGTGGCGCTGACGTCTGTAGTCATGAGGTCCTTTGGGCGCCTCTTACTGCCGCAACTTAAACCCATTACTGCCTTCCTCCTGGACACCTGCCTCCAGAGCCAACAGGTCTGTAGTCAACCTGGCCCTCCACTTCATTCTGCAGCACCTGGAGACCCAAGAACCTTTGCCAGGATCCTGTTGGTGGACAGTGGCGGGCCGTGCATTTCACACATAGTAAGTAAGTAAGTAAGTAATTTATATTTATAGAGCGCTTTTCCAGACCAGGGTCACAAAGCGCTTATACAATCAAAACAATACTCAATAAAATATATGCTTAAAAGACCAAGACAACTCAGAGAATAACACAGGAGTTCCAGAAAATCAAGGTTGACAAATTCCGTGATTTTCTGGGACTTCTGTGTTCGTCTTATGTGTCTTGATCTTTTAAAGTATATATTTTAACTGTGTATTGTTTTTGACTAGTAAAGCGCTTTGTGACCCTGGTCTAGAAAGGAGCTCCCCCTTCTGCACTTCTAACCATCAGTCTTTTAAACTGATAAGAGTTTGCAGACGACACCACCCTCTTCACTGACGGGGATGAGTTCTCCTACAGGCGGACATTGATTGGCTGGTGTCCTGGTGTAGCTGCAACAACCGGGAGCCGAACGCCACAAAACAGAGGAGATGATTGTGGACTTCAGGAAAGTCACACCATCGTCCCTCACACTTGTAGACTCTCCACCCCTTCTCTAATCTGGACTTTAAGTGGGAGCCAACCATCAGCTCACTCACCAGGAAGGATGTTCAGATGATATCCCACCTATCAGCTATTATAAATGAACCCAAACTTACTTGAACTGTCCACATTTTCAAATTCAACCTGCACTATAATGCAAAAAAGTGTAATTTTTTATTTTTTGTTTTGTTTTTTCATGTTAAATGTTGCACAATTGTACCTCAGAAAATTCCTATTTGGTGGAACCATTCACTAATAATTGCCATTAAAAAGAATTCTGAATGACGTAGAGGTCGAGGTAGATGAAAGGTAGTTGACATTTAGGCTCACGTAAAGCAGAATTTAGAACAAAGATGATGAGACAAATACCCCCGTGGTGCTTGTCTGTACCCTCCATCTTCTATTGAAGCCTCTATATAAAGAACTGTTCAGAAAATACTTAGATAAGTCTGAATATTTAAGTTTGTTTGAAGCAGATGTTATCAGTCTCTCAGCTGCTGTCTGAAGTCTATCCTTATTGAAACACAACTGTAACACTAACGTTTAGCAGCTTTGCTAAAAACATGATTAAAATATAGACTTGTTATTGTTTTGGGGAGCACTTCCTCTTGTCGAGGCTTCACTACGGACAAGCGTTACAGACGAGCACCAAGAAGGCAAGATGTTTTTAGGTAGGTCTTTTGGACGAAGATGAAGACGACAACCACTGAGCGCTGGTCAAATGCAGCCAAAAAAGAAAAATGTGCCCTCATCAGAGGTCATCTGCAGGTCATTGCCAGGGCGATCTCTTTGCTGTTGTGTTCCCTAAAACCATAATGAAACGTTTCTTCTATTGATGGATCTATTCTGCGATAAAGAGAGGACACGTCATCATAAGAACTTTATTGAAACAAACAAGGTTTTAAGTCAAGTGAACTGAGTTTACCGTCAGTGGATGCAGTTTTCTGCATCTGGATCTAATGTTAAACAGAAGCATTCAGGTCAAAAGTCTGAGCTACGCTATACACGGTTTTCATCAACCAGTCCCTACGATAAATAGTTTTGGAAGAGGTTATTGCTTTGATCAATTCCTGGATCATGATTACACCAAATCCGGCCCCTAGAATAGATAAAGGGAAACGAGCTGGAATGTTCAATGGCAGCAAGTCAGTTGATGGAGGGACAGAGGAATATCATGCACTTAAATCATGCAAATATCATTCACATTGACAGTTTCTTCCTGGACTAGCG
Source organism: Callionymus lyra (assembly GCF_982586985.1). NCBI lineage: Eukaryota > Metazoa > Chordata > Actinopteri > Syngnathiformes > Callionymidae > Callionymus > Callionymus lyra. Next base: position 39,177,671 of record NC_141820.1, on the reverse strand, counting down.
CCCTCTAGTGTCCTCAGAGGTAGTTGTGTGGAGACAATCCAAATCATGAAAGGACATGTGCAGGTTTTGATGTCAAGGCTCCAGAGTGATTTACACAGGAAGTACGTACAGTGCTATACTAGCGACATCCAAAAGAGAGTATTGTGCAACAATGTATCTTTCTTCAAAAAAGAAAGAAAGGAAGAAAGAACAGTGACGTGATACAATAGTCAAGATAAACAGCATAAGACAAAATTCTTGCATCAAATAACAAAAGGGACGTTGAAGGCACATAACTTCACTTAACAACAGTCCATTCTAAGGTCTAACACTTCAAATACTGCATGGCTTTGAAAGACTTCTTTCTGTTCCTACAACAATCTACTTACGATAACATATATGTTTTCGTCTTAATAGAAATTATTTCCATTATAATGCTATTTGTTTTCCTTTGAAAGGAATTGGTCTCCAAACTCCCTAATTTCCAAAAGGAACTTTCCCAAGGGATCAATACAGTTATATCTATCCATCTAGCTACTTATCTAAATTGAATTTTAAATATTACAAAATATTAGAATGTTGTCCAATACTTTTTTTAAGTGCATTATTAGACATATATACGACAACCAAAAATATATACATTTTTCTTTTTCTTTTTTTTTTCGAAATTACACTTCATCCCACATACTACACTTACAACATATACGAAATACTTCATAATAATCTCATAAAGACGGCCCCTATCAGCAATTCAATCTTTATTTAAACGATGATTTCAAAGTTTTGCTGGTGGGTTACCAAATCATTTCTAAAATAGTATGTAATATTATATTAGTTTTCTATAATATTAGAGATACAAACACTCTTGATCTTTTTTTTTAGGTTCAGAAGCAAACGGGCATATTACAGGCTTAAAAGTGGTTCTAAGTTGAAAAAATTAGGGAACTTATTATTTAAAAGACAGATTTAAAATATGACTGTTTAATTAAGTTATTACACTTTACTTGGGCAGGTCACTCTTCATTATTAAAAGGGAAGGTATTTCTCCAGGAGTAACTATAATAACAAATACACCAGTAACTTAATTGTAAAGAAAAGTCTTTCCTTTTTAAGATAAACAGATAATGTATAATCTATAAATACTTTAAGAAGATTTCCAACTGATGAACAGGAGCAGGACCCCTACATGGCAGCATGCTGAACATTCCAGGTGAAGGATACATTTGTGCTGCAATTTATTGTAGCTAATAATAATATATATTTCTATTCATTTTCAGCAAGAGCTGAGATATTACTATAAAAGTGCTACAATGCTACCTGTAAGCTGTTTAAGCACTTCTCCTTGGCAAGTCATGATAAATACATTATGTATAAAAAAGATCTATACAGTATATGTTCCTTATACAGGTGCTAAATACAATTGATAATTGAAAAACATAAAAGAACCTCGCCAGTGTGTTTGTATGCAGCAAATAACATTTCAATTGAGAATATTGACTGATTTTTACAAAGATTTCCAGAATGTATAAATAATGACTTTTCATATAACAGAAGGCCAAGACTTCCTGACTAAAGCCACATATTACTCTTTTAAATCTATCCTGATATGATGTGTTTATTCGGTTATAGCTAAGTGATGTTTAAAAAAATGTAATTCATCATCCTTTTCTTAATGCAGAAAAAAAAGGGTTCGACATTTCAAAAAGAGGCTATTAGAAAAATACACCGTTGTGTGTGCACTTAAATAACATAAATTAGACTAAAAAAGCTTATATTGACAAAATCAGTGAATTTTACACACATTCAAGTGCACAAGTTTAGAAGAAACCAAAATCAATGGAAACAACACAATTGTAGTGTTTTCATGTCAAGTGCATTCATCTTAAGTAAAGGGTTTTTGTGTGTGCTCTCCATATCTCCTGAGTATTGCAAGGATCATTGTGACAGTAAAGCCATTTGATTGACAGCAGGTCCAACATAAGCTGCCACTGTTTCGATCACACATGCAAGATTCAATATGCGATATTCATGCCGAGCATCTGTGATGCCTACATGTGAGCAACTACAGCAAACTGAACTACTCTTTTTAAACAACAGCACCTATATTTGCTGACCGCAGCTGCATGTTAAGTGGCTTCTGAATATTGGACCAGTTCTGAGCAGGATGTGAAGGATCAAGTTGTGCCACCACCAAACCTGAGATGATGTTGGATTTGAGTGAAAGCTCTCGATCTGACAACTTTTAAATGGTGATCAGTGGTTTCCCCATTTAGTGGAGGGCTGAGGCTCCTCTGTCACATGTAGTTAAGCAGCAAGAAGCAACTAAACACTAATACATGACTAAAGGGAAACTTATGTCGAACTCTCCAGACTTACATCTTTCAAATGTTGAAGTAATTGATGTTTTCAAGTTATTAAGTTCTCCCCTGTCTGATATATCTGCGGACGAGAGGTTACGAGAGTGAAGCCCATTATGACTTCACTCCTCCTCCAGCCTGCTGTAATCATGCCCAGTTGTTTATACATCAAGTCCTTTGGAGGTGGAGACTTCTTTGAAAACCCTCTGTGACAAACCTCGATGTTTGACCAATCACAGAAGAGTGGGTGTTACTGATGAGTAGAATAGAGCAGTCAAACATCTATTTAAGAGACACTAAAATCAACACATTAAGTTGCCCTTTAAGGATACACAACAATTCAATTTACGCTGATGGTTTTCTTGTTTGTTGTTTCTACACATGCTTTAGTTTTAAGGCCCACATTTGTTATTGAAAATAATTAATGCAAGTGAGCATCTGACCAGAAATGATCCATCCAAATGACACGGCTGTCCTGCACCTGACCCTGCTTCATCCTAGTACACAAAACACACACACCTTGAATATGATATCCCATCCTGGTAATCACATATATTCCCTATCATTATTTAAATTAAGTTTCATGTTGCAACTTTGAATTCATTCATCAGTTTAATGCTCCTCATCAATTAATATCAGGAATATTTCTGATTGTGTCAAAAATTTGTTATTGAATAATGATGTGACCGTTTGTCCTTTAACATAGTTTGACTTCTGCTCTTTTGTGAGCACATGTTACTTTCTCTGAAGAGCTGAGCAGCATTAGAAGACTGATTCAACCCTTTTAAGGGAATCAAATGGACGGATTACCTTCAAACAAGTGCTATTTGTTCAGGAAGTCAGATTGGGATTGAAAGTGAGAAAATGTAAATACTTGAAGGAGGACTTAAAAAAGGTTAGATTTCCAGGTTATAGATTCTCCTGAAGTTCTTCTCATTGAGTGAGAGCAGAGAGAGAAACAGGATGAAATAAAGAGAACATATCATAGCTCTGAGAAGAGAGTGTGTCAGTAGTTAAGTGGTTCAGTGGACCTGAACCGTTGGTCAGTCAGCTCTGCTGGCATTAAGCTGCAGCTATAACTGAAGTAGAATTACAGAGACTTATGTCTCTGTCTGTTCATGGTCATTCCAGGTTTCTGCTCTCAGACTGAGAGATGTTGAGTGTGTTTGCAGAGGTGAATAGGTCTCTTTGGTCCGTGGGGCTCTGGTAGTCCGAGGTCAAGTCTGGGTCCAAGAGTGAGGAAAGGGTGAGGTGGGACGAGCCTTTCTTGAGGCACTGAGAGTAGAAGTCCAGCAGAAGATCCAGCTTGTTCTCTATAGACTGAACCTGAACACACACAAACTTCAATTACACAGTTTAATAGAAGGAGTTTAGCCTTAAATTCACAGCGTAGGAACATGCTGTGACTTTCCCAAACAGGAGTTAAAATCCTTTCACTAAGTCTCTTCTTTCTTCTTTTGACCATTGGAACTTCACTTTCCTTTAAAGTCAAAAACATTTGGATCGAAAATAAAAAAAGCAAAACGTCACCTGTTTTTCCACCTTCACGACCCGTCCCATCATGCTCAACTCGTCCAGGGGATCCAGTTCAGGAGGGGTTTTCTCTCCTTTCTCGGGACGGCTTTTTTTGTCAGCCTGAACAGCACCTCGTCCAATGATTTGATCCACCCTTGACCACAGAAACAATAGACAAACTCAATAGCACTTACTGACTTAACTCTATTTTAAGATCAGGATAGGTAAAAAATGAGTGACAAATTAAACAACTAGGAGTGTTGAAGAAAAACGGGAGGGTCATGATGTAACAAATCGTAGTTGTCGACAGATAAGATTCTTTAGGTCTTATGAACATCGACTGAGTTATAGTAAGCTGTCGAATGGTCATGGAACCTAAACCTCAAGGATGGGTTCTTTGTTGTTTTTCCATTATTCTAAGAAGATTCTTAGAAAAAGAAAATCGCGACGCTGTATGGAGGCAATCTTTTTCAGGCAAACATTTCAGGACAACCACATTATAAGATATAATTTTGGCTCATTAATTGGTGCAAACGGTACATTTTCCTGGGTGAACCTAATTGTATGAATCACAATTTATTTTATAGAAGAAAATGATTTGAGACCAATAAACCATTCCTCGGCTTTCTTGATGAGGACACTCTCTATCTTCCCGTCACTCATGGGCAACACTCAAGTCATATTCCAACTAAGAACCATTAAGTAGTTTCACACTTTAGTGGAAAGCGTTCTAGTGAGATTCTGCAAAATGCTAAATATACACTTTTACATATATGAAAATGTACTTACCGCATCTGCAGACTCTTGATACGTCCCAGCATATCCAGGTGTCCAGCAGAGTATTGCTCTATGACGTCCTTCACATCATATGGACGTAATGTTTCCTTAAACTTCCTTTTGGCTACAAGGAACTTCAAAATCCTACAGAACCAGTCACACAAAAAACAAGCTTAAATGGTAAGCATGATTAATAGATCCACACAGACAGTAAATATTAGAAAACATTAGCTAAAAACAGGCTATCGTGAAGTCACAACCTTTAAAGTAACAAGATTAATTACCGTTAGGATGACCTTATCATTTACTAAAAGCCTTCTTAATAGTGCCAAGTCAGAGCAGCCACCAACCGCTACTAAACCGTGGCGGAATCATGACAACATCTTGAAGAGACATTTGTATTATGACAAATTGCTACTTCAGCAGTTACAGTTCTACGGAGAGTGATGTGCAGCACACACACCTCTATCATGCATATTGTTCTTGAGCCAGGAAGAGGAGGCTTTGTGTGGCTACATGTAGGACCCAAACTGATGACCATGCAGACTATTGTTTAAAAATTAAATTAAATGTTTACTTGAAAATGCAACTTTACAAATATCAGTAAAAAGAAGATAAATACAATTAGCAGAGAAACTTACTAGCATTCGTCCAAACGCAACAAAACTATATTAGCTTTCTCTTGAGGAAGCCTACAGTTGTGGGGACATTTTCCTTATACTATGTTTTAACCTCGAAAAACTTGTGGCTTACTTTTAATAAATCAAAGTGCACATGCACGTGATCAGTGGTAAATATTAAAAGATTGGTTCTGCTTGTGTGAGCCCACCTCCCATAATCTGTAGAAACAAAGCATGTTCCTTCCAAAGAAAATATACTGAAACATTAAATGGACACACGTGCTCATCTCACAACAATGATGGATTGCACCACAGTAGAAGAGATGGAAGAGTAAAGAGTGTGTACATGTTTTTAGGATATCCTTTCTTGAGGAAACATAAAATCAATATATTGTAATCAACAAGAACTAAAATATATGAAATAAAACTTGGTAATTATAACACAAAAAACATAAATGGGACATCACACTTAATTTCTTAATACAATATTTGAAGTCATACTTTTGGTACAGTTGGTACACTGCACCCAATGGCAGACATCCAGAAAAATAAGTGCTACAGTTTACTGAGGCTGAATCTGCGTATTGTATCAGGAGTTTGCGTGAGAAGGCCTTGTATATCTCTTTGTCACAAACATTATTTAACAATATTAGCAAAGTATCTTATTACACAAAAAAGTCAAGCTGGTGATATTTTTGAGCATCTTTTATTTTGCAGTTTGGTGCATATTCATGTGACCCAATGGGTCTCAGGTGCGGAGATAAAAGACAATGCTGGAGAAACTGGAGAAGAAGTTAATTTGATCTAAATCCTCATGGGATTCCTTTAAAACGCTGTTCATGAGACAGCTTTCATTTTGCTTGGTCATGTGAATGTGACCCAAGACAACCCCAGACGCTGCAGCACCACGATTAGAAATAATGCATATAACTGTTGTTGGGAAAGGAAATGTCATCTGCTCCCTCAAAATGCAAGCAGTAAATGTTTTCGCAAGTCAGCAGAGGTGCGTTTCTGATCATCTTCGGTTACACCACTGGATCAGTACATTACAAATGACTGTTGTGCTGACAGAGGGTCGAGCAAGTGAAGGTCAATGCAAGGAAGATTCTTCTAAATGTTCAATATTGGATGAACAGGCTACTGTCAATGTGTTCTGTCTGTCTCACAAATCCAATGATCCAACAGGAACTGATGACACAAACTAAAAAAAATACTAGCATGTTTTATATGGAGACTGCAAACATAAACACATTTTCTCTTCCATGCAGTATTGGATTTAACATGAAATACAGCAAAGAAAGAAATGCCCTCATTTCCCTCCCTCACCTATCCCTCTTTACGTAAAATGAACAATGTGCACATTTTATTTGGGCGCTGATAAAATGCACATGTCTCACTGAAGTGAAGTGTCAGCAGTAAAACACTGGTGCAGAATTTGGTGCTACACAAACATTAATCATGAGCACTGTGTGTGTGATCTAATGTGTGTGTGAACACCTGCTGTACACACCTGCACTATCCAGGAACTCCCTTTCGTCTTTTGTGTTCAGCTGAGTAGCAGAGTAGAGATCATATGAGCTAAATTACTCATGGTATTCTCTGGATTAACACCAATACACCTATATTAACAAACCACACATAAAAAGTAGGTCTGAGTGTGTATGTGTGGCCGTGCCATACCACTGTCAGTGCGCATGAGCGAGACTTACACTAATAGATTGGGATCTTCCTCAGAAAAAAAGTTTAAAATGTAGACTTATTTCACTTTTTACTCAGCCCATTATCTCTTGTCTTGTCTGTTTCACTCCTGCGTTCTGCTGGCTGTATGTATTTCAAACTGAAGCTGTGATGTACAAAAAGGTTGTTCGTAATAACAGAGATACTGTGTGTTTTATGCATTATATTGACTGAACATGCAGCTTTACAAACTTATCACCCTTTCATCACTTACCTTTAAGAAAATGACAACTTTTATTCATAATGCAGTCTTTGAGCATCCAAGTATTGAGCTTTTACACGGTTTTAAGACAAACATACCGAAGAAAGTATGCATCCAGGAAAAATGATTAATGAAGATATTATTGTCAAACTGATGGTAAGAAATAAACCATTAATCAATTAAGACTCAAATCATGCTTCACCTAACATTAGCTGTATGTATTGCATGACCATGTTTTTGAAAACTACTGTACATACGATACTACGCATGATACATTTTTCTTTTAATCTTTTCTTTATGGGACAAATCGTAAGAAACACAAGTGTCCTCCTGAACCACTGAAGCATTTAAGCTAAAATACAGCCACTGTTAAAGGTACTGGCACACTGAAGTACCCAAGGATATGAATATTGTGATAATCTGCTTAAAGTCTAAAGGTTTTTTAAAAGTGAGTGATGTAAATCACCAGCTGACCTGACAGCTCTGATAAGAGTCTTGACAGCTGGAATAACGTCCTCCATTGCCACATCACAGTAAGGTCTGTCTTCCATGTTGTCCTCTCCAACTCCCTCTACTAAAAAATAAAGAGAATAGAAATGTAGCATAGTATAAAGATACATTTGTGTCTGAGAAGCTACACACCATCAGCAGGAGGTCGAGGTTTGAGACGAAGGGAAGTTCTGAACCGAGTTCTGTCGTTGAAGCTCCAGCTCTTCTGAACCTTACCAGGGCTGGTGGTCTCAGGGACATTTTCCTGACTAGGTGAGTTTCTCACACTGGGGGAGGGCGGCAGTGGTGAGGCCTTATTCCGAATTGTTTGAGAAGATCGCATATTATTCATCCTGATTCGATCCCTGAAGCCGATTTTACTGCTGTCAGGAAAAACAAAACTATCAACAACCATGGCCACATCCCTGTAATCAGAACATCTACAACTTCAGAAAAGTCTAAGTTGAGTTATCCTGGGGGCATTTGGAAACCTCAAGATGGCTGCTAAGGCATTAAAAGTAAAATAATGTTAGTAAATTGCAAGAGACAGAGAAGTAAAGATTGTTGAGTTTTGAAAAGACAGTGGACAAACAGATGCAGACATCGTCTTTTGATGACAAGAGACAAGGACTTTCAACACAGTGGAAACTCAATAATGGATCTAAGACTCTCTGAAGTACAGTATTCCTGACAACAAAACAAGCAAATATCAGCATTAAAGCCCTGCTACACAAACTACACTGTTCCACTCACCTCAGCAAAAGTGTTGGATCATCTATTTACAGTTGCAAAGCTATTTCTAACGATGCTGTTGGAACATTCTCACGAGAGCACTCCTGCTGTGTAGCCACTTACGCGTCACACTCTGTCACAGACCCATAAAACAAACATCATGCATGGGCATAGAACAATTCTGACTGACTTGCTCAAACCTCCATTTTACGACGATATATTCTTTGTTATACGTGACTGATAGGCGAGCACTTGAATAAAAAATGAAGGAAGTCATTTCTGTCGTTGAAACACTAATAAAAAGGAAACATGGAGGATAATAGTGATAGTGTTCAACACCTACATGATCTGGATTTTTTAATAGCCAACAATTCCCGAAGTCTATTTAAGTGGCGTGCAAAACAATTGTGGAGGTTTATTTGAAACCCTATACTGCACGTTGTTGGCACAAAAGTTTGTCTGAAAAAATAAATCATGCTGATTTAGGCACATTCTTGGCAGAAAATAAACAGAATTACAAGCACGGCGCAAAATGATGATAATGCTTTAATGTTGTTTAATCTTCACTCACTTAACTAATTTGAAGTTTTCACCAGTTGGTCTTTTCTATGGAAAATAATATAAAATACTGTATATATATACTTTGTATAATACAATGGAAATATATAGCACATAAAAATTAAAATGTAATTAAATAATACTTTCCAGAAAATTTCACAAGAATTAACCTTTTAGACACCAGTTTTTTCAATTGGTTATCAATAAATTGCTGATAATGTCAAACATTAATCCAAAGGGATCCATTAAAATGATTTAATATAAGCATCTTATATTAGCAAAGAACAAAGAAACAAGAAAGGAAAAGATGGGGCAAGATTTCCATTACAGAAGCATGAACATCAAGCACAAAACAGGGATAACTTAACATTTTGCAGACCATATTTTCACACCAGTCCAGATACGTGTGTCTTCTCTGCGCATTAATAATTATTCTCAAACCTGACACTGGTGGTCTCCAAAATGTTAAGTGCAACAGGCAAGACGCAAAAAGCTTAAAAGGAGATGGAGGAAGTTTATTATTGGTGATGCACTTGCGTGCACCGTGCACAGGCCATTTGCCTTGGATACCTCTGCTTGCGGCCTGCATGTATCCGGAAGAGACCTCGCTTTTTAGAAAGGAGTTGACTGGGGAGACAGACAAGTCAAAGGAGAGAGGATGAGGAGGCAGAGGATTGAATGAAGGGGGTAGCTTTGATCTTGGCCCCGACCAGGTATCATGGCCCCTCTGGGATGAAAAACCATTGAAGAAAAACTAGTGACTGTGCCAAAAGTGATGTTTGGTGATGGAATTATCAAGCCAGCCAAATTTTGGATATTTTATTACAAAATAGAGACACATCAAAATTGTATTCTAACAATTAGGAGGAAAGAGGTCATGAAAATTAAGCAGGTATAGTTAAATTGTATAGTTCCTCAGCAAAAGTGATAACTAAATGTATATTATATGTAAGATGAATTATTCAGTTGGCTCTACCTGGGCAGGTATTTTGTTTAGTGTACTCACAAGTCTTGTTACTGATATTTTTGAAGTATGTTTTGATTTAAGTACAGTCATTCGGTTCATTTTAAATCCTATGATTGCTGATCATGATAAATGAGAAGGGCCCCTCATCGAGCTACCACCTTACTGTGGTGGAGGGGTTTTTAGGTTCCAATGATCCCAAGATCTGTGTCATGGGTTTCATGCCCCTGGCAGGGTAATCCAAGGCAAACAGGTCCAAGGGAGGAAGCAGACATAGAGTAGCAAAAAACTCTCATGATGACAAAGACAAATGCAACACAGTTTCCCTTGCCTAAAGGCGGGGTCACCGATGGCCTCTACCATGGTTGCAGGTCTAGGGGTCGGGCTCAATGACAAACAGTGTGGGTTCGGGAACCAGTGCTCTTGAAAGGGGTTAGACACTTTTCTACTATGAACCGGCTACTGCCCGTCTCTCGAGCATCTTAGAGTGTCACCCCTTTTAGGACACCTCAGGAAAGTTGCTGGAAAGTGCCCTGCTGGGGGACGTCAACATGGCCTGAGTTGTCTAGGGCATGTCCTACCGGTGGAAGACCATGAGACTTAGGACACTCTGGAAAGATTAGTTTTGCGGGCTAACTTTAAGGACTGAGCTTGAGACAGAGGATACCGTTAAGGAAATAAATGTGATTGGGCCTATGTCTCTCAGCTGATCTGGGAACGCTTCATGGTCCCCCAGGAAGAGCTGTATAATTTAGATGGGAAGAGGAAATTCTTGGCTTCCCTTCTGAACCCGGTTAGGTGGAAGAAGATGAGATAAATGGGAAGTAGAACACAAAGAATGGAGACACATTTTACCTTAGCTAGCTACTAGCTAGAGTGGCTTGGCTATTTTTACATTTCATTTTTATTTGAGTTGAATTTAATCTACATCTAGTACTTTGGCTTCAGCAGAACAGTAGTTTTTAAAGTCTGTCATCCCCTGGCTAAACTTCGAACACCATGATTCTTTAGTGTACAATTAAGATTATACTCCTGATTAGAGGAGGTCTGCCCAGTTTGAAAACAAACCTGCATGGAACTTCTGTCTTCCTGAGAACAGATGATGGATGTAGAATTGGACGGCATGGAAACATGGAATATGATGGAAACATAGAGAAAGGGAAAAGAGGAACGCAGTAAGAGATATGATGGAGGTGAAGACAGTCAATGGTACACTCCACAAACAAAGACAAAGAGGGGACATGGTGATCACAAGCCAGCATTAATAAAAAACATTGTTAGCAACAAAAAACATCTAATGTTAAAGCTCCAGGACTCTTGGCTTGATCTGACAAACCTCCAGATGTATTTGTTACTATGTGAGCATTTCCAAACCACCTGTCTGTGTGAAGTGAAGATGTGAGAGGTTGATGGGTCCGTACCTGTCGCCCGACAGGTAGGGTGCGCTGTAGGGCCGCAGCCCTGACAGCAGCGTGTGGTAGGAGTTGTGGAGCACCTTCTTGTTGTTACGCTGTCGCTGGAGGTGACTGAACAGTAGTGTCAGTTCCCTGACACCCACGTGTATCATTAAACAAAACAAAACAAAAATAGACAGATGACAAACAAAAAGGAGTAACACATGAGAAATAAATCACAAAAAGGCCAAGGACATGGTCCTGACACTCAAAAGAAGAGGAAAAATGGACCCCAAAAGAACATGGTTTAGAAAAATATACATGAGATTTGTATGGGCCCCTCCTTTTGAGCAACTTTAAATTAGTCAGATTAATTCAAACAAACCATATGAAACCAAACCATAGAGCAAAAGTAAAAAATATACTCAACATGGGAATAAACTCTACGCAGTTCTCGCTCTTTTCTTCATCTCTAAACGTATGAAGAAAACAGTTATGAAGATTCTACACTTCATAGTATTGTTAATTGTGGAAGAGATGGTTATTACATATAGTATTGTATTAAATAAATAAACTATTTGGAAATGAGGTGATTAGTTTCTTTTGTTTTTCAAAAAATCATTAAACTAATATGCACTGATCTAACTGGTATAAGGATAATTAAGGAGGACACATACCTAAAAGAAGGCAACATACTGTCGTAGAAGTACCAGGTAGCAGTCAGATATGAATGTTTTGCGTCAGTAGAGTAGAGACGCCAAGCAGCCTACAAACAAACACAAAAAATACAAAATCGTCCATAATGATGTGTGTAATCATTGATATTCATTGTAGTTATTTATTTAGTTCATATTTAACAGATTATTTGCTAAAAAGAAATATGAAAACGTATATATGATAACCTGTATGAGGTTGGCGGCTGGCATCCTCCTCTTTTCAAAATGCTTCTGTCGGTGCTGCTCCTGAACCTTCAGGGCAAATCCTGACCCCAGGATTCCCTGAGATTAGATGTTATAATAAGACTTTAATTTCTCACAACAGCATTATCAACAAGACTATAAAATGGATTCATCAACTTACAGCAGGAAGAGCAAAGAAGGAAACCCCCAAAAGAGCAAAGCCTGCAGCCAGAAGGCGTCCTTGCCAGGTATGCGGAGTTTTGTCCCCATAACCGATAGTTGTTAGCGTGATCTGCACATAGTTACCCGTGGAAAACATTCATGTTTGCTAAATTCCCATTTATTAAAACAACAATATTTGGAAATAACCATTACTTACTTACTTACTACAAGTACAGCAACGCATTTTAGAAAAAGTCTGAAGGGAAATCTAAGAAAAAGCTGAGAGACTCGAACAAAAAGGAGTTCAAACTTGAAAAAAGACTATAAAAAAGCTATATTGACATTAAAATGTTATATTAATAAAACAAAGGTTTGAATTACAGTGGCCGACAGAGCTCACAAGGAATGCAAACACCACAACGAATACAAGCCACAGCTCACAAACATTAAGCCAAAAAGGAACAAACAGACTCCAGGTTCAGGACTTGTTTACAGACAAGATATATAAAGATAGAAAGAGAAAGATATAAAATGAAAGAAATTGAAAAGTACATAAACGTGATCTAACGTCCTGAGTGTCACAAATCATCAAAATTTTACGGTATACCTTTTTTTCCTGTTATTATTTTGTTAGCTTCTTCATGTTCACCTTTAGGTTTACCTTTACTTGTAAATAAAGATGATCAAAGTAAAGCAAGGTGTATCAATTACAGGCAATGGCTTTATACTTTCTCTATTACCAGAACTTGTTTTGTCCATTTTGTGGAGTCAATCTTTCGACTTGTGTCTTACTGTGGCCAGTGTGGAAAACATGATTTTCAAACGTTTTGTTTTGTACATGTACTTCTGGTCATACAATATATATTACAATATATAGTTTGCAATGTTGGGAAAGTAAACTTTCTTTGTGAACTAGTTGAGTTCACAAATTTTAAATAGACTAGTTCAGTTAATAGTTCATAATTCAAAGTTTTCAAAAGTTCACCACTCCAAAAATGAACCGGTTCATAGTTATTTTTTTCAATGTTTGCTATAAGCATTTCAACAGCCCATATACTGTATTAACAAAGAAGCAACTATTATATCTGCTTTAACATGAAAAATATGCAATATTAACCTTCAATGTCAGTATTGTAAGAAAACACAGGAATTGTACGTGGTGTTAAAACGCTTCATTTTTCTGGAGTTGGAATCTTGTTTACCGTAACCACATCCTCTCTGCTGTGACTGTTCAAACATCTTGGTTTGTCACAATCAAAAATCTCATCCCTCCTAATGTTATGTATATATATTTGGGGAGTGGGAATCGACAACATTAAAGGATGACACCTAATCACTTACAAAACTGCTTCATTTAGGACGTAGATTGTGTGCCTTGTAGTCGAAAATCAGCATTAACACTTTAACAATGCTTCTGCATAAACCGACAGATCCTGTCACCACAAACAAATCAAATCAAAATTTCACTATTCAAAGGTTTTTCCTATCTAGAAAATGTTAACATAGTTAGAGCTTTTTGCTCATATTGTTGTCATTTCTGCACTGAAAAAGTAGAATGAAAGCTTATATCTGCATACCTTCATATCCCAAATGCTCTTTTTTAACTGTTTGTCTTGTCAAATATCAGAGCAACAACATCCTTTTATATAAAAAAAACGTTTAACAGTACTCACAGTGCCCCACCAAAGGGAGTCTGCATAGGTGAGGAAATCTGAGTTAACGTCTTTTTCCGCCAGGTAAACGAGGAAAGAAGCAAAGATCAGGACCAGGAACCCGATGTACCAGGCTGTGATCAGCTCCTGTAAGGGGGCAGAGCTGGCATTAATCACAACTGTCACTCAGTTTACTTGCTACTATCATTATTGGATAAAACCCATTATCGTCACATTTGGCTGTCTCTGCTCTGCAGAGACCTGCTGGATGGCTGATGCATCAACAGATCATCATTATCAAATCAAGCCTGACTCTGACCTGCTGGTGTCTACTCCCTATGTAAGCGCAAAAACTAACTGCAAATTGAAAAAACAAAATGACGTTTATTGCTTGATGGCATGTTCTACAAATGACGCCTCATCATACTGACACTAATTCACAATTGTATTTACAAAGGATAGACACAGGTCATGTATATATATTTATCTATTTGAGTTAATTAGCTGCATGTATATGTTTTATCATTATTTATTTCCTTTCATATTGTTATTCCTTTTCCATTTCACTTTTGTTTTTCCTAATTTTAGTAGTTTGTAGGAATATCACTGTGCAAATGATACATGGTTCTATTGTCGTCAATAAACATATTATAGGGGATGGTGGGGTGGTTCCAACCTTGCTATGAGCATATACAACGGAGCCCAAAAGTTTCCATGTGCCTCCTCGTCGGTCCATCCGAACCATGCGTAAGATCTGTAGAAAGCGCATGCTACGCAAGGCTGAGGTGGCAAAGATATTTCCCTGTGTTCCTGCGGCAATGACCGCCAGTGACGCCACAAATACTATGAAGTCTGTAGAGGAAATCAAAGGAAGAGTTGAAAGTTAACATGTAGTCCTCATAAGCATGCATAACCTTAACCAGAGACATATGCCACAAGCACATATGTGCTTTATACGTCCACTAACCTATGACACAAAAAGGCTTCCTGGCAAATCTCAGTCGCCCCTGCCAGCCCCTGTATCTGCAGCAACAGCCGGAGGCCCAGACTCTGATGAAGTATTCCATACCAAACACTACGATCATCACAAACTCCTGAAAACACCAGACATAATTACAATTAAACACACAGACATGACAATAAGTGGTATAAGTCACACACGGCTCATTTGCTGCTTCTAAACTAAGCCGTGTAAGCATTGCTTCTGACATTTGAAATCTTAAATGCAGTGTTCAGGTTTGTAAGAAGGCAAGCGCGGAAGCACTTAGCACTCCATGAAGTACAGTGCCTTCAGCTGATTAAACTGTTTCCACTTTTGATTGGAAGAGGTGACATTGGTTTACCTACACTTTGACCTTCTGTACCTCAGGTTGTCACATTTACTTCCTCCTATCAGCAATTCTGTAAGAGCTACTGTTAACTGTCTAACTAAGTGCACTAATGGCTTATAACATGCTAATGGAGGAGATCAATTGATTGGGAACCATGAATGTGAAAGATGTCAATGGACTCACTGGTAAACAGATAGAAAGGTTCAATACAACATAGATAGGAAGAGGTCCAGAATAAAAAAAAACAGCAATCCATTACCTTTCAAAAAAGCAGAGGGAGTACATAGAAAGAGAGAGATTATGGGATGGCTATTGAGGATTAGTGGATCATGTCTAAGATTTCCTGCGCAGTCAACAACACATGAATCCTCTCCCGTGCTTACTAGGCTCTCAAGGCCTCTGCTGCCAAACAAAGCATTTTAGTAGCAGGCAAATACAGGAATGAATGTGTGCAGAAGGACACACTATAAAGTATACGGTTGCTGATGCCATCGACACGTAGTGTGTGTTTGAAGGAGATCAAAAGTAATTCTTACCAGAATGAACAGGCCTTGGTTGGCGACCTTCTGATGGTCAGGGATGGTGGAGAACACAGAAAGGACCAAGCAGCTGAACACCAGTATAAAACTGAAAAATTAAAAATTGAGCACTGATAAGAAAGCACAGTGATTTCCTATTCATGTTGATTTGTCATTTGTAAGTATATATATATATTTTTTTAGAATCCCTTATTAGTCCCGCGAGGGGAAATTCAACCATTCACACATACTGATGGGAGTAGGCATGCACACTTGCGCCAAGTTCACCATCAGGAGCAATCAGGGTGAAGTGTCTTGCTCAGGGACACAACGACACAAGCTTGTCCGGAGCTGGGATTGAACCTGCAACCTTTTGGACTGCAGGCAACCACTCTACCATGTCGCCCCATGCAATTAAAGAGAAATAAATAAACATTTTAATGAATTTAAGTGGAGCAAAAGGGTCCAGTTTTGTTTGTTTGATTTGGTCCTGATGAACAAACCCATGCACACAGATAATTTAATCTTAATTTGCAGTTACAAAACACCAACTAAATTTAATTACTACTTACTCATCCCATCCCAACAATCCAGAAAACCATGGCCAAAACATATATTGAAAATGTATGGCATCTCCCTTGGAACTCTTTGAACTCAAGGGCAAATTAGTCTACACCACCATTATTGCGTCATAATGGACTCCGCTCTCATAACCTCTCATTCGCTGAGATTTCAGATAAGGCATTACTAATTACTACAAACATAGGATCATCATGATGAGGGACTTACAGCATCTTTGAGAAGAATACTTAAATATTTGAAAATAATACTTTTTAAAAGAATCTAGAAAAAAGTTCAGTATATACAGTATATATATATATATATAAATAAATGTATATATATATATATTTATTTTTTTGAACAGTGTAAAAATTTAAGATCAAGATTTTACTCTTCACACTAACTCAGGAAAATTAGAATATATGTCATTGTTCAGGTCTTTTCTGCCTGAACTTGTTTCTACATTATTTTCATATATATTTCATATATTTTTTCATATATATATATATATATATATATATATATATATATATATATATATTCATATATTAGTTAGCATCATTGTATGACTGTGCCATTAAACAATCCCAAGGTTCTCAATTGCATTCATGACACCATAATATACACAATGTAAAACCTTGAAACCTTTTTTACTCTTGAAACTTTATGTCATATGTTTCCATTCTGAATTACCCAACATAATGTAGCAATCCACTGGACCCGTTTGTGTGATGTATCCAGGGCACGCCAAAAGGATTAGTGGTCAGCATCTTGTGCAACTGTGTTCAAGTATTTTTGGACTACAAACGTTCAGGATTAGACACAATGGAGGCCTTCTTATTAGTAATGCGTTCAAACATTTAATCATCCTGCGGTATGCTAATAATCTTTTGAGAGATTAAAGATAAACTCTTTCATAAGTAGAGAAAATGAAAAGAATTTATATCAGAACCAAACAAGATATGATTATACTTCACAAAGTGAATTTCAATTGGGATAAATTTTACAAAAACATTGTAAACCAGCATTGTGCTGCATCACATATTAACTAACCACTACATGAATAAACAGCCTACAAAGAAAGGTCAGGGGACACGTTGAACTCATATGGTCCAGCAAAGGAGGGAGTCACATTTCTGTTGAGGCCGCAGCTTTACCTTCACCGACAAGAAATATCAATTAAGTCGCAAACACAAGTCATCACATCAGCAAGGTTAGTTTAAAATGTACTCGTCAGAGAAAACATTCAGCAGGAATGATGTACGCAGTATAAGGCTCTATTCAGAGTAACCTCAATTTCTCTTAAGGTTTCCCTAATTTCCAATAAAAGCAGTCCACAATACTACTAAACTGCAGAAGGATTATAGGGTAATCCAACACAACCAATGTTTACTAATTTTTGTGCCCATTTTTTTTTTTAAAGCTTTCCCCCAGATAAAGATGATATAGTGTAAATGAGTTGCATCCACTAGTGACTTTGCATAAAGCACCCCCTTTATGAAAAGTCACTTCAATGTCTTTGTTTGATGTACAATTGATGTCCCATTTGTGTGACCATGTGTTTACGGTACACACAGTTCTGACATGTGTCTTTAATAAACACATTCATATCGGATTCCCATGAGGTCACGCTATTTTTTCTGATCGCAGGCAGAGGGCAACTACCATGTGTAAATATATACACAATAACCGATCCCCCTCTCTTAAGCGTACACACACACAAACACAACTATTGAGCAGACTTCACTGAGGACAAACAGGTTAAATGGCCAAAGAAAAGCTAGAAAAGCTAGCCACCCCCTTCACTTTATCCTCTTTGGAACCCTTTACTCACACCTATGTTCTTTGTCTCCTCCTTTACAGCATTAGTCCTCTTCTTCTACCCAATAAGAAAGCCGTAATCACTGTTTCAAAGTGTTCCATAAAGAAATCAACAATAAAATAAATTCTAAGTTGATCAAAGCAGTGCCTCTGTGTTACCTCCCCAAAGAAGTGGTAAAAAGAAAAGGCCAACCACAGAACTATCTGAGGTAAGCCACAGTGAAGTTTAAAAAATGTGATGGTACAGTCCCAACAGGGAGCAGCATTATGTATTTTACCAGGAGTCATGATAGATTATGGTGGTGGGCGACTTGTTGTTGCAACCCTCCCCAAAAAAGCATCCAAAGACAAAATATAATGAGGTATCGCTAAAGCGTAGAAAGATGGACCGGAGAAAAAAAGAACTAAGCATGATATTAATAGATATAATTCTCTAACATATCGAAGTCAGGGTGAGAGGAGTGCAGGTGAGTAGCAGAGGTCGGTTCTAAATAAGTCAGTAACTGGAAAACTAACCCCCACCCCGACCTCTTTCTTCAGAAAAAACATAGCACAACCAATAAGGAAGGAAAAGTGCTTCTTCAAAAGAAAAATAATCTGACGATTCAGCGAAACATAGGTGGGTGTACTGGTCCATGCCCTTGCAAGTGAGAAGGAGGGGGAATGGTAGGAAGACTTGACACGAGTGTTAAGCAGAAATGCTAGTGTGTTCGTTTTCCTCTAAAGTCACATACTTCAAAAATATCGTGCAAATAGATCAATTATTTACAAACCAAGCAGTAAAAGCACTAAATGACAATTATTTGACCACTTTTTAAATGTACAATAAATCCTTTGACATCCGACAGCATCACACAATAAAGACACACACTATGACATTATTCACAGTCAAATAGAGATATGACTGCACACATCAATTATGGGGAAGAAAATACTGAGTTTACCAGCTGTATAAGAATAAGGGCATAACACACAAAGGCTGTCTCTTATTACATGAAAAACACGATAATACTCAATTCAACTGTGCCAATTCAGCTGACTATTATAGTTACACGATGTAGTACGGTAACTTTGCAAGTATTTCATATGAAATGTTTTATATTGTCCACAAAGTTATTTCTGTTTAATCTGGGCAATAAATGAAAGATTTTAAAATCTATTTAAATGTATATTATGTGGCTCATCTTCGTGACGCAATGACAAGACATCCTTTCAGCTGATCCATGTGTTGCAAATGTATAACTTAGGAAGGAATCAAATCGAATCCAGTTGAACGGTGATGCAAAGTAATCTAAAGATATGACACCAGTTCAGAGAACAAAAGGCAACAACACTATTCTTCTATTCTGTACCCCACAGCGATCATTTTAATACAGTGGGGTTTTTTTTAGTTCATATAGATGGGTTCTGTTCTAAAACCAATGGCCATACTTTCAGTTTTCAAAGCAAACCAACAGCTGAAAAAGACATCAACATACCAAAAAAAACACAAAGAAACAATAGTGTCTAAACTCACCCCCCTAGTTAATGTCTTGTGGTTTGATTGAAGTGTGTCTAAAGTTAAAAGCTAAGAAAAAAAGAGTGTATTAAAACTATGTTTTTTGTCATTAGTACCACCGTATTTCGTTCACCCGTATACCCTCATAACAGAGGATACAGTGATTTGAAGACCACTAATTTAAATCGATCGCAATCGTCTGTACAACAATGTAATTTTATTAGTATCTTGAAATAATAGAATTGGATTTTTCTGTATACAGAATAAACCCACAAGTATTAGACATATATATGACCATATGATGTCTTGGTTTAAAATCACACCATGGGTTGGTATAGGATAAATATTTTTTTTTAATTATATAAATAAATAATAAATAATACTATGCAAATCATAAGGTTTTTTGTGTAACACAGGTAACAACAACATTTATCTCAAGATGCAGTTAATCAGTTGTCAAATAAAGGTCCAAGCTCCAGAAACAGGCTGACATGCTTAAAAAAAAAATAGATAACATATCGAACAGTAGTTGAAATAGTAAATAAGTGTTCAAATTTGCATTGTTGGCGAAAAAAAATGGACTTTAAATTGAGTCTAAATATATATGTTATATACGTTTAGCCAAGTCAAGGGATTGTAGCAAGAGGCCTTAACAAACTTTGAAAGGTTACAATTTCACATGACTATCTACACACACATGCAAACTCCCAGAGGACATATAGCACGTCTCACAAGATCTTAAGTGTCACTGATGTGACATGTGCTCTTTGCTGCTTCTGAAAGAATACTGGGCCACTGGTTGAGAAGAAGAACTAAGAGAAGTCTGACCTTTAACTAAGGTATTGTTAGCACACATCATCTTATTGATGCCTATTACTGATAGAATTATTGTATCCTCCATCAGTTGTGGCAAGAACTTCTCCATATATTTGCTATTTAAATCGATAAAACATTTATTTTACTTTTAAATCGGAAACCAGTATCAGGCGTGTATCCACCTGACCTCCTCAACTTACTCAAGATTGACCTTGAACTTCAAGGAAGCTTGGAAGAAAATGGCCAAAATGTACTACACCCGCAAAGAGGACTACATTTGAGGCCAATCATCATTACTCTGTGACAGATCTAATCTGGTTATCATGGCAGCAGGGCTCCCGAGTGATGGATCATGGAGGGTCAGCAGGAAACAACAAAAAAAGAAAATATTTGAACAGCGTAATGTATTTGGTACACTAGTTGAGCAACAAGCTTTAGGACTGTGGCCTGTGCCCTCATAAATAACTGTAACTGGATAAAAATCATTAAGAAATGTTTCAAATTAACTGATTTGCATCACTGTCCGTAACCAATGAGAACTCAATAATTTCTTCACTTAGAAACTGAACATAATTAATTAATATGATTGGCATGTTGAGTAAGTAAGTAAGTAAGTAAGTAATATTTATTTATATAGCGCTTTTCGAGACCAGGGTCACAAAGCGCTTAAACAATCAAAACAATACTCAAAAAAGTACATACTTTAAAGATCAAGATAATACTGAGAACAACACAGGAGTTCGAGAAATTCAAGGAAAAGCCTGAACAAATAGAAACGTCTTAAGATGTTTCTTAAAGGAGTCAGTAGACTCCATCAAGCGCAAAGAGAGAGGAAGATCGTTCCAAAGCTTAGGAGCAACAGCCTGAAAAGATTTCTCTCCTCTGGTCCTGAGCCGTGTGCGTGGAACCATAAGTAGATTCTGATCCACAGACCTCAGAGCCCGAGCTGGGGTGTAAGGCTGGATCAGATCAGTGATGTAAGGAGGAGCCTGACCATGAATAGCTCTGAAAGTAAGAACCAGAATTTTAAAGTTGATCCTGAAAGAAACTGGAAGCCAGTGAAGAGTTTTAAGGACCGGAGAGATGTGAGTTCTTCTACTTGAGCAGGTCAGAATTCTCGCTGCAGAGTTCTGAATCAACTGCAGACGAGACAGAAATAGAAATAGAAATAGAAAAGCTTTATTCATCCCCAGAGGGGAAACACACTTTCACAACAGCGCAGTTGGAAAAAAAAATAAAGTGCAAGGAAAAAAATAATAATAAAAGAGATAATACAAAATAAAATAAAAACGATCTTAAGAATATACAAATTATTTACAAAATTAGAAATTGACACTATTAACAAAATAAAATAGAATAAAAATAAAATAAAATAGAAATAAAAAATGGAAAAAAATAAAATTAAAAAAAAAACACACGAGAAGAAAACGGATTAGCATCAGGATATTTAAAGTAGAGAGTTAAATATCCTGACACCAGTTGGGATGAAGGACCTTCTATAACGCTCCGTCCTACACTGGGGGTGCCTGAGCCTGCCACTGAAGGAGCTGGCCAGCTCCTCCACGGTCAGGTGCAGTGGGTGGAGAGCATTGTCCCTGATGGAGGAGAGTCTGGAGAGTGTCCTCCTCTCTCCCACCTCCTCCACCGAGTCCAGCGAGCGGCCCAGGACAGAGCCGGCCCTCGTGACCAGCCTGTTCAGTCTCTTCCTGTCCCGGTCCGTGCTGCCTGCTCCCCAGCAGACCACAGCGTAGTGGATAGCAGAGGCTACCACAGAGTCATAAAAGGTCCTTAAAAGTGGTCTGCACACTCCGAAGGACCTCAGTCTCCCCAGGAGGTGGAGGCGACTTCGGCCCTTCTTATACACGGCGTTGATGTATGTGGACCAGTTCAGTTTATTGTTGAGGTGAACACCCAGGTATTTGAAGCTGTCCACCAGCTCAATGTCCGAGCCCTGGATGCTCACCGGTTGATGTGGTGGGGACTTTTTCCTGAAGTCAATCACCATCTCCCTTGTCTTACCGGTGTTTAAGCAAAGGTAGTTGCTCTCACACCAGTCAACAAAGTCCTTGATGACTGACCTGTACTCCAGCTCGCCCCCCCCAGACACGCAGCCCACAATGGCCGAGTCGTCAGAAAACTTCTGGAGGTGACAGCTGCTGGAGTCATAGGTAAAGTCCGCCGTGTAGAGGGAAAAAAGGAAAGGTGACAGCACTGTCCCTTGAGGCACCCCGGTGCTGCAGATGGTCACCTCAGACCTGCAGTCCTGCAGCCTCACATACTGCGGCCTGTTGGTGAGGTAGTCCATCGTCCATGCTGCCAGCTGTGTCCCAACTCCTGCGTCCTCCATCTTCTTCCTTAGCAGCGCAGGCTGGATGGTGTTGAAAGCACTTGAGAAGTCAAAAAACATGACTCTCACAGTGCTACCGGCGGCTTCCAGATGAGACAGTGCCCGGTGCTGCAGGTAGATGACGGCGTCGTCCACCCCCATCTTTGGCCTGTAGGCGAACTGCAGCGGATCCAACGCAGAGCTCACCGTCGTGCGTAGCTCGCGGAGTACCAGCCTCTCCAAGGTCTTCATCAGATGGGAGGTCAGGGCGACTGGTCTGAAGTGGCTCGGCTCCTTTGCGTGTACCGCCTTGGGAACCGGAACCACACAGGAGGTCTTCCACTGGACCGGGACCTTCTCCAGTTTGAGGCTCAGGTTGAAGATGTGTGTGACCAACTCACAAAGTTGATCAGCACAGTCCCTGAGCAGTCTGGGGCTGAGTCCATCTGGTCCAGCAGCTTTCCTGATCTTCAGTCGCCTTAATTCTCTCCTCACCTGTTCAGATGTAACAGAGAGAGGTGGCTGTGGGGGGTTGGGCAGCTGAGGCAGTAGGGCTTGTTGGGGGGGAGAAAGGTGGCTTGGAGGTGAGAACAGTTGGGGGGAGGGGGCTGAAGCAGGGGAAAAACAGCTTTGTGAAGAGTGGGGGGCAGAGGTGGAGGGGGGAGGGGGGCCCTGATCAAACCGGTTGAAATACTGGTTCAGTTCAGTGGCCCATCTTTGGTCTCCCCCTGCTGTGGCTCTGGCTCCACTCTGGCCATGACCTGAGATGTTCTTCAGGCCTTTCCACACATCCCTTGTGTTGCCCTGCGCCAGTTGCTCCTCCAGTTTCCTCTTGTATTCGTCCTTGGCCATCCTGATCGCCTTCTTGAGCTCTCGCTGGACCTCCTTAAGCTCCTCTCTGCTCCCTGAAGCAAACACCCTCTTCTTCTTGTTCAGCAGAACTTGAAGTTGAGGGGTCACCCATGGCTTGGTGTTGGCAAAGCACCGCACCTTGCGGGTCGGCGTGACGTTGCCCTCACAGAACTTAATGTAATCCGTGAATGGTCATTGAAGGTGTCGATGTCATCACCATGAGAGAACACGCTCCAGTCTGTAGACTCAAAGCAGTCTCTCAGCCTCTCCTTGGCTTCATCATTCCACATCTTAACAGTTCTTTTCTGTGCAGGCTGTCTCCTCACCATGGGAGTGTATTCAGGTCGCAGACGTATCAGGTTGTGATCAGAGCGGCCGAGGGGGGGCAGGGCGGTGGAGGTGTAGGCACCTTTTACATTTGCATATAAAAGGTCCAGCTCCTTCTTGTTAAGACATGAAAACAAACTGTTGCAATAGTCCAGACGAGAAGAAACAAACGCATGGATTACAAGCTCCAGATCATGTTCCGACAACATTTTCCTAAGTTTAGAGATTTTTCTCAGTTGAAGGAAACAGTTTCTGGTCAGTTTTCTGCAATGTCGAACAAGAGACATGTCTTTATCAAATACAACACCCAGGTTTCTCAGGCTCAGTTTGACAGACTGACCTAAGTCACCCAAGTACTGACTCAACCCTGGAATCTTATCATCAGGAGCAATCACCAGTGTTTCAGTTTTGTCCACATTTAGCTGTAGAGAGTTTTCACTCAGCCATTGTTTGATTTCTAGCAAACAATTGACTAAGCTGTTCAGCCTCTGGGGCTCAGTTGGATCAAAAGAGCAGTAGAGCTGGATGTCATCAGCAAAAATGTGATAAGAAACATCTGGAAATCTCTGAATGATTTTACCGAGGGGAATCAAGTACAGCAAAAACAATAAGGACCCAGAACAGAACCTTGAGGGACTCCACACAACAGATCTGCCGATTCAGACCTCATTTGATTGGCAGATACACTAAAACTGCGCCCAGAAAGGTAAGATGAGAACCATTCTAACACAGACCCAGACAGTCCCACTTCATCCCTCAGTCTTCTCAGCAGGATCTGGTGATCAACTGTGTCAAAGGCTGAGGACAGATCCAAGAGAACCAGAACAGTGAATTTACCAGAGTCAGCCGACATCATGATGTCACTGGACACTTTCAATAAAGCTGTCTCCGTAGAGTGATGTTTACGGAAGCCAGACTGAAACTTCTCATGGATGTCGCTCTGATCCAGGAACAAAGACAGCTGCTAAGACACCACCTTCTCCAAGATCTTGGACAAGAAAGGGAGCTTAGAAATAGGCCTGAAATTACTGAGGTCAGTTGGGTCTAAGCCTGGTTTTTTGAGCAGAGGCTCCACAATGGCATGTTTAAATGCATTGGGAAAAACCCCTGTGGAAAGGGAGAGGTTCACCGTATTGGTAACCCAGGGGCCAATTACATCAAATACTTTGATAAAAAGCCTACACGGAAGGACGTCATCTGAGCAAGAGGAGGGTTTCATCTTGTTCACTAGTGCCGAAATATCACCCAAAGATACAGCAGTGAAGGAGGACCAAGAGGAGGAGAGGGGCTCAGAGACAGTAGGGGTTCCAAACAAAGGGGGAGAGATTTTCTCTTTGATCAATTTAATTTTGTCAATGAAAAATCTCAACAATGCATTGCTGTCAGCTTCACAGAAGACAGGCGTGATTTGAGGAGCAGGAGACACGAGAGAATTAATCGTGTCAAACAAAACTTTGGGGTTTTTCCTATTTGCTGCTACCAGTTTTCTGATGTAATCAGATCTAGCAGTTTCTACCATCTCATTGTAAGAAGTCATCAGATCCCTGAGGTGAAGTCTATGCACCTCAAGTTTAGTGGACTTCCAGAGACGCTCAGTCTTTCGACAAAGTCTCTTCAGACTCAGGAGATCTTCATTTGTCCAAGGGCACCGTTTTTTCTGAATTTTCAAGTTCGATTTAACAGGTGCCACTTGATCCAGTATTTCAACACAATGATCAGTGAAACAGTGAATCAAACTGTCCACGTCTGGGCAGTCATCAAAGGAAAGACGGTCAAACATAGCAGAAAAACTGTCTGCAGTATCGGCCGAGATGACACGCCTCTGAGACCTAACTTTCAAAGGCTTAGGTTCAGGGATGAAGTCCAGGTTGAACAAGACAAGAGAATTATCACTCAGATGGACATCATGTACAGATACATTAGAAATGTTCAGGCCAAGAGTAAAAACTAAGTCTAAAATGTGGCCTTTTTGATGAGTGGGTTCAGAAACATGTTGCTCAAAATTAAAGGCTTTTGTTAAAGTTAAAAGTTCTTTAGCAGAACAAGATGTGACGTCATCAACATGAAGATTAAAGTCTCCAAGAATAAGGACAGATTTCATTTGAATAATGGAAGATAAGAAGTCACTAAAGTCTTTCAAGAACATCGCCGCAGGACCAGGCAGACGGTAGATTGACACACAATAGAAAGGTCTTGTAGAACCAACCAAGATCATCTGAGATTCAAAAGAAGTGAATTCCTGTGTCTGAATCCCTTTGCAAGAACAACTCTCCCTAAATACAGTAGCAAGACCTCCTCCACGACCAGAGAGGCGAGGCTTCCCCGGGACAGCGCTCCCTACTGGACAGAGTTCGTTCAGATGAATAAACTCTTCCTCTCTCTGCCAAGTCTCAGAAAGACATAATAAATCCAAATTAACTCTTGTGAAAAGATCATTAAGAATAAAGGATTCATTAGTAATGGAGCGAACATTAAGAAGTCCCACATTCGCGTCACTGACAGGCGCGCAGAGCAGGATCTTTTGAAGCGAACAGCGATCACGTGGGTACCAGCTGTCACTGAAGTTCAACTCGGTAGTAAAAGCCGAAATAAAGAGAGGAAATGAAAAAATCTTACCACCTTTCGTTGAGGTCTGGACAGACGGCAGCGCTGATGTGTCGTCATACTCTGCCGCGAGAGGAATGTCGATCAAACATCGATGACGTCCGATGACGTCAGAGTTGTTCCAAGCGATCGCGACTGCGCGTCTCATCCTGACCTGTGGAAAATCGCCCGGTACCCGAGAGATCAAACGATATTCCACAGAGTCCGAGTCGATGAGAAGCGGAGCCTGAAACATATTCACCGGACGTTGGTAACGGTCGCGGTTATAATCTTCCATCGACTCTCTGATGTTGAAAAGAGCATCACGATCATAGATCCGAGATGCTTGAGACATATCTTTAGTGATATGAGCATAAATGTTTAATTGGGGAAACTAGCCCTTTATCATTTAGAAATAAAGGCAAAGGCTTTAAAACTTCAATTATGTAATGTATTCTTATTTCATACCTTTAAAAAGTAAGGAACACTAAGCCATGTATATTAAAAGTTAATTGTAATTTTCATCACATTTCTCACAAGATGTTTTAATCACAATATAGTTGCTGAAAGTGACCTTAAATGTATATAACTTATTATATATATTGTACAATGTTGTACTATTGAAATGAGGGTTTGAAAATACCAGGAATTCAGTGGCCAATCCATTTCCGCATACAAGTATAAAATCCACGTTAGACAATGACTAGCTACAGTGCAGCCACTGAAGTTAAATCGCTGAAAGATTCTATTTTATCATTTACAGTGTATATAGTTTTACATATATACAGAACAATAACATAATAATCATTTTGGTGGTAGAAATCAGATCCTTATATTGTATAATTCCATGACTTCCTCTCATTGCTTAGTTGTACAAAAAAAGCTCTGTCAATGTAACAGTGCACCTTGTCAAACTTCCATACAAGTTCCTTAACCTCATGAACCTTAGGTGGGAGTTTTAACTTTGATGTGACTGCCGTGATATGCCACTCATCTTGCCGCAGTGCACATTTCTCTATCAGACCACTAAAGTTATCTCTGCTGTTAGAGTCAAACACTGGTTCAGAGGTCACGTCACATCATGTGCTGTACTGTGTTACTCCCTGGTCCCATGTAAGTAAGTAAGTAATTTATATAGCGCTTTTCCAGACCAGGGTCACAAAGCCCTTAAACAATCAAAACAATACCCAATAAAATATATGCTAAATGATCAAGACACCACCGAGACAAACACGGCTTCCAAAGCTTAGGAGCAACAGCCTGGAAGGATTTCTCTCCTCTGGTCCTGAACCGTGTGCGTGGAACCATCAGTAGATTCTGATCCACAGACCTCAGAGATGTGGTAAGAAACATCAGGGAATCTCTGAATGATTTTACCCAGGGGAATCAAGTACAGCAAAAACAATAAAGGACCCAGAACAGAACCTTGAGGGACTCCACAGAACAGATCCACCGATTGAGACCTTATTTGACAGATACTGAAACTGCGAGCGTTCCCATGTAATATTCCATTTTGTGTGTTGTGTAATTGTTTTTATACATTAAGAGTTTTTCATGGACAGAATGTGATTCAGTTTAAGTTTCTGCATCCCATCAGGGGTTGAAAGCATCATTTGACCTCATCATAGGTACAGTACTCAAAGGTTGTTTTAGAATAAAAACTATTCAAGATTGGAATTCCAACTGACACTTTCCCCCACAATTGGTGTATCGCTTTTCTTCAGTGAAGACACAGAAAAAAAAGTAAAGAGGATCATGCAATCAAAAAAAAGGCTTTTGCTTATGTCATTAATTAGATTGTGCGGTCTAAACACAATCTCAAAAAGAGTTGTGCTTTGGACTTCAGCCAGATTCATATATGACTTGTGTAAGAGGTTCAAGTTGCTATAAGAAAAGAAATGTTCTGACTTATTATCACATGACTATATTTCCACATTAAATGACATTACCTCGATCTACTGGAATGTCTTTTGTGTCCATTGATTAAAAAACAAAACATGCACTGCTAGCTCAATTCAACTATATTATTAGTTATTTTTGCCATCATCTCTTTTGTTTACTTACACTTACTGTTTAATTACTTCTTCACCTATCAACCACACTTGTTCCAATATTGTTCTCAGCATTAACATTAAAATACTACAATCGATCTACTACTACAAACAAATTCATGAGGGAAGTCTTAGAAGCAGAACTTATCACAATAGCAGCACAAACCTTTAGGTAATATATGTATCAAATTTAACTTCTACTGACTCCTTCAAGAAACATCGTAAGACATTCTTTGTGCAGGCTTTTTCCTGATTTTCTGGGACTCCTGTGTTTGTCTTATGTATCTTGGCCTTTTAAAGCATGTATTTTAACTGTATATTGTTTTTGATTGTCAAGACACTTTGTGACCCTGGTCTAGAAAGGAGTTTTACAAGTAACTGTTACTTATTTACATGCTTACTTACATGAAAGAAACAGGATAAACCAGAGACGGAAGGAGAAAGTAGAAAAAATACATCATCTGTGAGGACTCCTCACACACTTGCTGACATTGCTTTCATCTCAGGGAGAAATACCAGCGGATTAACTGACACTAACACACGAACAAATACACTTGAAGGGATGACATAGATTTAAGATTTGAATATGGGGTTAGTCTATACAAATGAGCCTTTTGTATACCTTACTTAATAAATATAATTTCAGTGTAGCACTTTTTTGTGACATTCCACAACTTATACATTTGTATATCTATGCATTTGCTGAGCTATGTACGTTAAACAGGAATATACGGTTCTATTAACTCATGACCCACCAACTGTGCACCTCTAAACACTTTTCTTCTTGATAACCGTGCATTTGCCATTCTGATGGTTTTCTGGTGTTACATTATTTATTATTGTTCTTCAGCGTTACACAATGTGAAAGCAGATGTTTTATTCCTAAATAAATATTCACAACAAAAGTTGATTTTCTTTCACTAGGTTACACATTAGAAAGGAACAGTTGGGACAGGGGATGTGATGATAAATTGCACAAATGACCCACTCAGGTGCAGATGGATGAAGCAAGCAAGAGTTAATAGTCTCACCCAGGCCTGCAATTTATAGATAAGTCATTAACGTTTCATTATTATTTACGCCTTGCCCACAATTTCAAATGCACACAAACACTATTCCTATAAACTTGCACATGCATGAATGCCAACTCATTTTGCAAATGTGCAAACGCCATTGGAGACCTTTTAAGATGTACACACTGAGATGTGCACACTCAGCCAATGGAGGGATAGAAACACGCAGGCACACCAGCACATACTACACAAAGCGCTTGCTGCAAAGCAAGGCAGACCTTATAAATACTGTCCCACGTTGTGATTCTGTTTGAGCCCTGTCTCCATGGCACTGCTTCCTCACTTGTTTATACTGACTGCTGTTATAAATTCAAATGATCTTAACAAGACTTAAGGGATATCCATTTGGGTGAGGCCAGGCAGGGACAGTGTGACATAAAGACACATGGAATACAGAAGAAAAAACATAGAATTTACATTAATATTTTTTTCATTATTATTTCAATGGTTGTATTGAAAAAAATAAATGTATTCACATCCTGTTATATAGGAACCGATATCTGCAGTACATATTATGTCTGTAGTCCCAAGCACAAACACAGCCAGATGCCTCATTTGTAGTTCAAGACAACTGGCGTCAATATTCAAATAGTCCTTAGTTGTAATGAAAAGATAGAGAAACATAAACTCTCTTTAAATGATCAAAACACTCATTTTGTATAGGTGCAACTGCTAAAGAAATGTCATCACCCTTTAGCAGTTGCTGTTAAATGTCTGGGCCAGGTATACCTTATATATATATATATATATATATATATATATATATATATATAACTGGCGTTTTGCGACTATTTAATGAAGCTGCCAGTTGAGGACCTGTGAGGCGTCTATTTCTCAAACTAGAGACTCTAATGTCTCTTATCTTCTTGCTGAGTTGTGCAGCGGGGCCTCCCACTTCTCTTTCTACTCGGGTTAGAGCCTGTTTGTGCTGTTCTCTGAAGGGAGTAGTACACACCGTTGTAGGAAATCTTCAGTTTCTTGGCAATTTCTCGCATGGAATAGCCTTCATTTCTAAGAACAAGAATAGACTGTCGAGTTTCACATGAAAGTTCTCTTTTTCTGGCCATTTTGAGCGTTTAATCGTCCCCACAAATGTGATGCTCCAGATACTCAACTAGCTCAAAGGAAGGTCAGTTTTATAGCTTCTCTAACCAGCTAAACTGTTTTCAGCTGTGCTAACATAATTGCACAAGGGTTTTCTATTCATCCATTAGCCTTTTGACCCAATGAGCAAACACATTGTACCATTAGAACACTGGAGTGATAGTTGCTGGAAATGGGCCTCTATACACCTATCTAGATATTGCACCAAAAACAGACATTTGCAGCTAGAAAAGTCATTTACCACATTAGCAATGTATAGATTAGTTTAAACTTAAATTAGTTTAAAGCACTGTTTAAAAAACAGTGCTTTTCAAAAATAAGGAAATTTCTAAGTGACCCCAAACTTTTGAACGGTAGTGTATATATATATATCTTAAGTGTTTTGTGAGATAATCGACAGTCTTCTAGCAGGTATTCACTTACACAACACTGCCAAAGAACAGTTTACCAGTAACTTTCATTTTAATAGCATCACTACCTGCATGTTTGCAGAACACAGTTTCCTGAAGCGACAGAGAATTCTATACTTACAAACAGTATGTTTTTGTGTTTTCAGGAGGTCAGTTAAAAGTACTACAGTATATTCTTAAGGGCTATTGTGTTCTTACAAAGAGTTTCATTTGAAAAAAAAAGAAAAATGGTTAAAGACTATATTTGCATGATATATTCAGTGCAATTATAAGGATGTTCAAAGCCTCCAGATTTGCTAGTTTTTCTGGAGCATAGAAAGCACAGGACAGTCTTTTTGCCTGTAAAAAAAATCTCTTTGAATTTTTTTCCTATTTGAGCTCTTCTGGTGATAACAAAAACACATTACACTTAAGTTTCACTTGTGGTGATGCAAATGTTTGAGCAAGCATGTCCTGAATGACTCCGTATTGTGGAGAAATTTGATTCCCACAGTCTCATCTCAGGACAGACAGTTTCTTTCCCAAAGGCGAGAGATTTTGCTCCCAAAAGGAGAAAAATAATATCTAACCTAACCTCTATTTTCTCTATCTACTGTGATTAAACTATTTAAATCTGTGGTTTCCTTTAAGTTCAAATTTCTGTTCATAAATTTACAGCGCATCTCAAAACCTCACTTATACATTCCCTTAGTGCGGACAAAAAGAAGCAGAACCTGATTAGTCCAACATGGATCAATAGTGTATCAAATTATTACCTAAATTATTCAATTGTAGTGCCTTAAAACAGCAGCAAGGTACTCCAATTAGCTATTAGTTCTGCTTATGTACTAAACCACTGCAAACTACCCACCATTGCTATGCAGCAACTGTTATTTTAGGGACTAAAGCAGTGGGAAAAGCAATGCATTGTAAAAACAAATATTGAACAGCTAATGCAGATGTTGGTAATCCATTACACGTGCTGCTTATCACTTCTGATTGGTTAAGAGCAAAAGAGAGCAAATCAATTAGTAAAGGAAGTACAGCTGATGATATTTTCAGAAGTCAGACATGACGGAGGAGGGAGAGGAGAGGAGAGTCAAGGCATATGTAGCATGAAGGATTATTCTTGAAGTATAATACAATAGTTTACACACACAAAGTTAAAAATACCAAGGGTTTTGATTATGTTTCAGAGTTATCTGTTCCTTTTTAGAGTTATAGAAAAAATTATGTTCATTTTATTGTAGCGATGGGAGCTAAGTTGTCATCATCTTCATCCAAAAAGCCAAACTTAAAAACATGCAAATACATTCATACTGCTCATCTGTAATGTTCATATTGTAATGAAGCTCTGACATAAGTAACTGCTCCAAAAGAAGTCTGCATATTTTAAGTTTGTTTGTAGCAGAAGCTCCCTGTATCTACGCTCCTGCTTGCAAGTGTCAGTGTCATGAGCAAGATTTAGACCCCGTTCATACTAAGCCTATCGTAACCACTTGAATATACTAGAGGTGCTCAACCGGTTGAAATAAGCCTAGTATGAATGCAAATCAACCGTTTTTTAAGGGTTTTAACCGGTTGAGCAAAAAACACCTCGGGAGTAGGTTTGGTAAGGGTTTTCTGGGGTTCGCCGCGGCGAAAACCCTGGTGTGAACGCAATGACGCACAAATGTTAGTATTTACCGGGCTTAAGGAATAAGAATTATAAAATGAAAAACATAAAATTGTCATTAATCAAAACCGCCCTGCCGAATTATCAAAGCAAGACACAGAGACAAAGAGCTTTATCACGGAAGCCAGAGACGGCCAGTTCAGCACTCCTGGTGCAGGGCTTCCATCACTTTCGTTTCTAAGGTAAAGCATTGGGTAAACCATTGCATTACTATAATGCGTGCACCCATTTGTTTACTTACAGTATATACTGTATAATAAGACGTAAAAAACATTTTCACATACTTTTTCAAACATGCTGAAAAAAATATTTGTGCAAGTCCTGATACCTTGAAAATACTGTATATTTGACCATAGCAAGAGTGTCCTTTAACAAACATCATTCAGCAATAGTTACATTCGAAATAAACATCTACCAGCTGTGTGTGAGAAATGTGTTCAATGATGTCTATGAGACAATTCACCTTTAGCGAACGATCAAGTCAGTACGTGGAAACGTAAATGTAGGCCATTCTCTTTCATTATGTTTATCGTTAGCTTCAACTGTTGCATTGTATATAAAGGTATTTTCCAGTGGGCAATCAACAGTAAAACAAGAAAGAATATACATTGATTTTGTGGACCATATATAAGAATATCACTGGCGTGTCTTATCATGGTGTTTACATTTTTGAATAGGTTTTGTGTCACACTTGGCATGGTTTCAGAAGCGTCATATGTCTATTATAAGAGTCTGCCGACAAGGGATGTCATGTGAAACCTGTAAATGACACCTAATTAAAAAATGGCTTAATCTCTGCCACCCTTTGTAATATATGAATTTTTAATGGCTGGAACATTTTCAACCTCCTCAGAACTAATCTGTCATCATGTTCTGGTCTTGACTTATTATCCTGTCAAGCTGTGAGCACTTACAGTATAACCCGCTAAGTCAGTAGAAGTCACTCTAAACACGGCTTCTTGAGTTGAGCTGGCATCCGTTCTAACTCCAATTTTAGACAGGGGTTCCACAGCCCCAGATGACCCCTGCAGGGATTGATTACTAAGGGCCACCCCCACATTGTGATCTAAAGGGGGTTGTGTTTCTGAGGAAATGGTTACGAGGTCAAAGGTGAGGGCAAACATTGATATGCTGCTGAAAGGTGTTGTCATACAAAAAGCTTATGATACATAGGCAAAAACGCAACTTGAGTAAATTTAAAAAAAAACAACTTGACTAATGGATTATTAACCTCCCTTCATCAATAATTAACAATTGATGATTATCAGTTTTGACCTTCAACCATCTGCTCCTTCTTGTCACTACAGGTGTACATATGTAAAACTCTGCTAGGTGTCCAGTGTAACTACATTTGGTCTTTACTTGGCGCTGTTGCAGAGACACTAAGCCAAATCCTCAGCAAACAGGCGACGTTTTTACTCCTAATTCCATGACGCCAGGGTTTCCAGATGTTTTTTACCGATACTGTAAGATTTCCCAGAATGCCTTTGTGTCGTTTAATGAGCTTCTGTGTTCTTAGTCATTAGAAGAAGGGAGCAGACAAGAGACTAAATGTCAACTCCAAATTAGCACACAGCTGTTACATTCGAGGAATAGTGTACGAGACCAGTGCCATTCAGAGGTTGGTCAACATAAAATGTATGGAATCTTATACTGTAAGTTCTGTGGTCAGTTTATAAATTTGGCCTTTGTCAACATTTGTGGGTTCTTCCAACACCAAAACAGCAGTTTTCACTCGTTTGAAACCAAATCTCAACCATCTCATTGGAACCATGTGATGATGAAAAATGTTTTTGCTTATTCTTTATTAAGGGTCAATATATGGGTCATCTCCACCTCAACCAACGTTAACTATTGAAATAATTGTTGGAAAAATAGCTGATTCTCATGTCCCCTGGAGAAGAAAGTGGGCTTCAGCAATTAATTGTGAAAGCGCTCGCACTCCTTAGATGGCAACAATCATAAAAGAATAACAGCTCGCCAATGAACCTTACGCAATCAATATTAAATCTTGATAAATATACGGTGACAGTACTTGTAAAATTATAATATATAAACATTATAATAACTGAAATAAAAAATGCATCAAGAAATTCAAATAAGAAATGGAATAAAAATCAGACACACCTACAATCACAAACCGTCTGCACAGTGTTATCCTATCCAAAGTTATAGTGTCTTGCAAAAAGATCAGAGCCGACTTCTAATATTAAGACCATGGAATCTGAAACATGATCTGTTGACCTTAGCACATTTGCGCTGTCACTCTTACCAACAAATAACAATAGCAATGCTGCCATCCGCTCCAGCATCCACAAATGTCAGACAGATTGTCACCATAACATCTATAGTTTAAAGCTTCTGCTGCGGTATATAGAACACAGTAAAACTAGTTAATAACTCTTAATGTTGAGCAGTGTCGCCAGTTTTGGGTTAGAGCAGACATAAATGTTTTGGATTTAAAGTGTGATTTCCCTCTGGTGTAAGCAAACGACGACCTGGCAGAGACAGCTGGACTTTGTCTAAATAGTGGCAGAGGTGCAGGACACTTCCAGGTCTTGTGTTGTCCAATAGGTGCCCAACACAGTAAAAGCTAACTGGAAGCTCTTGTTTTCATTTTTTAGACAGGTTTAATGAGTTTGCCTCTATTCCTAAGTCTTTTAATGTTATGTTATTATGGTCTATTTATTGCATTAATTAGACTAACAGTAGATGTACTTTTGCAGACATGATAACAGAGATATTGCAAAAGCTTAGACGTTTAGATCTTCGGTCTTAATAATAAATCCTTGACTCTTGATGTAATAAACGCTTGGTTTTCATAACATTCTGCCTAGTAGATGCCAAAAATAGGTTAAAAGAAGGTAAGTGGTCTCAACAGCAATATTTTTCTGATAAGATGTTGACAGTTACTTTCCACGGTTCTTACCAAAGCAATCAATTTGCAAAGGAAACCATGAAGCATCTTACAGAATTGTCATGATGAAAATAAAATATAAATGTTTCATCTAGCTCGACATTTAAAACTAAATTTAAAAAAAGTCAAATTAATGAGAGATTTTGAAATGAAGTACATCAAATATCAAGATCTATTTTGTTTGCCAAGAATACATGATTTCTCATTGGCGAATTTATGTTGGTTACTGCATTACTTAACATATATAAAGTAAGGAGCTGTTTGGGGCAACTTAACCATTATGTATCTATTATCGTATTATGTAATGTACAGTATATAAACAAGACCAAAGTGCTTACAATGCTCTGCACAATGTATGCACAGGTTATTCGAAGTGTATCTTTTGAGATGACCAACAACCAGGGAAACAGACAAAGCAGAATTAATTTATATGAGATGAATTAAATATTCAGATGTGTATCAATTAGAGATGAATACAATAAATAAAAGGCTTACAGTTGTGTGCAGTAAATTAAACAGAGTGTGTGTGACTTGCTGACTTACATGAACGCGTGGTAAATAAATGCCCATCCTCTCGGTCTCTCCAGGACATTGTACAGGCAGTTCTGCAACTTTCTGTAGCGTTTGCTGGACGCGGACACGTTGACCCGGGGTCCGGGGGGTCCGGGCAGCGGGGTCCCCAGCAGCCCCGTGCGGTGAGACGGGTGTCCTCGCTCCGGCGTGGAAGGCTCGCTCCTCTCCGTCCGGATGGTGGTCAGAGCCACGAACTCGACCCGGCGCTCGTCGCTGGCTGTCGGGGGTACGAGGGTCCTGATGCCCCCGTTGTTGGACGGACTCCCTAACATCTTCAGACTTAAACACGGCTGGTCCCTAACTCACGGACCCGGTCATAGTGCGACCCCGCTACAAAGTGGACCAGAACCACAGAACTCCAACAAGCGTGGACGTGGATTTCATTCTGTCTTTTCCTTTTCTTTTCTTTTGTCAACACGCCAAAGTTATCTAGAGATTAAGTCCCGGCCGCGGAACAAACCAAGTTGACCTGCTGGCAGTGAGTGGTTGACTAGTTGTGATCTCATGTTACCTGTCAGTAGATCCACTAACTAGACGTTACCTGTCAATAGATCCACTAACTAGAAGTTACCTGTCAATAGATCCACTAACTAGAAGTTACCTGTCAATAGATCCACTGACTAGATGTGGAGCAGAGAAGATCCATAAACACCTATATTACCGTAAATACACTTGAGTAGGCACTTGAAGAACTCCACACAGCTCACCTAAATATTCCCGCCGGACATGGTTTAAGTCACCAGAGCTAAAGAAAATCAGATGTTTTTTTGATCTAGTTCTCAGAGTTTGTCAGCAGTCACGCGCTCGCCTCCTGCGCGCGTCTGGTCCAGCTCCGCTCCTGCAGCAGGAGGAGGCAGGAGGGAAGGGAGGAAACACGAGTCCACGTTTGCATAGTTGTTGTGATGACACGAACCGCAAGACAGGCACTATTTACTTGCTAGTTATCAAAAAAATATATTATTTTGACACGGATGACGTTTTGTCTGGAACTAACTTCTACTACTCCCAATGTTATACAAATGCTATACAAATATCCTCAATTTAGATTTACACATTTGAGGGTTTTTATTCAATTGAAGGTTCAAAGGGTTTGGAATGTACTATTCTATATATAGAAAGTGTTGTTGAGTTTCAATTCAGGAAACAAAACACACAATCAATAAAACACATTTAAAAGCTCCCAAACCTTGAAACGATCAGCTATCTGGAGCTTTGTTTTGCTGATTTTATTCCTTGATTTTGTGTTTTGTTTTGTGAATTTGTTTCAGTGATTGTGTTTTGTTTTTTTAATTGGTTTATTTGATTGGCACCTCTCAGCCACTGTAGTTCAGTCAGCATGATTGCAGCACTAATCTATAAGTTACAATAGCATGCAAAACATTCCGTTTTTCAGCTTTCCTTCAATGTATACGTTTTTCCATTTACGCGGGTGTGGCCTCGAGGTGGAGGTTTCAGGGGAGAGGGCAACTTCTTCAGGTCAAGAGATTGGCTACGCGGAACCTTGTAAAAAATGTTGACCAATTTAAAATCGAAGTGCTCCGGGTGTCTGTGTCTAGTGCACTAAGGAGTCTGAGGAGCCGGTAAGGAGGGAAAGATTTGTCAGCTTCGGGTCGGTCCTTCCACCGCCACTACAAGACAGAGGAAACTCATTTACGGAGAGCTACGTTAAGGTGTGGCTAAAGAGAATAGATGGTTTGAAAGAGGAGTTAAATCATCTTCACTAGGCTGAAGAAATCATCTGTCAAGAAAGGTGGTGGTCATAACCTCTCTGGGACATATAACAAAAGTTTCCCCTAGGAATTGCCCAAAACATCCACACCAAGGATCATGTTTATTATACATTTTGGTGGCGGAAAAGGGGTCAAAAGACACTTTGAAAATGATAAGGTGCCTTTTATGAATGACAATATCTCCTCAGTCACAAAGAGGCACATAACACATTGGAGAGAATGTCTCCAGATAAGTCTGGTAATGGCCAAGTATTCTCACAGAAGAGCTGGAAAATGTGTCGAGAGAGGTGATAAAAGCCTCTTTACTCCGGTGGTTACCAGACCTTGGTTAAGAACCTCTCTTTCTCCCCATTCATCCTAGCTGTGTGTCATGAATGACCAAACTAAACCGATTATACAGAGGAGAAGTTCTAACATCTTTACTTTATCATGAAGCCAATTGCCACAAAACATAACTTAATAGAGACACTTTATTTAGAGCTTACAGCTTCTCTGAGTTATTCCAAATTTGACTAAAATAATTAGATAAATAAAATGTGTATGATTCACATCAGTGACTAACGCAGAGTAACGGTGCAGAGACTTAATATTAAACGTGACAAATCCAGGTTTCTGATTTGCATCAGAAAACCATTTTTAAACCTTCCAAATAGGTTGGGCAAGGTGAGTTAATGATTGGCTTCTTCAACATAAATATCATTCCATAATGTTCACTTTCTCCGTTTGATATTTCAGTGATATTTCACTCAAAATTCAAACTAAACTCATTTTCTACTCTCATGTCGACTAAGGGTTGGGATTCTTTTCAGAGTAATTGTTCTTTTCATGGAGTTATGGACAAAAATGTTTGTTGATTTAAATGTAGCGACTGTAAGACAGTGTCTTTTTGGACGAAGATGAAGACGAAAACAACTGAGCTCCAGTCGCTACATTAAAATGAACAAACATTTGTGTCTATAACTCTAAAAAGAACCGGTTAACCTGAAAATAATCCCAACCCTTAGTTGACATGACGGTGAGTGGAAAATATGTGCAATTTGAATATTGGGTGAACTATCACTTTAAGCATAATTATCATAACAATATTTTGTACTGTATAATTACTGCAGTTGTTTAACTGAGTCATGGTTGTTTTTCCCTTTTTTATGTAAAGCACTATGTAACACTGAAGGGTTATATATATATATATATATATATATATATATATATATATACATTAATATACATCATAATAATTGTATCATTATTATTACCATCATTGCAAGGCAGACTACAAAAGAAAAGGACATTAAAAACGAAATTATTTGAAATCAAACTAAACCTACTTTATAATAATGTACAGGTTCGTTACTCACTGATTTGCTGAAAAATAAATAATACTTTCTATGTAGGCTGAAAGAAATGATAGTTTACCAGATTTTTGGGATGTTTTTTTAGGTCTGCACAAATTTGTAAACTTAAGTAAAATACTATAACGCTCATTGTTTTGCTTTGTTACTGTTCCTTTAAGAGTGAGACAGGTGAGGGAGGGGGGAGCGAGGAGTGACAGTTCTGAAGACTGAAGAACTGATGTTGTCATTATACAATGAAGTTATGTCTTACAGTAATAGTTCTTGTTAAATAAAAGGTAAAGTGATGACTGTGAAGAACTAATGTTATTATAC
Source organism: Callionymus lyra (assembly GCF_982586985.1). Lineage (NCBI taxonomy): Eukaryota > Metazoa > Chordata > Actinopteri > Syngnathiformes > Callionymidae > Callionymus > Callionymus lyra. Next base: position 39,137,825 of record NC_141820.1, on the reverse strand, counting down.
AGTGAAGTTATGTCTTACAGTAATAGTTCCGCTTAAATAAAAGGTAAAGTGATGACTGTGAAGAACTAATGTTATTATACAGTGAAGTTATGTCTTACAGTAATAGTTCTTGTTAAATAAAAGGTAAAGTGATGACTGTGAAGAACTGATGTTGTTATTATACAGTGAAGTTATGTCTTACAGTAATAGTTCTTGTTAAATAAAAGGTAAAGTGATGACTGTGAAGAACTGATGTTGTTATTATACAGTGAAGTTATGTCTTACAGTAATAGTTCTGCTTAAATAAAAGGTAAAGTGATGACTGTGAAGAACTAATGTTGTTATTATACAGTGAAGTTATGTCTTACAGTAATAGTTCTGCTTAAATAAAAGGTAAAGTGATGACTGTGAAGAACTAATGTTATTATACATTGAAGTTATGTCTTACAGTAATAGTTCTGCTTAAATAAAATGTAAAGTGATGACTGTGAAGAACTAATGTTGTTATTATACAGTGAAGTTATGTCTTACAGTAATAGTTCTGCTTAAATAAAAGGTAAAGTGATGACTGTAAAGAACTGATGTTGTTATTATATCAGTGAAGTTATGTCTTACAGTAATAGTTCTGTTTAAATAAAATGTAAAGTGATGACTGTGAAGAACTAATGTTGTTCTTATATCAGTGAAGTTATGTCTTACAGTAATAGTTCTGCTTAAATAAAAGGTAAAGTGAAGACTGTGAAGAACTAATGTTGTTCTTATATCAGCAAAGTTACCTCTTACAGTAATAGTTCTGGTTGAATTAAAGGTAAAGTAAAGAACAGGTTTGCTCTTTTTTCAAGCATTATTTGAAAAACGCTATGAAACATTTGAATACATTTCCCACATTTATACTTACTTATTTTGCAAAAACTCAGTGAGCCGCATCAGAGGCTGAAAGAGCCGCATGCGGCTCCAGTTGCCGACCCCTGGTCTAGCCAGTCCTCCCATCAAGTTGTCTTCACAAGGATGGGCTCATCAGTGTCAGACGTATCCACCCAAGTTCTTTCGGTAAGGCCTACTGTCCATTATAAATGGCATCTTCAGTCACTGAATCTAGAACTAAAGTGGTTAGATTTGAAAAATAACAGTCTCACATCTTTGTCTCGTGTTCTGTTGCAGCCTCTCGAACCACTTCACCCAAACAGGCACGACTTCACGAAAACAATAACAATCTGCAACAACTTTTGAGCTTACTTGATGTAGTCCCAAAAAACCTTTGGTACCCAAATTACCTTTACTTTTTTCTTCTGTGGTTTAAAGGGCATCCAGGGTCGTCATTGTGTGGCATTAATATGTACTATGTTTTCAGGAGGGTTTTTGTGGACAGAGATTTTGTGGATTCAACTCCAGGAGCTGATCAATCAGCAGGAGGTTAAAAAAAATGAATCAGTGGTGGATTCCGAGACACAGTGAGGGTACAGCAGAGTGATCGAAGCTTAAGAATTAACCATGAGTGGCTTTTTTATTCTTAAACACTAACTGTACCGTTGTATCGTTTTTTGGATTTGAGGCGGCCTTAAATATAAAATACTTATTAAATATTTAAATTTTTGGAATATGTTTGACTCATAGTCAATCTAATTTATATGAATATGCCACAAATGACCATAGAACAATTAAATCAACAGGGACATTGAAACATAGTTTGCAAAACTGCATTATTGAGTCATTTTAATATGAAGAGGTTTAAATCTACCCAAAATCTCTTGTACATCATCAAAACTATATTTATGTTTATGTTTTTCCTGTTTAGTGTTGTTCGTATGTATCTAAACAAACTCCTAATTGGTGGAACCTTCTATAAATAATGTCGAAAAATATTTTGATTCTGATTGTTAAACAAAATTGTCCTTCTAACAGTCATACCTGTTTTTTTCTGTGTGCTTCTTATAAATATTACAGTTACACACAATCTCAATTGTTTCCAACAGTAACTGTGTCATTTAAGTAGACGTTGAAAAATGGAATCAAAATCAGAAACAATAATTTTGACAGCACTGAATTTAGTTTCAAATGATACCTGGAGGAAATAGCAAACAATAGGAACACATGTCTTATTTTTAAATATAAATTAAATCACTTAGAGTTGGTTTCACTGTTAAGATTTGCATGTACATACTTTTGCTAAAACATTCACTAGGAAAATAAACAAAATAATGGCTTTATTTCTTGAGAAGGAGGTCGACCAAGCCACACTGCCTTATAGCCACCCCTCTCTCTTGGTCTGGGTTCCCCTCCGCTCGATCCACCTTCTAACTTTCCCGACAATTGGCAATGAACTAGAATGTTAGTGTGGGTGAAGGAACTATCTCTGCATTGACCTAATGGGCTTGCATCAGAGACCCTTCTTGCAAGTCTGTGCAGGCCAACTTTCAACAAGTGGTCATTCCACGCGTTAGAGTCTTGGCCCCTGACGACACATGACAGCTGACCAAGGTCGCCAGTGAATGTGGAATAGATGAGTAGATACAGCGCTGCTTAATGACACTTGTCAACAAAAATGTGGGAGTGTATCTCAGTGGTTCCAAAGCCAACTGTGAGAGAGTTTGTTTCAAAGAGTCGTTTCACCTCTCATCCGAGAAGTCTTAGCAGTTCTAATTTAGCCGGTGTTAGCAGCCAGTAAATATCCTCTTAGGGCAGGAACAGAAAACAATAGGGAGGAGTTGGAATTGATGGTTCTAATTTATCAAGCGCGAGTAAAGGTCTTCCCTAAAAAACCCAACTCTGGATTCATGATTCACCAAGATCTGACCATAACCATGAATCCAGTGAGTGACAGCAGATCATGGTAATGAGTCATTAGCACACATATCCTTCGATTTATAGAAAAAGGATGACCAAATAAGGAAGTTAAGATGATCCTGTCCTGTCAAACACGCCGCCAACAGAGAGTAACTAACTTCGTCTACATATCGGACTAAGACTCGGCCGGTTCTGGAGCTAATATTGAAAATGAAACTTTTTTTTAACGCAGTCCGTTCATCTTTACTCCATAGAACCGAGAACATATCAAAGATGAAAGTGTGGTCAAATAAATGCACAAAAGAAACACAGGAGGAGTGATCTATTCCAAAGTATCACCTGCTGACGCGAATATCGCTCACATTACTGAGGAAGACCTCTCTGTTATATGTTAACATATATTGTTATTTTAGCCTATTATTAGTCTATATTCTTATCTTTTAATTTGATTTGTATCAACGTTCATCATGTAGAAATAATGTGTAATGAGTCGATGTACATCCAGAATCATAAACATAATCTACATTTTAAACCTGCTTATTGTAAACTAATTTGATTAAATATGATGAATATTTGGTAATGGTCAAATCACATTTTGTTAAAGGCATCGCCGTATTGTTCCAATAACAAAACTCAATATGAATTAAATTGTTAATTTTCATTAGTGACAAACATTAAAGTGCATTCCCGGCAGTAGTGAACAAGATGAAACCCTCCTCTTGCTCAGATGACATCCTTCCTTGTAGGCTTTTTATCAAAGTATTTGATGTAATTGGCCCCTGGGTTACCAAAATGGTAAACCTCTCCCTTTCCACAGGGGTTTTTCCCAATGCATTTAAACATGCCATTGTGGAGCCTCTGCCCAAAAAGCCAGGCTTAGACCCGACTGACCTCAGTAATTTCAGGCCTATTTCTAAGCTTCCATTCTTGTCCAAGATCTTGGAGAATTTGGATCAGAGTGACATCCATTAGAAGTTTCAGTCTGGCTTCCGTAAACATCACTCTACGGAGACAGCTTTACTGAAAGTGTCCAGTGACATCATGATGTCGGCTGACTCGGGTCCATACACTGTTCTGGTTCTCTTGGATCTGACCTCAGCCTTTGACACAGTTGATCACCAGATCCTGCTGAGAAGACTGAGGGGTGAAGTGGGACTGTCTGGGTCTGTGTTACAGTGTTTTTCTCTTCATACTTTTCTGGGCGCAGTTTCAGAAATGAGGTCTGAATCGGCAGATCTGTTGTGTGGAGTCCCTCAAGGTTCTGTTCTGGGTCCTTTATTGTTTTTGCTGTACTTGATTCCCCTCGGTAAAATCATTCAGAGATTTCCTGATGTTTCTTATCACATTTTTGCTGATGACATCCAGCTCTACTGCTCTTTTGATCCAACTGAGCTCCAGAGGCTGAACAGCTTAGTCAATCGTTTGCTAGAAATCAAACAATTGCTGAATGAAAACACTTTGCAGCTAAATGTGGACAAAACTGAAACTCTGGTTATTGCTCCTGATGATAAGGTTCCAGGGTTGAGTCAGTACTTGGGGTGACTTAGGTCAGTCTGTCAAACTGAGCCTGAGAAACCTGGGTGTTGTATTTGACAAATACACGTCTCTTGTTCAACACTGCAGAAAACTGACCAAAAACTGTTTCCTTCAACTGAGAAAAATCTCTAAATTTAGAAAAATGTTGTCACAACATGATCTGGAGCTTATGATCCATGCGTTTGTTTCTTCTCGTCTGGACTATTGCAACATTCTGTTTTCCTGTCTTAACAAGAAGGAGCTGTCTCGCCTGCAGTTGATACAAAATTCTGCAGTGAGAATTCTAACCCGCTCAAGTAGAAGAACTCACATTTCTACGATCCTTAAAACTCTTCACTGGCTTCCAGTTTCTTTCAGGATCAACTTTGAAATTCTGGTTCTTACTTTCAGAGCTATTCATGGTCAAGCTCCTCCTTACATCACTGATCTGATCCAGCCTTACACCCCAGCTCGGACTCTTCGGTCTGTGGATCAGAATCTACTGATGGTTCCACGCACATGGTTCAGGATCAGAGGAGAGAAAACCTTCCAGGCTGTTGCTCCTAGGCTTTGGAATGATCTTTCTCTTCCTCTGTGTTTGATGATCTACTGACTCCTTCAAGAAACATCTTAAGACATTTTTATTTGTTCAGGCTTTACCTTGATTTTCTGGAACTCCTGTGTTGTTCTCAGTATTATCTTGACCTTTTAAGTATATATTTTATTGAGTATTGTTTTGATTGTTTAAGCACTTTGTGACCCTGGTCTGGAAAAGAGTTATATAAATACAAATTACCTCCTTCCTCCTCCTACTTCCTGAATTCAAAAAAAATCTTCTGCTTACTCTTTATGAATGAGACCCAATGTGTGCGCTGAAACCTAGAAGGGTGCTCGACCTGGTGTGGGTTGTAGAAAACGTAGTTTCTGCACCTACCAGGATACGCAGTATACTCGCTCCTAACACCAGCTCACTTGGAACCGATGAAACTTCTGGGATGAGAGGTGAGACGCCTGCCTACAACTCTACACAGTCCAGTTGACCCACTTTGGAACCACTCGGACAATCATGAGGTGGCTGAATGAGAACCTACACACACTCGGAGTGTGATTTCAGTCGAGACAGGAGGTCTCCCCCACACCTACCTCGCCCCTCCTGTTGTTGTTCCACTGCAGGCTTCTGTCGGAGTGTTCACTCACGCCCCACAGAGCCCACTGAGCTCCCGGAGTCGACAGCCACTCAGAATCTATTGGAACTTAAAATACACACATCAGCAGTCGTGCACACATTATCGTGCAAACCTGCCTTTGACCCCCTCCCTTTGTATGCGCCGTTTACTTACTTATGCCACTTAATGGCTTTCAGAGACCACATTTGTGCCTTTATTTAATCTTCTTGTGTTCATTTCGGCCTGTGTCTAAGTGTGTGTTCTGATTGGGAATGATCAGGGAAGGAAGCAGAGGAGGTTGTTGGTTTAGTGTCATGTGGAGTCCAACTTAATGATCCGTCTGGTTATGATCTCATGGAGACTTCTGTCAAATACAGGAATTTTCAGAGCAAGATACCCCCCCCAACAAGGCATTCAACAACAGTTACCGCACGGATGTTGCTGTCCATCACCGAATACAGGCAACTCAGGCGGGATATTTGTAGCTCTGTTCACTGCATGACTGATGAAAAGACTCTTTGTGACTTACTACGGCTTGTCCAACAGGAGCAACTGGGCGGGGACTCCCGGCAGGAAGGAAGCTTTTCACTGACCACCTTTTAGATGGAGAGCGGGAGGAGGTGCTTCTGGAGATACTACATCCATTAGTCAGCTACAACACATGCATTATTGTTACATAAACAACCTCAAGGGTCCATTTTTTTGTACTTGTATAAAAGGTGTCTCCCATCTGAACACCACACTAGCACACGCATAGTAGACTTTATTTATCAATCTATGATACTGAGCTTAGTCATCCAAGATGGGGTAGAAGAAGAGCATTTGTTTACTACATCAATGTAAGCCATTAAATAGAGCTTGGTAATCCAGTCAGGTCCAGTGGGAAAGCCTGGTCAAAATGGTCCTTTGCTCAAAGATAAATGTCGCCCTCTACTGGAAGGTTGGAAGATCACAATTACACTGCAATGCCAGTTTTATTTCAGTTAGTAATGATGATTTCTACTAAATAATCACAAGAAATGTAGAAAATTATTGTTTGTATATTTTACATCAGTTCCTCCTAAAGAAAATAACTAAGGGATCCAACTGTAATGTGCAAAACAGGATTCCCTGCTGCGTTAGCTACTAAAACATGGTTGGAGAAAGAAAGTTAAAACCAACAGTGTATCTCTTAGCTGTATAGCATCATATTAGCCCTTGTGTTGAGGCCAGAGATGACACAACGGTTAAGGCATTATGGGCAAGAGCGATTTAAATGTAATACAATTATCTAATATTGTATACATGTACACAATTGTAATTTAGTGGAGTAGGGAGTGCATTCACTTTACTTCCAACAGTAAACACCAACCATGTATCACTATGACCTTTGGATCTCATAAAAATTCATTAAAGGAAATTCATTAGGTTATAGCGGCAAACTACGGACCTTCATTCAACCATTTTGAACGTGTACAATAGCAGGAGATATATTAGGGACACAGATGGATTTTTACACCTTTATTCTTGCTCGAGTTTCTTTACAAAAATGATCCACAACTAAAAGTGTACCAATCTACTTCACGTCATGCCGGTTCTTAACCACATGCAAACAAATTAAAACAGAAGGACTGTATAAAAATCGAGTGCAACGATTTTAATAATAAAAAAAAAAGGAACAATTAATCGGTTTTCTCTCAAGATGAAATTTGGTATGATGTAAACAAAGAAGCCAAATTCCAGGAGAGCCACAGTAGCAGGTCAGATTGCAGCATGCGCTAACAAGGACTGACGGAGGTATATGGCTGTATTCATCAGGGAACTTAAGACAAACCAACAAAAATGTAAGATTGGTGCCGTAAGAAATGTTTTCCTAATTAAAAAATTACCCCTAGAAATTAAAATTGAGAGACGTGGCAAGGATGAGGATGGCAGTGTTCTAAGAAACACAGTTGTTTCAATGGCGACAGCCTGACCCGAAGCTAAATCTTTTGAGAAATCTACCGCTCTAGTTTATAGAGGGGAACGTGGGAATTGTTTCGGGCCGTGCATTGGCATTGTCAGCTGGTGTTCAAGGTCTCTGACCCTTGTCAGACTCATTCAGTGGTGACCTGTGTGACCTGAGTTTCACCCGACTGGTTGGTGGACTGGATAAACATGGGCTGGGTCAGTTCTTGTCCGGCTGGCACCGCCACCTGCTGAATTTGGTATAATTGCTGCAGAACAAAAAGAAAGAGAATTTAGAGTTTCACCTTGACTAAACTCACAGATGTTTCTCAGCCATGTAAGACCTGAATATTGTGTGTGTGTGTGTGTGTGTGTGTGTGTGGTGGCAGGTGTCATTATGATTGAAAAGGAAATTATAAAATAAATATTTATATTTTACACTGATCCGTTATAAAGATATACGTTTTCAGTATGTATTCTCAATATCCTACAATCTTTTGAGATTTTCTTAGGTAACAATTGCTGAATTAGAGTATTGCATTATACGCATTATAATTAAATACAGGGCAGAAACTTCTGGATGAGAAACAACAGTCTTTCCTCACTTGGGACTACGTGGTACAATACAAACACTATATGAACTTCAAAGACAGTATTTGTTATACAGCCTGTGTTAAGTCTTAAATGTATTAGTTAGAGAATTGTTGCTGCTGATCGCTCAATAAAGAGTTTATGAGTGTTGCATGCTTGTGCAGAGAGCTAGAAACATCTGCTGTCTGATGATACAGAATTAATAACTATACGTAAAATTAGATAATATGTCAGAAACAAATATCAGATTTTTGTCATTCTATGTGCTCTTGAAAACTAAAGCCAGTGAAGTGAAATATTACCCTGACAACTTCAATACAACCGTTGCTTTAAAAAGCTGTTTATTTATTCTCAGTAAAACCTTCAGTACTACCCTTTTATTTGTATGTGTTGTCTTAAAAATCACTTGTTTAAATGCTTAATGAGAAGTTCCAGAGAAGTTTGTGTCTCCCTGCACATCACTGTACAGCTCACCTGTCCATCAGTGAACTGGTTGAACTGCTGCTGTCCTTGCTGAACTTCTGTCTGTGTTATCTGAAAGAAAAGTAATGACGAGCAATCACATGAAAGTTCAAGGATCAATATATTCTTCGCACACTGGGAACATTTGAATATCAACCGTTTTATCTGGTGATTACCTGCTGAGCGTTACCCAAAGTTTGTATCTGTCCTTGGACAACTTGAGTTCCTGACACTGGTTGAGCTAATCGAATGTATTGTAGCTGGCCAGTGTTAAGTTGTACCTGCAACAAAACGACACCAGAGGGAGACATGGAAAGATCAGCATTTCTGTTGTGACATTGACATGCAGTGTTTTAATGGTTACACTCATGTTCAAGGAAATTGTATTCTGATTTGTTGCACAAGTTCAGCACTGAAATCAATTCTTCACAAGTCACAAAACAGAAACATACACCCAAATTATTTGAGGGGAAAAAACATCTCGTCTACTTTCTAAATAGTAATGCTTACTGGAATCTGCTGAATCTCTCCTGTGTTGGTGATGATCTGCTGCATCACTTGCATGGTCTGACCTTGAGCCTGGGCCGTCTGAGTTTGACCCTGAGATGTTGCTTGGACAATCTGGACCTGCTGACCTTCACCCACCTGCATGGCCACCGGTGCACTCTGAGGGAAACAAATTAATTTAAAAAAATAAAACCGACATTTACCTTCAAGTCCATTCAGATTGACGCAAATCATCTTCATCATCAACGCAAACAGAAGAAGCTATTTTTTACTCACATGAGCACATAGTTTAAAATATGCTGACCACAGCTAATCTCTTTATCATCATTTTACTTTGAAATTACTGATTGGATATGTGTGCGTGTCTGTAGCACATGGTTGTCATATGCCACCTCCTCACACCAAGTGGCAAATATGTTGACCTCTGATACTTTCCATTTAAATGTATAAAACTTCAGGTACAGTTGAATGATGAAATGAACATATAGACCATGAATGTGACAATGATGTGTCTGTTTAGGTCAATAACAGAATCAAAAGTCTATAAAAACAACACAAGTTACACCATGTTTGACAGTATTGTGTACATTTTGTGTATTGTTATACGTTAATTTGTGATGAGCTCCAGGGTCTTAAATACACAGCTTCACCGGATCCCTTTGACATGCATGAGAAGTTACAGTCAACACACCTACGGCACAGGTGCTACAGACATTTGCATTTGTTTTTCTGCCATTTCATAAATTGTCACTGTAAACATGCGTGTGACCCTCAGGGCCTGTAGATCATTTTGCACAGCAGCTATCAAAGCCGCTCTACTATTGAGTTGGTTGAGTTTATAGTTTTTATTTGCCACAAAAAGAAGACTCAATGCAAAAAGAAGTTTGCCACATAACAATGCCTATAGGCATGTGAGCATTTGTGTTTACCGTGATGGGTGTGCCCTGCACTTGGTGTAACTGCTGCATGGTAGCACCTTGAAGCATCTGATGACGGACATAAGAAGAGCGGAGGAGAGAATGACAAAATGATCCAGTGACAAAGCTGCAACAACTGAACATGAATGCAAGCAGGTGTAAAAATGTAAATGGTAAGAGCGGACGTCAGAGACGCATTGAAGCAAGCTACGTTAAACACAAATTCAACAGGCAAACGGGAAAAGCAGGAAGAACAATAAACACGACAAAGTTGATGTGTGTGACACAGTATTTATACATTTCAATTAACCTATTGAATCGGAAAGTTAAGTCATATTTGACGCAAGATGGGAGAAGTAGTTGTGTCATGCAAGGAGGACCCTCTGTGGCACCTCCTAAGAATGTTCTTTGTTGAAGTCTGAAAGTAAGGTGTTGATGTGAGCAAAATGTGTTAATAGGCACATTTGAACAAGACGAGACTAAAAATGAAGACTCAAGGAGGAAAATTCAAAAGAAAAGCACATTAAACCGACACAGCCGAAGCTTAGCTTCTTTGTTTGATAAATAATGATTTTTTTTTAAATAATAAAACTTTAAAAAAGATACCAATTAAAGTAGGGAATAATACATTTCAATTATTTAGTCCATTTTCATGCACACGTCATTCAAACCTTTAAAGGCTGTGATCGATATGATTGATCTTTTTATATTGATGATTGAACCAGTGACTTCTTTGTGGTGACGTACGAATGTCTTTGTGACAAATTTAGGACTTATGGCCGGTGAGATGGCTGTGTTTCAGGTATCTTTGATACTAGATATGCAACTTCATCAGGCAGAAGCAGATATCGATTTATTTTCTAATGTGTTCTTCAACGTCTACTCAGTGTTAGTAGATACCTGTCCTTGCTGAGGCTGTGCGATGATGATCTGCCCTGGTTGGATGGTTGTGGCTGCTTGCGCTCCGGCCTGCTGACCTTGCTGTGTTCCCTGCACCTGAACAGCTCCAGGCTGCTGGGCCAAGGTGAAATAGTACTGCACTGGCTCTGCCGGAGCAACAGACTGACGCATTTCCTCCTAGATGAAGAAAGACACATTCGCAACAAACCTATGAGTAAGTCATAATGCAATGAATTATTATTGCAGGTGTAACATTAGAGACAAGCTCTGATAAATAACTGATGGGATGTAGGGGAAAAACAGTAACGCAATCTGGGTCACGTACAGAATAAAGGCCACAACATACTGCCTACTAAGACGATTATGGAAAGAAAATCATTATTACAATGTTTTGGGTTCATGATGTAATCCTGATTGTTTCAAACAATTAACAAAATGTATTCATCAACAGCAATCATCAAATAACTATACAACACCAACGTTGTTAAGTTGACCCTGTGGAATGACAAACTATAGTGATGTGGGACTAGTCGCCCTCTCACGGCATACTGTGTGATTGTGTTTGTGAAGAATTTTGGCTGCTAAAACTTAACACAATTTACAAGACTTGATTGGCTGATAAGCAGCTTTCATGATTGGATGATTGAAAATAAGTCTAGGAATCCTGGGAGTGGACCAAGAAGACGTCCACCACAGGGTGGTGCCCAATCTTCTCTGGTACTGACCATTATGATCCCTCTCATAGGTGGTCTCAGTCTTCATATGCATGTTCTCTATAGGCTTCTAGTTACTGCTCAAGGAAAATTTCACAAGCATACAAAATGTTTGTGTGTGCGTGCGTGTGTGTACGTTTGTGAGTTGATTGATGTGAAAGCAATTCAGACATCAAGAAGGGAGTATGCATACAAAATCAAATGAATTAACACAACTAGTATAAATCACTGAGTGGTATACAATTCAAAAATCAAAAGGTGCCCTTTGTCTGATGTTTCTTTTAATGAGGTTCCTCCATCACCAGATGTGTAAACACCAATCTCCCAGCTCCATGACAACACAGCTGAGAGTGTAGGATGTTTACAAGCCTGGAGACGACAACGTCTCCACATTACCACATTATAGAAAACAACTTCCCTGATAACATACTTTGAAAATGTCAATCTATTTGAAATAAAGTGACCATGTCCATAATATTGTTAAAATTCAGAATCTTAATTATTTTGTGGAGAAAAAAAACAACAGAATCAATACATGGCAAAATCTTGTCTTTAACGTCATGACATTTCCTTTACTAACATTTCATCTTTTTTTTCATCCTTGAATTAACATTACATTTTTAAAAAAGAAACTTAGTCAAGGGGCTAAAAACTAGTGACTAAGTGTTGGCAGAAAGAAGCAACAAGATGATGAAAACATCCGACTGAAAGCCCTATTGTCCAAACTCTAGCTTCCAGTCAAGGATGTTTACAGAATCTCCAGGTTGCCAACAGTGGCAAATATAAGCTTCCTTTAGCTGGGATAGATAGTCTGTCATAATTAAATAAAACAAGAAACAAAACAAGAAAATAACATACCTGCCGTTTAGGAGGCTTGAGATCATCTCTGGGCACAATGTCAATGAGGAAGTCAAACTGGTCAAACTTTGTGATTGCCATGGCGATGTCATTCCTCTGTTGACAAACATAAGATCATATGAAAGAAAAAAAATGTTTGTGTTCTCAATATGAAGGGGATATCAGACAAAATGATATGTTCATAATTGCAAAACCGAACTAGTTTTTTTTTTCCCCCAATAATCGACCAAGCTATTACTTTATTATTAAATGATTGCCACAGACCATATTAAACCCATGACAAGAATTGTCAGTTTTACATGAAATGTATGGGTCAGATTTTAGTGTCATATCAGCAAGACAGCGTCAAAAAACATTTATTGCAAATATTTAACTATACAAGGATTATATAATGTTGCAGAGTTTAATTTTTAAGGCATCGGGGAAAGTCTGCACAAAAATTTAAGATTTTCCTAATCAACCTTGTAAGTAAGTAAGTAATTTTAATTTATATAGCGCTTTTCCAGACCAGGGTCAAAAAGCGCTTAAACAATCAAAACAATATTCAGTAAAATAGTATATACTTTAAAGATCAAGATAAAACTGAGCACAGGAGTTCCAGAAAATCAAGGAAAAGCCTGAACAAATAGAAACGTCTTAAGATGTTTCTTGAAGGAGTCAGTAGACTCCATTTGAAGGAGTCAGTAGACTCCATCAAGCGCAAAGAGAGAGGAAGATCGTTCCTTTGTAAGTTCCTTTTCCTTCGTTTTATTTGTAATAAAACTCAACTGAATGATGATAAGTCGAATTATATTTGACGACTACATGCAGCTGTACCCTCGAGGTTAGTGCCCTTTGTTTCGATGACGTAAGCCAGGGGTGTCAAACTCAAATTCACAGTGGGCCAAAATTAAAAATTAGGACAAGGTCGCAGGCCAAACTAATATTTATTGAAAAATTGCAATGCAATTCAGCAAGTTTTGTTTTCTTTTGAGATATGAAATGTTAAACCCTTTAAATAAAGAGATTTTAGGTTTGCTTAAACATTGAATCCAGGACAAGCATAAACAAAGAGAAACAAAATGTAAAATAAATAATACTGTCATAACTTTAGTCCAGCTTTCAAATCCTCCTCCTCCTTTGAAATGTAGGCCTAAATATATATTTTTAACAGTCCAATCAAACTGCCAAAACCACAATTTCTTTCAATGAACATTTCAACTTTGAGCCATTGAAATTCATTCAAGCTCAGTTTTAGTTGCACTGTGATATAGCCTTCTCTGTTACACATGCAGATGCGGGGGAACAAAATCTCAAATGTTGGGGGTGAGATATTTGTGACGTTATCTTAGATGAGCGCCGACATATTCAAATTCATCCTGACCACTGTAGGGGGGTCCGGGGCCATGCCCCCCCTGGAAAAATTTGCATTTTGAGGGGCAAGTTTTGCTGGCATAAAAATACACAAGTTCGGTGTGCGGTCTTGAGACTGATACGACAGTAACGCGTTAGCAAAGCATTCTGGGATTGGTAGTCTTAGCGCTGCATGCGCTTATACTGTTGCGGCGGGCCAGCTCAAGTGCATATTGGATACGATTTCAGGGACAAATAAAATTAGATGGGGGGCCAGAGTTTAACATGTGTGACGCAAGTGCTTATCACGTGACTGGTGGCTGGTTAGCAAATTGGGTTTGTCCGCTATAGACCCGTTTACAGTGCGTTTTAGCTGATAAGGATCAGAAGAATCTGGTAACCTACTTGACAAAAATAACCCGAGAAAGTGTGACGTTCACAGAAAAATGACAACAACATTCATGAAAATAAAATATGAACTAGATCATGAACTCTTATTCAATGAACAGGTTTAGGCACAACATTGTGGCCCACCATTGATGGGGGACATGGAAGGTAATTGAGAACAATGAAATCTTTCCTCTGGAGCTGCTGCTCTTTTACCGTAGTGTGTCATCTCTGTGGAATTTTCCACAGGATATTGGTTGTCGGGACTCCCAATAGTGGCCACAACGCTTTCAGCAGCTATATATAGTAGACTGATTAATATCTGGCAACACCAGGTCACATCTATTCTTGTGTTATTGATTAGGGTTGCTACGGTTACCCCCAAAAGTGCACATGTAACAGGGTGTAAGTGCATCAGTCCACGTATCTAATATAATCAGTTACAGAGAGAGATAATGACGGTGGTGATTCTAAGATGAATAACTATGGAGATAAATATCTTTAGAAGAAAATATAATCAATGTCTAATCTTCTGATTTTAGAGGCATGAGTTTTGTCCCTTCCTTGATAAACCTCAACCTCAATAAGCTTCCATCATAGCTGGGACAGGAAAATGAATGAATGAATCCACTTTAATGTCAACCTATCTTGTTTGACATCTAAATTACTCACTCATCCTCACATTGTTACAATCAAACTTTTCAGTTCAACCAAGGCTTGCTTTGTAAAACAACCTGAATTTGGAACCGTCTCCTAAAGACTGTGTGTCTTCCAACACATGATGTTGGAGAAGACAAGCATACCCAAGGGCTTATCTCTCAGAGGTATGTGAATGGATAAAGTAAACTTATGGGCTTTCATGTTCTGCGCCACACTTTCCCCTCTTCACATCTCCATGATATGATCCTTTCTAACATCCATTACCATTCAGTGGCTCTGATAATTTCACTCACATCATTCCACATATTCAACTTTACGGCGAACAGGGAGAGTTTTTGTTAGAGTAACAGTAGGTTAATGGAAAGGATGAACAATATTGAATAAATAGGGGCCATTCTGTTGTCTGCTTGATTTCCTAAATAAAGTCCAACATGCATTCCCCTTGTCACATGAAAATGTTTCTTTCACACTTTTCACAATTAATTACATCATGGTATTACAGTTAAAAACACTGATTGTCACACTGATGTTTTTCTTGAACTGTATAGTCAATCGTCTCCTACTTGATACTGTGAACTTCTCACCTGAAGAGTGCGCCTCTTGTTGTCCTCTGTGTGGATCCATGCTCTCAAAGTAAGCTCTGTAATAAATATCTGAGCAGCCTTGGCAAACAGGACAGGAGCTTCTGCACTGATCATCTGTACGATACAGAATAAAATTCATTATTAAGGACACTGGATTTTTTTTTCATTTATAGCAATGAAAACACATTCTGTGACAGTAACAAGCTCTTTCTATGCATTTACAGCATTATTTTTATTTTAATCTCTGACAGGGCCGTTTTTTCTGGATCCAGGTTCGGTGACTTGTATAGAGTGAGAAGGCCAAAACGGCCGTCACAGTATTCTGCAGCAAGATGCAGTACTATCTGATATTAGCCAGGGGTTCCTGCGTGCGTGCATGTGCCTGAATGCTGCTCCCTAGATGCAACACTAGTAGACTCAAGGACTCGTTCATTCCTCGTGCGATTAGATTGTATAATTCTGAGTTTGGGGGCAGGACTGGAGTGAAAAGATGATGTATTCCATGTTAATCTTCATATCCTTTGTGTTATTTTTACTTTGTTTTATGTTCTTTAGACTTGGATTTTGTCATCTTGCACCTTGTTCTTTCTTGGTTCTTGATTTATGAATCTATCATCTGTGTTGCTGGGAGCAGGAAAACAAATTTCCAGAGCAAGACCTCCAGAGGGATTAATTAAGTCTATCTATCTATCCATCCATTCATCTATGAAGAGAGAGAGAGAGAGAAAGAGACCTGTAGACAAAGCAAAAAAACATCTTCATACCTTTACGTCTTCATCCAGCTTCATGATTTTTTTTATCCGAGCAAGAGGCAACTCCTGCACACGAAAGTCCTTCTGTAATCCAAAGAGTGATGTAAGGCAAGAACAATTTCAAAATAGAAATCCTTAGAAGAAAATGACACATTTCCATCATTTGGTATTCATTAGCACAGATTAGGAAAATGTTTTCATCTCAAGTTATCTTAAACATGTCAATTCTGCAATCCTATTAACAGACAGGAGTTGGAAATTGTTTAAAGCTGGGTTCTTTAAATCTAAAAGTTTGATATACGAGAGCATGCATTTTTTTTACTGTATGCGCTTACCATAATCACTTACAGCAACGACTAAATGTTACATTGTTCGGCGTCTCTGTTAAGAGGTGCATTTTCATTATAAAGAAAATGTTTAATCATAACTAGGTGTAGAAGGTAGACATGGAGGTGAGTAGAAAATGAGTTAAGATAAGTTGGGTAAACTAACTTAAGATAGTCGTGGTTACAAAGTTTCTCATTATTTTCATTATTATCAACAAAAAAAAATTTAAATCAGTATTTTTTAAATTTGGACACTAGGGAGGATGTACATGACACAATACTGTGTCTAAAGCAGAGTGTTGGTGATCTCCTTTTGTTTAACACAGTATCAGTCAGATGACACTGACCAGAAGCAAGAAAGACAGCCATGAGTCAGAGAAATCTTTGAAAGGCAACATTCTATATGCATTACCTTTTTCTTACATGAAGGCTGCTCATCAGCACTATTTGAATGAAAAATAGTTGAAAATTGTTTTATTTATTCACAAATTTATAACAGAAATGTTTTAGTGTGTTATCATACTTGAAAGGGGGGCAACACTGTTTTTATACATCTATAAGGAAAACTAATGTTACAGTCACACCACTCTTTGGATGTGACATGATTTACTGTTGGTTTTGTTGTTTTATAAAGTTTAAAAGTAGATGCTTCTTTTTAACCATGGTATCGTAAGGTATGAAAGTATCTTAAAAGTGTTCTATTATTGGTATTGTCTACTGAAATTTTGGTACAGCGACAACCCTATGTCGACTTTTTCATGAGAAAAGAATTGTATAACTTATATCAGTCAGGGAAATTGTAATTCGACTTTCCCCTGAAATCTTTTAGTCCTAGAAAAAATATTTAATACAATTTCTGCGGAACCTTACAATACCTACCATACTCAGGTTCCGGATCTCTTCCATAACTCGAGGCCAGAAAGACTGAAGAGTCTGCTGTGCATCGCTGCCACCAGCTCCAAATGCATCGGCTGACATCTTTTATGCTGCTGCAGAAAGAAGAAGCGACAGCTTACATAAAAGATACACAAGATAATAATCATAATAGTATATTTTATTAAAGAGCGCCTTTCAAGATGAACAGAGTTCGAGTCCAACATCTTTAGAGAAACTAGACATGTATTAACAGTGGTAGAAATCGTTTTTTTTCAGTGTTCTGCAATATTGCAGAATGTAAAATAATTGTTCTGCAATTTAAAAAATAATAATTTTCAACATAATTATGCTAACATTATATATAGCTTTGTAACCCAAAACATTACTGTAACTCTTTATTCTCTCACTCTACTTTTAATTTCAGTGTTCACAGATCCTTCTCTGCAGCAAAGTTATCATTCCTTGATACCTCCACTGGTCTTTCATCCCCCTCTCCCGTGTGTTACTACAACTAGAAGTATATCAACCAAATAATAAATGTACTTGTCATCACTCCCACACATCATCCTTTCAGACAACATATTTATAAATATAAAGGAATCACCACAGTAAAAAACACAATTGCCTTATCGTTCAAGAAAAGAAACATATTTTCATTTTACAGCTTGAACAAAAATGTATACAACCATACATATACAATTAAGAACTAGAACTAGGAATGAAAAAATATTGAAAATAATCTAATTGCGATTATTTTCCTCAATATTGCGATAGTGATTCTTTTTTCGAAGTCCTCTTCTCATGCATTTTTTCTCTTACACAATAACTGATTTACTTTACAGTAAAATGAATTTCTTTGTAATTGTTAAGGTAAAGTTAAGAAGATTTTTTTAAGATTAAGGCCAAGTAGGCATACATTGAAATAAATGGAGGTTTATTTATTTACTTTAATTTAATTACACTACACTAACGACAGGGTTCGTATTTTTAACTGCGGTGACCATGTAACTTTCTGTGACCTCCTCCACACTTGCCGTAATGCCCTGAAAAATGTACCCGTGTTTACGGCAACAACTTGCCGTGACTGACCTTGGTTTTTAATTTGTTAATAAATACTAGTAGCGCAATTGTTTCGTCGAACGAACATAATAAATTGTCCAGGCTTGACTGTTATTTAACATTTTCAACTGTTCAATATTGAACGGTAAAAGGTAAACAACAGCCATTTGGAAGCTTGTGTCAAAGGTAAACTGACGACGGAAACAGCCGAGCAGTTCTGAGTGATACACTCGCTACATCAGGGTCTCCAAGAAGGTTATGTGTCCGGTGAATTTTGGTCAGGCAGCACATTTTAAAAATGCAGAGCAAGGAAAGGTTGAACAAAAAGGAAAGATGAGGAATTAGAGGCTGTGGGAAATTTTTTTTATGTAAGTTTTATTTCATTGTTGAAATGCAGTGCTAAAATTATTTAGTGGTTTGTTTGTCCTCGAAATTCGCGAGTTCCTAAACCTGTCGATGTTGTTTATGTGTGTGTTTATTTCGATTCATGGCTGTCAGCGACCAAGTGTGTAACATAAGGGGATTTGTATACTTTATGTAAACATTGAATACAAGCCACTTCCTCTCTCTTTGCGCTTGATGGAGTCTACTGACTCCTTCAAGAAACATCTTAAGACGTTTCTATTTGTTCAGGCTTTTCCTTGAATTTCTCGAACTCCTGTTTTGTTCTCAGTATTATCTTGATCTTTAAATTATGTACTTTTTTGAGTATTGTTTTGATTGTTTAAGCGCTTTGTGACCCTGGTCTCGAAAAGCACTATATAAATAAATATTACTTACTTACTTACTAATGAAAACGATAATATTGATAGAACAACGGATTAACCAAATCTCATTACTCGATTTACTTTTACATATAATCAAGTCGTTTATTATCATGTTCTTGTAATTCCTATTACTTAAACATGTATGCCAGGTGCTTATTCATTCAATGCCCTTTATATAAGTTCATGAATATTTGTTATAATACATATTTGTATAAATTAATAATTAGTAGCAGTAGAAGCACAAGATGTTAATACATAGCTGATATGCTTGCCTTGACCTTAAAAAGTTTAAATTCAAAGCCTGACACAGACATAATATATTCACCACAAATAATTTAAAAAGTGGGGTGTAACATTCATATGTATAAGACAATAATAAATCACACACAACTTCAGTGCAGAGTTAAGAAAAGTGCAAACACTGGTCAGTCATTCTTCAAGACATCACAGTTTTTGTCATGTTTTATCATAAGGCTTGTGTGCAATCTAATTGGCATTAGCAAGCCAGTATTGCTACTTAATTATTCAAATTTATCAATATTTTAAATAGGAGGGCATTTTTCAATGACATATTTATTGTTTTGTACAAAGTCCCTTTCAAACTCAGATTGAAAATGATTTAGGCACTGACAAATATACAACATTTAGTCAAAAGTCAACAGCACAAATTTTATCAGCATTGTATCGCCTGCGCTACTCAATATATTTAATAAAAATAAAAAAAACACTTGACATTGTGCCCATTTGTTCTATAACTGCAGCATTGTTTATTACAATAGATTCTAATTTGATTATTGATCATCTTGAACCTTAGCCTTTTTTTGATTATTATTTATTCATTTTTTCCATTATTAGAATACATTCTAGCATGATATATAGTATTATAATAGCAGAAGTGACAAAGAAGCGATTGCAAGACATCAACAGGATGAGAAAGAATGGAAGTTGTAAAGGAAACAAGTCTGAATCCTAATGTCATTGGGTTTTACAGAGGGCAGCCTAAATCAATGAGACAGCATGGCACAGGCCAGCTTTGTATAGATCAATCTGCTAGCTTGCAGCGATGCTATGACAGACCTGTGTTTGACAGCACAGCGTGTGCCCTTCAGTTTGACCCTCCTCGGTTTGGCTAATCCTATGGCTAATCATAAATGTGCTTAAACAATCATACATTCAAGAAACCAGCAGTAGTGGCTACCAGCAATACCACGCAAACACAACTGATGAAAAATGAACCATAATCCATGACCTTGTGACCTCTGATCTAAATAAACAGCAGCGGACAAAACATCGCAGCAGGAAGAGGTGTAGCTAAAAAGTAATTATGAGAAGAAATATGCGGTGGGAGGCATGAGCGAGAGGAAATGTCAGATCATATAAGAGGGCAGCGAGAGAATGTTAAGAAATGATAGCTAACAGGCTGTGCCTAATGAGTAAAAACCCTGTGTTGGATTTCCTTGAGTATAGAATCAATTGTGATGCCATCACCATTTTGTAAATTGAAAGAACAAGCCCTTTTTCTGACATGTCGAACTCACAATTTCTTTATCTAGACTTCTTTCAATGTGATGAAAAAAAAAGAAAAAAAGATTATCGCATTAATTAATAAACCGATATGTGATAAGTCAAGCTCTTAAATACTGACGCTTCAACAATGACAAAACCAATGACAAACAGACAAACTATTACCGCAACTATAATACATAATGAATGAATTCAAAAACAAACAACTCATCCCCAGTGAAAATGCTTTGCATATTGCAAATTAAATGAGCATCCTGGAGTGTGGTTAACCACCTAAATCACTGGCTGTAAGCTTTGCCCTTGGTATGGATTCAAGCCAAATTACAGAAAGTCGTACCATCAACCAAGGTCGCTCAACATAAAAGAGAAAACAGAGGTAGGAAGCGCAGACAGGGGTTGTGATAGAGGAAGACTGTTTTTTAAAACTGTAAATGCAGCATTGTGGTGATGAACATAAAGGTTTAAGTTAAATGCAGATGGGCTTTTAAAGATAAACCAGAAAGGGTTTGTAATTGAGCTGTGTAACACACCCCTTGAGACTTCATCAGTACCCTCTCCTCTGTCCTCATGTTTCCTCCACATCACTGACAAAGTGACTGCAGAAGCCAATTTCACATTCCTGTGACCTTCATCCAATACTAGGCCCAGACTCTGGCGTCAAAATCGGCAGGACTAAAGATACATGTATGTTACACACCGCTAACTCCCCCTGGCTGCAGTGCCCACATTGTATTAGTGTATACAGAGGTGGAGTAAAAAGAGGTAAGACTACATAGTAATGGACACCTTGTTGATAAGATGGCTCAGCCTACTTGTCCGCCTATATTTAAGGTAACAAATGGCATGCACCTCGAACACTTTCACTTCTCTATACAATGGAGACAGTTTTTGTAAGAGAGACATGACATATTTGACATCTGATTGATCCTGTGAAATAGGTTCTCAAATGAAGGATCAAAAGAAGTCATATCAAGCCCTTAGTCGCAGCTCATACTGAGAGCCACGAGCGCATGTCTGTCAGTGCCATCTGGGTGTCTTGCTCTTTTGTCTGGGTGGTCGTGGGTTCATGACCACAAGCTGAACCTCCAGCTCTGCGACCCCTTGGCACCAAGCGAAACCAAAAAAAAATCCTTGCTTTATCTCTGCAACCTAAAGCAATTATGATGTTTTTGTTTGTTTATTAATGAGTAGATTATTTTAATTCCAG
This sequence comes from Callionymus lyra, assembly GCF_982586985.1. Lineage (NCBI taxonomy): Eukaryota > Metazoa > Chordata > Actinopteri > Syngnathiformes > Callionymidae > Callionymus > Callionymus lyra. The sequence goes on along the minus strand of NC_141820.1, from coordinate 39,116,033 downwards.
ACACAATAACCTAGTCTACAGATTTCTATCAGGGGAAACAGACGTTTTATGCCAATTAGGTCTAAAAACACTACATGGATCCATCACCTAACAAAGCAGAGGTCAGGAGACACAGAGGACCCAAAATATACATGTGACAGCCATATCCTGGCAAAGTAACAACAACCTTGTAACTTGTAAACAAATGGTCCTTATCAATGATTACTAAAAAAGAGAAAAACATGTCCAAGAATGAAAACTTCCTGGAGTAGGTTGAATGTTTAAGAGAGAAGTACTCAAATCTCCTTCTTACCTCTCGGCAGCATGACAAAGTGATAGATGACACATTTCAGTTTAATCTACTATAGCAAACACTTAGCAATAGACATTCGCAATCTTTTTAAAAATAAAACTCACCCTTGTGCCCTTCATGATGGACAACTACCACGCAGCAGAGGTGGTAAAGAGGAACCTCGGTGATAAACTCCTTTTCAAAGCCGATGCAAAAGCGTAGAGAGGAAAACTTCTCAAACTTTTGTCAATCCTTTTCTGCAAAACAGCCACTTTAACCCTAAAGTGACTTTAAGTCCAGACACAGAAAGCAGAAAACAATGTTCTGCCCCTCCCCCTTCTCTAGTTGAACAGCGCTGCAACATCTTTCTACAGACCAAATGCAAAGCTGTGACTTAAAGAGCATTCTCATCTGACCCTCAACTAGTTGACCTTCTCACTTTCTCTTGCTTTATCGCTCTCTATCCGCTCTAGCTTATTGCAAGAAGTCACGTGCCTTTGAGTTGACCCCTGGCAGGGTGCAAAGGAGTAGTAAGGTGAAGCAGGCATCCAGCCCGGCAACAGCAGGCGAGTCATTCAGCGTCACTACTGAAGAATCTTCTTCCCCTTTAACATTCAAGCGTAATCAATCTAGCATGCTACACAACACTATAACCCCGCCTCGGACTAGCTCCCTCCTCTATCCTTCACTCAGATCCAATGAGAGTGCAGAATCCTTCCGTGTCATTGACAAGCTCACTACATCAGATGCTCCTCCCCACTTCTAAAGCCCACCCCCTATCACTGACAGCCAACTTCCTGCTTTAAGTTACCTTGAGCTGCAGAATAGGGGTCAGAGAAAAGCAACAAGAAACATTTTAAAGCATGTTTTACAATGAAAAGGGAAAAGAAAATTTAACAAATGTCAGCTGTAAATGTTGTTAAACTGCTTGCCTTTACCTTGTTTCCATCTTGCCAGTTCCTGCTTCCTTTGGCTTCTTACAGATAAGAAAGGGTCCACAGTTGTCAACTGCTTAATGCATATATAAAATGTCAAACTAGATGTCATTGACCCGCCTCCTTTCTGTAATAGTAAGCCAAGTGAAGTGTGAAAGAGGTGGCAAAGTTCCTTAATCACTGGCTGAAATAAATGCCAAAGTAGATGCAGCACACTGCATCCAGATGTGGAAAGACAGTATTTAGAAGTTTTTCAGCTTTTTGTAAAGAGTTTGCACAAACAAAATTTTGCCCAAGCCTTTTTTCATTTTTTTTGTTGCTCCTTGGCACACCAGTGTTCGAAATACCCGCCTGGAGTCCGCATTTAACAGTTTGATTTTCAAGATTGCAGAAGACAATTAAACAACCTGCAATTTTGCAGAATGACAAAAAAAAAAAAAAAAAACGGGGTTCAAATTAGAGCCGAATGATAAATTACATTTGCCATATAAATGCGATATTAAAAAAATATGATTATCATATTGCAAAGGTTGCAATTTTATTAAACTTTATGATGATTTCATTTTTGGGCCGAACCAAACCGTTGATCACCGACGTCTACAGAAGCTAAAGAGCAGCAGTATATGACAACTGTGTGGATAAAATGTTACCAGTGTAATAACAACATAGAACAACATGTAGTATCAGCTGTAACAAGCTAAGCTTCTTTATCTGTGAATAAATACACACATTGTATGAGTCTTCTACTTTTTCGCCACTACCAACAAAATCTACACCAGTCTCTATAAATGTATGTTTGTGTAAATTCCAGAAAGGACTTATATCAGGCTTGTCGCTATCGGAATTGTACATTTTAATTGATGTAATCATTCTGTTATGTGAACAATATGAAAATGAATTTCAAACAAAGCATTAACATTACTAAAAAAAAAATTAAACCAATTAGCCGGTATAAGATCCAGATGTTCAAATATATATTTTAACTCCATTATTTAAACATATTCCCATCAGTATGTGTGAATGGCTGTCAAAGCGCTTTGTGACCCTGGTCTAGAAAGGCGCTATATAAATAGAGATTATTATTATCATTATTATTATATGAGACAAAAAGAAACTGAACTAGGGACGCAAACAATTAATCGATTATCGTTTAATTGATAAGAGATTACTCCATTAAAATTAATTAATTTCAATTCATCGTTTTGAACTCGTAATTCTTGGCAAGTCCGCATGAGGGCACACTTAACGCAAAACGTACTTGACGCGCACACGGGAACGCAAGCGAAGCAGAGCTCCGACGACAACAACGACAAAGACAAATGAGAAATGGTACACTGACAGGATGAAGAGGGCAAGACGGACAGTGCAGTTTGGAGTCACTTTAAGTTGGTTAATAAAGACAAAGACGCCAAAGGCACAATATGTAGAATATTTTAAAGTACAACAACTCCACAACTTTGTTTAATAACCACCTGAATGTGCCACATTCAGCCATACTACATGCAGTGAGTTGTTCTTCTCAACCTACAGTCACCAAAGTCTTGGGAGGAAAGGTTCTGCTTCAGACTTCTGCTACAACTCAAAGCTGAGTCTCGTCCAGAAGTACGCTGACGACACTGCCATTATTGGATGCATCAGGGACAACAGCGAAGACGAGTATAGGAGTCTGATATGGGACTTTGTGGACTGGAGTGAGAGTAACCCCTTGTAGCTGAACACCTTAAAGACCAAGGAGCTGGTCTTGGACTTCGGCAGGTCCAGGACAAAGCCACGTCCAGTGTCCATCAGAGGCGACGAGGTGGAGATAGTTGACAACTATAAGTACCTTGGTGTGTGGCTGGACAGTAAACTGGACTGGTCCTGCAACACAGACCATGTGTATAAGAAAGTTCAGAGTAGACTGTACTTTCTGAGGAGGCTTTGATCGTTTAACATCTACAGGAAGCTCCCCTGCATGTTCTACCAATCTGTGGTGGCCAGTGTCCTGTTCTATGCTGTAGGTGTGTTGGGGTGGAAATGTGTCCAAGAGTGTCAACAGGTTGGACAGATTGATCAGAAAGGCTGGCTCTGTGGTTGGCATGAAGCTGGACTCATTGGTGACAGTTGCTGAGAGGAGATCACTGAAGAAACTACTGTCCATCATGGATGATGACAGTCATCCTCTGAACACTGTCATCAGTGAACAGAGAAGCAGAATGAGTGCATGAATGCTCCTTCCCAGATGCAAAACAAATAGACTCAAGGACTCATAAATTCCTCGGGCTATTAAATTGTACAATTCTGAGTTTGGGAGCAGGAGTGGAGTAAAATTATCATGATGTTCTGTTCTATGTTAATCTTTGTATCCTTTGTCTTTGTTATTTTTCTTTGATCTATGTTCTCTATCTTAGACTTAGATTGTATCGCCTTGTTTTTTCTCTTTATTTCTTTTTGTTCTTGTTCTTTATTTTATTTTTATGAAAAATTGCTGTATTGCTGTGGCTAATTGGAAAAAAAAATAATTTCAATAAAGTTCTACCTACTTACCTATGCGACTCAATGAAAGCAGAGGGCATTACCCAGCAGATATGTGACATAGTTACCACACATCTTAGACACATCTCTCATCAGCAGCCTATATTTTAAGTTAAATAGAGCTACAACAATCCATTCCTGGGCTACTAATGTTACTATGATACTCTCACATTTCCCAATTTAAGGGGGATTACAAATGCTGCTAATAACACCTTTTTTATTATGCTGCCAAGAGACAGTGCACTAATTTATTTTCATTCTTCTGTTCAGGAATGTATTTTTTAATGCTGCCATATTCATGTTTCCAATGTGGCAGATGAGAGATGAGTGTATTTATTTTCTATTCAGAATATGTTTGATATGCATGAATCATTTGATTTTTTTTCTTTATACCATAAAGATTTATATCATAAGATATAACTAGATAGAACCTATTCAGGGGGAAATTCAGGTTCTCAGAAGATCAGACTTGTGACTGATCAGTAGGCCTGGTGTCTTCAGCACTTTCTTTCTATTTCTTGTTTAAATTAATTCAGTTGGTTGTTTTTTCATTAAAAGCTGATTTAAGTATCGAAAAATAATTGCTTTTATTTTTGTTAGAACATGCTTTAAACAAGCTGAACCTAAAACTGGTTGTATGAAAAGCTGCAACCTGGATTAAAAATTAAAATTTACATTAAAATGTTAATGTCTGATTAGTAAACTAATAAAAATAATAATAATGGGTCATTTCAAAATAAGGTTTCTTTTTATTTATAGGTTGAGCAACTACCCGCAGATAAATATTCTGTTTAGCATTACAATTGATATTTATAGATAGTACTAAAAACAATGTATTCATTTATCTTTCAGGTAAAGCATAAATGCACTGCTCTGGTTAACATTTTGTTGTGTGATCAAGAGAAACTGACTCCAACTTTCATGGATGATTGTACTTCAAGTTACACAGTAAAATGGATGACAAAGAGGAAAAATGAGACGGAACAGCATGCTCCATCAATGAAAGCAGAAGGGGGAAGGGAACCGGAAGGATAAGGAAGGACACAGTTTTCACAGCAAAGGACAGGTGGTAATGGAGAAGGTAAACGAATGGGATGAAACCTTAAAATAAAAAACTACAGGATCCTCAACTTGTGGCAAAGTAAACTGCTGGGGCTGAACACACCAAGGACAGAATTCACTTGTAAGAAAAAGATGCTAACTAGTTATATTGATAATGTAAATGGAAAAAAGGTATCCTTTTCCTATAAGAAGGAAATCATCAACACTCGAACAAAAACAAAGCTAATTCAGATCAGTTAAGCTGAAAACAACAATCGTGTTCATTTAATTTGAAATACAATTAAAAGCCAAAATATATCAGAATCGTTTATTGCCAGTGCTGTATAAACAACATAGGAATGTGTTGTGGTGTCTCTAGAGAACAAATGATTAAATAACATAACACAAAAAATTAACAATAGAAAAACTAAACCAAGCTCCAAGGCATACATCATTTCCAAAATAGGACTATAAACTCAAAGGGACGCGAGACTAAAGTTGATGCATTCCAACCAGGATTTGAAACATTCGTGTAAATAGGAGCAAAACATTCTGTTACTTGCATGTTATTACACTGCTTCTAATCTAGTTTCAAAGTCATTCGGCAATGTGAAGCAAATCTATACATTTTCTCCTACTTTATTCATGGTCCCAAGTTTAACTAGGCGACCATAAGAAAGAGGAAATGTTAATATGCGGACTGGGCGACACAACAGAAGTTAAAAATGACAGCACTTGAACACTAACGACTGGCTAACGCTCGAGAGAGCTAAAGAACGCGGACAATAAGCACAAGTCCACCGTTCATGTGTCCCGAGTTATAAGACCCGGCATTTAGTGAAAGTTGGTAAAGCTTTGCTGAACATCGAAGAAGTGGTCTAACCAATAAAGACAACGTCTCGATCTGTCCTTCAGACCAATCAAACCTCGGACTAGATTCCACCAATCAAGGTTTTTAAGGCCAAGTTCCTTTTGCAACTGACGCCATTCGGGGTCTATCACAAATCACCAGACACTTGTAAGGCACACGCCGATGAGCCAAGATGGCGGACGACGTGTAGTGGTTTCCTGCCCAACCGTGAGCCCGTCAGCGGGCCACCAATAAGCGCCGCTGAGAGCGGGGAGGGAAATGGCGCCTATGTTCGGCTTCCAAAACAATCGTCTATTGGTCAAGAACCGCACATGCACAGAGCACAGCAACCGCGCCAGCTCACCCTCTCAACACTGACACGATCCATGCTATTATGGGAACAAAATGGGGTCAGAAAGTGCCACTTACTTTGTTGCACCAGATCGAAGTGAAGTCCGACTCCGCGTATTATTTATTTTTCATTTAGCTCACTGAAGGAAACAAGATGGCTGCTAGACGAGCCGGAGATGCGACGTGATGACGTCATTACGCAACGGCTGACGCTACTATTGCGTAATTTCGTGACGAATTAACCAGTGAACTCAATTCGAAGATTGATCTTGACTTGAACGGTAAACGTTAACAAATGAGGATTATTGGTCTACTAATGCAAAATTGAAAAAAGACTAAGCACTGTTTCTTTTGGTTAAAATGTGTTTCTTAAATAAAGTTCACTAGTTAATTATCAGTTATATATACACACTGAAAAGTATTGCAGAAAAAAGCCGTTTAAAAAATGATGCGATTATCAGAAAGAAAAAAAAAACTCTTTGCAGTCAATGGAAAATGTGGTGAAGGTTGGCATTTTTGCCCATTTATGTACCTTTCTCAATGACTCTTAGTATATTCAACATATAAGTTTGAACAAAAGTAAATACAGTCCGTGTTACCACAAAATATATATTTAATGCATGAGTGGATGTAATGAGGGATCAACATGGAATTTAAATTACTTTATTAAGCATTTATAAGCAATATTCTGACAAATATGATGGTTATAATGGAAAATAAACTGAAACAAAAACAGCAATCATTGAACTAAGTTGACATCTTTGCTGGAAAGAGTCTAAAAGTCATCCAACAGCCAAAACGCATCACTGCATATATACACAACAATAATCTGAAGGACTGAACTATGGCATGTTTTGAAACTAAAGATAACATGATCATTTACGCCTTATGAGTGCCATCAAGGTGGAGTTCAGTTTATTGATATTGCTCGAGTACTGCGGGCCTCTAGGCATCGTGGGATCCAAGTCACGAGAAGGGCCAGCATTGCGGCACTGAGCCAGCATTGGAATAGGTTGATGGCCATGATCCATGGCATACTCTGGTAATCTTTTAGTCATCCATTGTCGCTCATCTGTATACACATTGGCAGGACTAGCACGTTCTACAAAAGCAGAGAAACAGAAGAACATAAATGTTACAACTTTGACATTTAATGTATAGAGAGATAGAATAGCCATCTAAGAAATCAAACCTTCATAGGCCCATCTGTTCATTGGCTTGTGTACTGTGGTCATTGGTAATCGATAATCAAGGTCCATACTGGCATGTCCACGGTTATCATCTCTCCACCCACTTCTCATATGATCTTCCCTGACGTCTCCAACACCTCTGATGCATCTCTCATATGGGGATTCCTTAGAAGTTCTTGAACCAGGATTTATAGAATTTTCATTCCCTGTTTGGTATTGCTTCAGAAAGCCAAATAGATTTATTTTTAATAACAGCTTTCATGGAAGAACATTAAATAGTTGCATTACTTACAATAGTGTTCTTCATTTTCTTGGCCTTGTATTCATCCAAAATATTCAAGAGTTTGTTCTTGAGGAATGTAGCATCTTCTGCATTCTCGATTTCAACATTATCCTAAAAGTGGACAGAATGGCAGAGCAAGCAGTGCTATTAAAATGCAAACACCTTTGATGTGATGGTAATGTGAGGTTTTGGCATGGTTAAATGAAACTGGCATGAACAGTTTAATATAAAACAATTTTGAGGTCGTAAATTATCAAAAGGTTGATACATTTATATATTGGCCATTTTCCAACAATTGTTAAATTTAGGTTCCTGAATCCCAACTACTGTAACCCAAATTTAACATTCACGGGAAAAGAAAATTTGTTAATATAACTACATTTTTGACTGAAGAGTACAACTCTGTGTCCGATTGTCAAATCTTCATCTAGCACTGACGTTTGATCCAGTCAATTCCAAACAATACAACTACAATCCTCAGCTGAGGTTAAGTGGAGGATCATTCTTACCAGGATATCTAGAACAGCTTCTGGGTTGGCCATTTCTCTTTGGTGAATTCCCAAAGCAGGGTCCTTTATCAAAACAAATAGAAAGAAAGAAAGTAAACACTGACTGGCTGCTAAGAATAACTGCAATTAACTTCACTTTGTACCTCTGCTATGAACGAAGTAGGCTCCGGCCTCCACGGAGCAGGAGCCATAGACTCTAGTTGATATTTTACATCAATTTGACCCTTTCTTTTCCATAAACTATCATCCAACATTGAGGAGTGTTGATGTTGTTGATGTTGTTGTTGTTGTTGTTGTTGTTGTTGGAATTCTGCCCGATTTGGGCTTCTTTCCCTTCTCGTAGGGTCAAGTATCAACTGGGAATATCCGGGCAAAAGTTCTGCCTGGATAGAATCACGCTCCAATATGAAGGGACCAGATGACATTGAGGGATATTCTTGTTGATCTTCTGTCTGGTTTGGATTCCATTTTGAGTACTTTCCAAGAAATCTTTATGGAAAAAAAAAAAAACTTAAATGAAACGATCAGAAAAAACTTAATCTTTCACTTGAGTTCCAAATAAATCTAGCAATTCAAACGTACACTTTCTTTGCCAGGCCTACTTCCTCAGCTGGTGAGACAGAGTAGTCCGCATTCCTCTTTCTGTTCCCCTTGTGGTCTTCCGCTCTTTCCAGAAAGCGCATGAATGGCTCAGGGATGCTAGAGATTGTCCTATTGGTATTCTCCGTCGAAAGAAGGGTTGGGGATTCTGTTCGGCTGAACCCTGGGTTTTCAAATCGATCAGTGGGTGAAGTCAGACTTAACTGGTGATTGTAATCCTTTACTAGGATACGATCGTGTGAATCATGTCTTGTGACAAAATCACTGTTTGGGGCAGGTTTATTTTGTCCTTGCCATTCTTCTCTGGTCGTGTATATGTCTGAAGGTGACCATTTATTTTCTTCATTGCCATTATGCACTGGAGACTTATAGTTGGAGTGTTGATAATCCCTCCCCTGTTTGGTGTTAGAATAAATATGCTGGTGATGGCCAAGATCAGAGTAGGGAACATCTAGGCTGTGTTCTTTAACACTGCGGTGAGGAGACTCATCCCTAAGACTATAACGGGGAAGCACAGGTTTACAAACATTTGGCAATTGTGGCTGCTGAACGATTTGATCATACTGCCCATGAGAATCAGTGTCTAAGAAGTGTCTTTCTGCACTTTCTTTCCTCTCATTTACCCAATCCTCCTGATTGGGGCCATTGTCCTTCTTGCTGGGGCCATGGCCCAGATTACCCTCTCTTTCGTAATTTTGTCTGAGTCCATTAAATCTCTTGGACTGAAAGAATTCAGCACGTGTTCTTTTGGATTTAAATTGAGGAAACGGAGCACTTCCTTTTGGATTCTGTCCTTGTGGCTCTATGAGAATAAATAAAGAAACAACAAATAAGTCATGTGACACGATAAAAATGTAAAGCACTATTTAGGATAGGGCTCATTAAGTTACCTATCCAAGGCTTTGACCAGGGTCAAAAAGCGCTTAAACAATCAAAACAATACTCAATAAAATATATACTTTAAAGGTCAAGATAACACAGAGACAAAGAAGTCAGTAGACTCCTTCAAGCGCAAAGAGAGAGGAAGATCGTTCCAAAGCTTAGGAGCAACAGTCTTTGAGGATTTCTCTCCTCTGGTCCTGAACCGTGTGCGTGGAACCAATGTTTGCTGTAGTCATTAAACTCTAGGTGTTATGCAGTTAATTTAGACATTAGATGCAGTTAGTTTCTGTCGCCGCATAGACATATTAACCACAGCTCAGAGCTCAAAAGCCAGTGAAAATATATTTTAAATAGGCTACAACTTCTCGCCACTCAAACAAACGGTCTATAACATATTTTAGGTGAAAATAACATTGTCTTCTTGCAATTTGAACAGTAACCTTACATTGCAGTCATATTACTAACAGACAGGTCATATCACCTGTACACCAACGGTATACAAACTAGAACACACCGATACCCATAATTGACCAAATGAAAAATAACCCATAATTTGCAATGGTGATAAACTGGCCAACAAACTATTTTTATCACATCCTCACAAAGTTGATTTATTGCACAAGTGTACATACTTGTTGGGGGATGTTGTGTGTTCTTCATATTTCTCGAATTCTTTATTGGCTGAAACATAAATCACATTAATTAATCAATCAATCAATCCTCTCCAAAAGTGTGTAAATAAATAAATTATTGTGACCAACCTTGGGCCAACCTCTTCCTTCCTCTCGTTCAACAATTTCTGCCTTATTTCGTATGAACTTCGCCCCACAGTGTGATTCCAGATCCCAGGTCACCAAGTCAGGCCTTTTGGATTCCTGCAAAATCATGTTTTACATATACTAAAAGACTTATATAGATAACATTTTACACACCAATTTATTATACACTTGTATACTTGTATATACGTATAAATATCAGGCATCCCAGTTAGTTAAATTCGATTTGACGTAATTGTAAACACTAAGAAAATTGCAAGTGAGACAGGTCTGGGGTGGTGACACATTTTTGGTACTTTTTCATTCGCAAAACTATTTTTTATTATCAAAATGTTGCTTATACTGTGAAAGTTATAATACCTTCTTGGTTGACAACCAGGTGAAAAGGTACAAAAGACTAACTTTTCTTTGCACTCACATTTGAAAATACTTGATGCATGTCATGACATTTTTGGGTTTAAAGTCTATATCTGACATGTAAAAGTCACAGCTAAAATATTAATGAAAATTTCCCAAAATTAAAGGCTAAAATGAAGGCGTTAAACAGTACAGAGTAAAACAGTGCTTAAAAAAAAGGGCAGACAGAACGTTGCTCTTAATTTGAGACCTGAGTTTAAGTTTATTTCCTCCTTCTGAATGACATTAAGGGAATTTACCATAAATTAACTAATATTTAAGTGCAGCTCATGACAGGAGAAAGCAAAAAAAAAGTTATGATGACTCAATCACGCGCTGTCGTGTAATGAGAAGATAGAAATGTTGGTATAGCGTGGTCCATTCCATGATTGGCTTGATTAAGAAAAAAAGGACCAAAAAAAAATAAATAAAAAAACACGAGTGATAATTTGGTAATATAAGAGTGAGAATGGCTCTCAAATCGCAGTTTTATACGGAAATAAAAATAAGTGTTTAGCAACGTTTTGAATATTAGCAGAAATACACTAAATATCGGATATCTGGGATCCCCAATATACATTAATACATATGCTCTGATTTGTTTCAAACAATATTTAAATGAAAGGGATTTACTATGTATTTCTTTCTGTGTTTTCTTCCAATCAGGTGGTGGACCATTTCCGGTAGATCCAGCTGTTGTTTACATAGATGACATGAATAGAGGGGCCATGCACTTTTATCAGCATTGCCCTGAGTCAATTGTTGCAATACTCCTAAACCTGAGAAAGAGGCAGATATGATATTAGTGTTTAGAGAGCAAAAACACAAAACATCTTGCAGTGTCATTACCTATGATGGGCTCAACAAGCTGAAGATAGTCCAGATATTGTGAAACATCTTGGAACACAGGCGCCCTCTTTTTTCTGTTCAGGAGCCCTATTAGAAAACACAAAATGTGTTAAGAAAATCTGTTAATTTACATCTTGGGTGGAATCAAATCAATCCATTTGATTGATTTGCAGAAGGATCTAGAATTCCCTTCTTCTAAATTGATTTCTTTAAACCGTGTAGTCCAATCTGGGCTACATCAACGGAAGACCAATGACCCCAAGATCATCACCCCAGTGTGGTTGCTGGTCAAAGGAGGGGAATCAGGTAAGCTGGTGCAGATGTTGTGACTAACCTAGAGCACAACAGTCAAAAGAGGGCATGATCAAGGAATTCCAGGGGTCATTAGCCAACCGAAACACTTCCTCAAATCCTGAGTTACAGCATGGCAAGGTAGTCCCCTCAATGGGGAGGATCAAGGCTCAACAAAGAATTACCTGGAGCAGCCTCCAACATTATCTACAGCTCCAGATGCTGCAGGTCCACCACCACCATCATGAAGGACCCCACCCACCAAACACACACAGTCTCTCACTAATCTTCCGGGAAAGACCATGAATACTAAATATACAGCAAATTTGAAGTTTGCAAAACTTAAGCATGTATCACATTATAATAATAATAAACACTCACCCCATGGCTAATTCAGTAGGCGTTGAACTTAATCATAAAACCCATCCCACAGGGTGTAACATTTTGCCCTTTTAACAAATGTCCGAGACAAGTGTCAGTGGCATGAGTGACGTAAATGGAAAACATGACACACTACACAACTGGCAGCAGTCCAGATATCAGGTGGTGCCCCCACCAAGAGCTCAAGACTATATCAAGACATAAAGGAAATCCTCAGGAAGAAAAAAGGAAACATGAAGGGCTTCTGGATAATGGATTAATATTTAATGTATTCACCCAGGTGGCCTTGATTCCACAGGCCACAAGCAAGACAAGCACTCTAGTCACCAGTTGGTCCCCATGGAAGAAGACTCCGACCTCACTCGTGTAGAAGCCTGGTGCTTCAATTAAACACTCCCACTTCACGGAAAGTAGAATTGGGCCTCGGCTCCACCTCGCGGGCACGCGCAAATGAAGGGTTAGGGCTGGGTGGTAGGGCTCAAACTGAGAATTGGAACTTGGGCTACGAGATCCAATCTTCATGAAATTTATAAAAAAAAAATTGGCATCATTATCCATTTGCCAACAAGGGGAGCTAAACATTCCGGTTAAGCACTGCTGAACCATTCACACTGCTTGAGGTGCCTACTGTAAATACTTACCCTTAGGAACGACCACTATTAACACGGGACAGTGTTTTAGCCAATTCCAAGGGGGTGCTTCGCGTCCAAGGAAACTAAACGAACAGATTAAACAATGACCAGATGCAGGGCTTATTACTTACCTCGGGAAACAAGGTCATCCTCTTTCTGTCAGATGATAAAAGAAAGGCAATGGAAAGTTGGTCAATAAATAATCATCATTTTAACAAATTCATGTTCAATTACTGTCTCATTTACGATATTCACAGAAAAGGCCAATATAAAGCAAGGCTTTGACTGCAACGCATTAAAAAATTTAAGCTTAATAATCAAATCATGCATAAAAACAGCTGAGGTATATGGAATCAGCCCCACACTGTTTTGGCTTTCCCCTAAAAAAAAAAGAAGAAAAAAGCACTAGATGGTGGGAAGATGGTCTCTAGGGACATCTATATATATTGGGTGTGCACAAATACTATGAGGCACAATTTAGGTGGACATCAATGAATGTGAAAATCTCAGCATAAATCCTGCTGGGTTGGGGTGAATACAAAAGGATTTCAGTTCCCATTTAACTATGCATGTCTGGAAAACGTTTCCACATGCCTATTCATGCTGTGAAGTAATTCCAAAGATTCCAAAACATCTGCATATCATGGAAATATGCATAATCTGCTTCTAAGAGCATTTCATAAACTTCTATTGGATACCAATAATAACCTTTCGGGTGTATGGAGATTTTGATGCTCTCAAGAGAGCACCATCTTCGCCCCAAAGCTTCAATGTATAGCAGCACTTAAGGATCAGGTGCATCCATTCTTGAGCCTTGAAATTCACAATAACAGGGATTTCCGCATTTCAAACTCCCCCCAAAATATATGGAAATGGGCAGAAGTTCCAGATCCAAATAGACATATGCCAGTTTCTGTACAAAAGTATGAAGCCAGCTGAATCAATCACTAGAATGCATTCAGAAAAACATTCACCATTTTGTTTTGTTATTTTCAAAAGACACTGAAAATACCTGATGGGGTTATTACCCCTAGTGACCTTACCATGGCGCATTAGTAGGGTGACCTACCTTTGACCGTTACTAATTCCATTGAAAGACCTTGGAAATGAGAGCATCAAGTGAACTGAAGGTCATTTCAGGTCAGTGAATTGGTCAAGTCCAGGAAACCAGTAGGAGATGAGATGCAAAAGAAGCATAAAGAGTCCGAGTATGCACCAGTTTGTCACAATCCTATTAGTTAGTTTAACCCTTGTCCTTATCCCAAATCATTCTTCTAGCTCTCCTTTAGTAACCACTCCACACAAGAATTACACCGGATTTGCACAAAATCCAGTTGCGGTGCGCAGAGGTTCCAGATGGCTTTGTGGCAAATCACACAAATGAGTGATGTGGTTACACACGCCATTAGATCATTGAAAAAAAGCTGCCATTTAGCAACGAAGATAGCCCTGCTTCTTTCTATAGATATATATAAATATATTATTGGCGCGATAAATTCTCGTGTGTCCTGCTGCTCCAAACACTATCGTCTTGGAGTCAAAAAAAACAAAAAACAGGCTTGGACACAACAGGCCTATTTCTAAGCTCCCATTCATGTCGCAAGATCTTAAAAAGGTGGTATCTGAGCAGCTGTCTTTGTTCCTGGATCAGAGCAGCCTCCATTAGAAGTTTCAGACTGGCTTCCGTAAACATCACTCTACGGAGACAGATTTACTGAAAGTGTCCAGCGACATCATGATGTCGGCTGATACGGGTAGATACATGGTTCTGGTTCTCTTGGATCTGTCCTCAGCCTTTGACACAGTTGATCACCAGATCCTGCTGAGAAGACTGAGGGATGAAGTGGGACTGTCTTGGTCCTGGTTACAATGGTTCTCATCATACCTTTCTGGGCACATTTTCAGTGCGACAGCCAATCAAATAAGGTCTGGATGGTGGACCTTTTATGTGGAGTCCCTCAGGGTTTGTTTTTGGTCCTTTATTATTTTGGCTGTACTTGATTCCCCTGAGTAAAATCATTCAGAGATTTCCTGATGTTTCTAACCACATTTGTGATCATGACATTCAGCTCTACTGCTCATTTGATCCAACTGAGCCCCAGAGGCTGAACAGCTTAGTCAGCTGTTTGCTAGAGATCAAACAATGGCTGAGTGAAAACACTTTGCAGCTAAATGTGGAAAGAAACTCTGTTTATTGTGACTGATGATAAGGTTCCAGTGTTGAGTCAGTTATTTTGCGTCTTAGGCCAATCTGTCAAACTAAGCCTCAGAAACTTTTGTGTTGCATTTGGTCAGGCTCCACCTTACATCAGTGATCAGATTCAGCCTTACACCCCAGCTCGGGCTCTTAGGTCTGTGTATCAGAATCGGGCTGATGTTTCTGCGCACATGCTTCCAGACCAGAGGAGAGAAATCCTTCCAAGCCGTTACTCCCAAGCTTGGAAACGACCTTCCTCTCCCTATGCATTTGATGGAGTTGACTGAATCCTTCAAGAAGCATTTTCAGACCTTTTTACTTGTGCAGTCTTTTCTCTTAATTTTCTTGGGGCTGCTGTGTTTGTCTCCATGTTATCTTGGCTTTTTGCATTTATTTTTGTGCATTTTAACTGTGTATTGTTTTCGCTTTGTGACCATGGTCTGAGAAAGGCACTTTACAAATAATGACTTGTACATTTGTCCTTTGGAGGTGGAGACTTCCTGAATGATGACACTGCATGACAACCCTGGATGTTTGACCAATCACAGCTAAGCCTTTTCAGTGGTTGGGGACCAAGCGCATTTTCTAATGTAAAAACCTTAAAGAGTTTTGTGCAAACAGAAATATACCGATGAATACAATTGAGGTCCAAGATCAATTTAAGAGAAACTTGGATCAATACATTAACGGTAGTTGTCCTTTAAACCTCAAAACTCAACTATTCAAAATTGCATTCTCTTAATTGTCTTCACTGTCCTTTCAGTTAATAAAATTGTCTATGAAATGTCTTTGTGTGTCCCAAAAAAGCACTAAATAAATACGATGTTTATTATTTAACTATCCGGGAAGGGATGTTTAATTTCATCTCTCATTTCAGGACAAGCTATTTTAAAGTAAGAAAATCGGCCAACTCGTCACTTTTGTGCAAGACCAGCCAGCTGTCAATTAACACCAATGTTTTGCTATTCAAAAAAACGCTGTATTAAATTAATGAAAAGATTACATTAGCCTCACTGGGTGTTGCTCAGTACGACTTATTACCAATCCAGCAAGGGAATCATACAAAATTGGCAACCAATCCATGGTGAAGCAAGGCTCTCCTTTCAGGAGGGATTTCTCAGTGCACGTTTGTTGGTTAAGTTACGTTTGTGAGTCAGAGGAAAAATGTAATAGACTGATTTCCTCCAAACATCTTCTCAGCTACAGTTCCACAAATACAATTTTCTGGAACAAAAGGCAATCAATATTGAAAGAAAGAGCTAGAAATTCACTGGAAACACTTCAGATTTCAAGACGCATACCTTCAAATGACTTGATGTTGTTAAATGTATCTTGTACAGCGAGTTCCCTTTGATGGACTTGTCACACATCTAAAAAAAAGCACAGGAAAGAAATAAACATGATTGAACATTCTTTAGATCAATTGTCGGTAAAGATAAATGTTCTCTTTGTACAAAAACTGAACCATGTCTACACAGACGCATTTAATACATATATAAATCAGGCGTGATTTAACGCGTGAGAAAAACTATAGGACTATGAATATTAATAACATTTAAAATAATGTTCCATCGACTGTGAATGGCAGTCCCGTTCATGTAAAATAAGTTATAACAAGCAGGGCATGTGTGTTAGTGATTGGTACGTGGATCTCCGACTTACCGTGCACGTTATGAAATCATTCACATCATCGTCCTCGTAAGGAGTTTCAAAGTTGTCCATTGCTGACAACTACTTCATTTTGCGAAATAGTTGTACCCGGAAAAAAGAAAACAATCGCGGTTAGCCTCACATGCTAGCGCTTCGAAGGGTCTGCACATGTACTCACCGTGAAACGGTTGTTGATAGCAATACAAATTTAAAAAAGTCAGAATGTGAACAAATTACAAAAATATATAGACTTTGTGAGCTCTACCTGACTCAAAAACAACTATATGTAAGGATTGTTTGTCTCACTTACCCAATACCTTTCCTGTGCCTAAAACGTACGTTTTCCGGCGCCGATGTACGTCATTTCCGGCACGAATGTGCACATGGTTTAAAATAACATCGCGAGAGTTGTTGGACGGATTTTAAAATTGAAAACATTTTTTTGGATACATTCACACTGTATTATTTGACCGTTTAAAATTATGTTGTTATCATTCAAATAAAATAATAATAATTAAGAAAAAATATTTAGTTTAGTAGTTAAAATTTCATTTACTGATGCAATAAGCCTGATATTTTCCGGAAATCTACGATAACACAAATAAAGTCAAACTAAAGACTAAAAGAGAATTATTTATTTTATCATTATTATGGGTTTTATTTATTTTTATTCTATTTTTTAATTTATATTTCGTGCCTTTGTGTGTGTTTGCATACATCTTTTATCAAGCTTTTATATATTTAAAGTCATTCTTGTGTGTGTTGAATTTGAATATACTTAGTTTTGTATTGATTGTACTTCTTTTGTAACATAAACTACTACTACTAAATTATTTTGATCGCCAAATTGGACTTTTGCGTTGCAAATAATAATTTTGGAAGCATTGAAATGAAGATTTATAATTTGTAATTATGGTGTGAAAATTGTTTATGTAATTATCTTTCTGTCTTGATTACAAGGTGTACACCTTTTTTTTGGCCACATGCATATTGTTAATATCGATTTGAAATCCATATGCATTTGGCCTATAACTCTAAAAAGAAACCCAACACCTAGTCCACATGAGGGAACTAGCTACTAACAGGGGCAGGAGTGGAGCGAAAGTATCTTGACATTCTATTCGATGTTAATCTTTACATCCTTTGCCTTTGAGCTATGTTCTTTTTCTTTAGACTGAGATTGAGTCATCTTGTTCTTTATTTTTATTTTTCTTTGTTCTTGTTCTTGTTCTTACTTTTATCTTTATGAATAATCATCTGTATTGCTGTTTTCTAATTGGAAAAACAATAAATTGAGGAGTACAAGCAAAAAACATGTTTAGTGAAAGCCTGGATCATTTCCGAGGTGAAGTCAACCTTTCCTTAGCTTTCTTCAGCCTCAGGCGTCCATAAAATGGAAGTTGAGATGCATGTTGCATGGCTAAGAACCCACAAGTCTGTAACGAAACCTGATGGCCCCAAAAATCCATCACTGACAACCTAAACTGAAACTTGGCATGCTCATCCAGGCGCTGGAAAACCAGCCTAAGGTGTGACAGAAGAAGGCTGTTAAAGTTAATTAAATTTTCACCATTCGATCTTTTTGCCTATAACTCTAAAAAAGAACCGATTACACTGAAACATAATCCCTACCCTCAGTCGACATGAGGGTGAGTAGAAAATGAGAAAAATGGACACAAGTTTCTTGCAGCGATCCACAGGTATCTGTGTGTGTGAGTACAGGCATCTGTGTGCACCGGAATTCTAGTAAAATGTAGAAAAAACAAGGAACAGAACAGGATCTTATCAGGATCAATTTTCAAATTCTGGTTCAGAGCTATTCATGGTCCGGCTCCTCCTTACATCAGTGATCTGATCTAGCCTTAAACCCCAGCTCGGGCTCTGAGGTCTGTGGATCCGAATCTACTGATGGTTCCTCGCACACAGTTCAGGACCAGAGGAGAGAAATCCTTCCAGGTTGTTGCTCCTAAGCTTTGGAACGATCTTCCTCTCTCTCTGCACTTGATTGAGTCTACTGACTCCTTCAAGAAACATGTTAAGACATTTTTATTTTCTGCAGGCTTTTCCCTGATTTTCTGGGACTCCTGTGTTTGTGTTATCAGTCTTGGCCTTTTAAAGTATATATTTTAACTCTGTATTGTTTTTGATTGTTTACGAACTTTGTAACCCTGGTCTAGAAAGAGTTTAACAAATAACCTCTACTTACTTACTTACTTACTTACTATCTTAGCCCGGTTGTTAAAATAATAAAGCTTGCTGCAGCAACTGCCTTCTTTTTTTTCTGCGTCAAGAGATATTACAGCTTCAGCAGGCAACTGCCTTCTTGAAGTGCACCTGAGATGTTCTATGGGATTTAAGTCAGGTGATTGTGATGGCCTCTCCAGAATCTTCCTTTTGACAGGTACAACGTCTCCCATGTGTCAGCTTTGTCAGTGACTGCAGGACATTTTCATCCGAGAACTCCTGGTTGTGAATAGAATTCATGATACTGCATATTTCCACCACCGAAATATCAACAGACTCTGTTGCGACCTCAACCCTATACCACCATCGTCCTCGTTCATAACCTCGACACCGCTTTTATTTGGCCTCCCTCAAAAGACCATACATGAACTCCAACTGGTCCATGACTTAGCCGTACGTATAATCCCAATGACCCCCACGTCCTATCACATCATCCCTATCCTCTAGCACCTCCACTGGCTCCCTATCAATCAACAGATCAATTACAAACTTGTCCTTCAATCTCTTCCCTTCTCCCACTTGTATGGCCTCCTGCACGTCAACACTCTCACCCAACCCCTCCATTCCTCTTTCTCCATTCACCTCGATGTGCCCTCTGAACACCTCAGCACCATTGGCTCTACTCCACAGCTCTGACCTCTATGATAACAATAAAACACAACAGAATGGGCTCAACTACGTATGAAACACAGGAAAAAAGGACAAACACATACAATCAGAAAAATTCCTGAGGTCAGGTGATTTATTATCTAAAAAACATTTAACATCTAAACCTGAAAGTAAAGAAAAAAATGACAACACACACATTTTTGTCACACAATATCCACACAAACACAGGAATGATGTTTACACAGATGAATCTTGGAGCTGTTGAGGTTGGCAGGTATAGATTTACAAACACAGCACACTATTCAATGATCATTTGTTAATAATTTGACCAAATGCCTGTTGGAGTTAGCATGGACAAAAGAAAAATAATTTACAAATTTTAAATTTTAAAATATTTTAAATCGCTCACATATTTTGGCTCATTTTCCTCTGAATAAAAAAAATCTATCATTTTGTTATTTTGAAGTAGAAGTAAAAAATAAATCAAATCACATATTTGGTGACTTATATGTGCGCATTTAACAAAGCATCTACCACCCACATGTAGATTACCCAATCTTATAGTTCGACCATTTCCAGTCCCATCATAGCTCATCATGAGGGGCTTCATCTGCCTTCAGTTTGAACTCAGCTAACGTTATCTTTCCATCTCCATTGCGGTCCTGATTGGAGAACATGTTTTCAATGATACGATAGGGATCGAACCCTGGAGCCAGACGACCTTTGCCCTCGTTGACTTGTCGCATGATGTAGTCGGTAAACTGTAGTGAAAAAAAAGAATTACTAAATAAAAAAACATTTTACATTTAAGAAAAAAAATTAAAGTTAATAGCATGAAATAAATGTTATTTATGTGATGGATGGATTGACTTTAATCCATTCAAATATGTCATCTGTAGCATTGACACTTCATGAAGTGAGCAGCCCCGTTTGCATTTAAGGCAATAGCATCTGTTTAAGAGACGGAACAATAACTTTGAAAACAAGGAATTGCTGGACATCACCACATACCATTTTAAAGGATATTGTTTTTTAAAAAAGTTACAGAACATTATGTCATGAGAAAATGTTGAATTATACACTATCCTTGTGCGCAAGAATACTTAAAATGAAGACGTAAAAATACAATAAAAAGACGGAGATGTCAACTTCTGCCTAACATCACATCTCTTAGTCATTCCTTAAGAACAATACTTAAATGTACAACATGTTTTACCAAAACTGATACAGTAAATATGGCACTCTCAGTAGAGGATATACTTTTTTAAACTTCATGGTTGTTGACAAAAAAATGTATATGATAATGTGACCAGAGGCTGCTTTCTTGTTCTCCCCTTTTGTGTCTTATGTATTGATGTCATTGTGACCAACCAGATTCAGATATTAAGAATAATAACTTTGACTTATTAGAAAAAAATGTGTGAAAATGTAGATGTTTTTAGAGAAAATCAAATGTTTAACTAACCTCGGAAGGCTCCACCAGCTCATTTTTGTCCATGTCCATCTCTGTGAAGAGGTCAGGTGTCACGTCATCATTCCAGATGAACATGTAACCTTCAGGCAGTCCTTCCTCCATGTCCTCCAGCTCAATATCAAACACCAGCACAGCACTTCCTGGAACCTCGTTGGCTAAAAACATCAGACAAAGAAATGTCTTGAGTCACTAACCTCCATTTTGTGAGACTGCAAAGGTTGATAAGATCAATTGCATCCATGAAACTTAATTCTAAATCCCAACCACCAATCGAAAAAAAAAAGAAATAGTAAAATAAAAACTATGCACAGAAACATTAGGCACAATTATGTGTTTATGTTTTTGAGTCACTCTATAATTAAGATTAGTTGAACTGTTTAAATAATTTTGCTCAAGTTGCAGTTGGATACTCACTGACTCCCCTCTCTCCATAACCCAGATGAGGTGGAATAACAAGGTGTCTTTTTTCTCCAACACACATGTCCATCAGTCCTTCCTCCATCCCAGGAACGACTTGATTTGCACCCAAGACAATGTTGTATGTCTTCCCATAACTGTACCTGAGAATGGGAACAACCAAATGAAGATGCTACCAAGACACAGTAAATTGTTTTTCTGTTCTGTTTTGGGGAATAAACATTTATCTATTACAGTAGTTGCCAAACTTTTTAATTAAATATTATTTGACTGGCTGATTCGGTTGATAAATGCTCTAATTTGTGTATGTGATGCTGTAATCAGAATTATAAATGTATGTTATTTATTAATTTTTCTGATCAGGACACTGAATTGGCCCCTTTTAGGAAAACTTTTTCTTTCTTTAAAATTGAGAATTTTGAGAACCTGTTCATCCGCTGATCTAGGATTGTTTTCTAATATAAACGTAACAAGGTGTCATTGGACTCGTTTCATTCTACTCACGTTGAGTCGATTGACGTGCCGTCCATCAGGGTAGCGTTGTAGTGATACTTGAGGAAGTCACCTTTCTTTGTTTGCTTTTCACAAACTTCAGGTTTGAATGTGACAACAATCTCTGTGGTATCCGATGGATTGTGGAAGTCAATGATGTGAACATCGAAAACTAAAACAGCAGAACCAGGGATGGTGGAGCCTGGACAGATGGGAAGATGTGACAACCTGACCAATGACAAAACCTTCTGTTCTGCATTTTTCACGCCCACCTGTGCCCTCCTCTCCATAGCCCAAATGAGGTGGGATGGTGATGGTGCGTTTCTCCCCAATGCATACTCCAATCAGACCTTCATCCATTCCAGCGATCACATATCCCATACCCACATAGGTGTCATAGGTGCGATTACGAGAGTAGCTGCACGATATAGAAATACAAAACTTCTTTAATCAATCAAGGTTGAAATAGAAACAAAACAATTACAGCCACAAGCATTTTTTTCATCTGACCAACATGGTTAAAAATGTTTTATCAACGTTCATAAATTGATTAATCAAGCCTGACAATTTATAGGTAAATTCCCAAGTGTACAATTATTGATTATTGATCTCAGAATCCGTTAGAACTCTCACTGCTGAGTTCTGGTCCAGCTGGAAGCGTGAAAGAGATTTCTTGTTGACACCAGAGAGTAGAGAATTACAGTAGCAATGAATACAGTGCGTCTTAAACATGTTTAGTCTTCAAGTTTTAACAACAGCGGATACGTTTTTTCTGAAACCCAGTTGTCCCTGCTAAATGCTACCCTCTTGCACCGTCACCTGGGGCAGGAGGCACCTATGACAACCTGCCACATCATCAACAAACCTCACAGGAAAAGGGGAACAAACAACTGGCACACCAAAACGACTCATGTCATGTTTTTTTACGCACATACCTGGAATCAAAGAAAGTACCATCAAGTAGACTGCCGTTGTAATGGTATCTCATGAAGTCTCCACTGACGCTCTTCCTCACACAGGACTCGGGCATAATCTGGTTACTGATAGCAATCCCATCCTTGGTGTTGTGGAGGTCCAGGAGAACCACATCAAACACCAGAGAGGCCTGTGCAGGGATGTCACTACCTAAGGAGAATATCAGAGGGAGGGATTGTATATAGAATCATTCCTGACATACATAGGGAGCTCAGATTTCTTACCATCGCCATTCTCTCCATACCCAAGTGATGGAGGCATTGTGATGATGCGTTTCTCTCCAACGCACATGCCCAACAGGCCTTGATCCATGCCAGCTATCAGCCAGCCGATGCCTATATAGGTGTTGTAGGTGCGCATGCGAGTGTGGCTGCAGCATGTCAGAATAAAAGTGTCACATAAAAGCATACTTTCATGATGCATGAAGACGTGAAAGACAAACCTGGAATCAAACAGTGTCCCGTCCATCAATGTGCCGTTGTAATGGTAGCGGATGTAATCTGAGACTTGTACTTTTCTGGAGCACTCTGATGGCATGTGGTAGGTTTTAATCTGAACGCCATCCTCGGAGTTCCACACATCGAGCAGGAGGACGTCAAAATGAAGGATAGAGTCAGGAGGGATGAGGTCAGCTGAATGGGAATTACACTATTATGAGGGGCCTTGAAATCACCATCAATCACCCCTTAAGGCATATTAGACAGTCCTGACAAATCAACAAGAACTGCCATCAGGTTCAAGAAAGTCTGACCACAACCTAAAATCTGCTTGTCAAACTCTCTACAGCAAAAAACAACAAAAAATGTTTAGTTTCCGTAGAAGAACCCTCTAAATTTCCCTTTAGAAACGGGATAAATTTGATGAAATGTAATTACTTTCTTTATTACACCAAAAACTAACAGTATGCAACTGTCATCAGATGAACCATGTTGGTTGAATTCCACAGCTTTAAATGTGGATCTTGCTCACATTTTTGGTTATTTTGCTGAAATTGTAATTGTAATTGAAAATATCTTGGGGTTAAATATTCCCAGTTCACATTTTATTTTACATCTGGGCATAAATTAATTTTGAATAATAATTAATTTGATTGTTTATTTGAACTTTGTTCAATAGTAGCTTGTTAAGGTGGACAACTATTTGTTTAAAATATTTTTTGGAAGAATTTAAAAAGGCTATTAGGAAGAAATGACAACACAAATGACACCTACAGCTGATGAGTTGAAAATGCAATTGTTGACTCATAAACTGACAAGAAGAAAAGTGCATGTACAAATAGAGAAAATGGACATGTATGAAGATGTTATTTTAAATGTATATGTGCGTTTTCTTCACAGTAAGATTTGCACAAAATGTACACGCAATCCCCTATTCTATTTAAGTGAGACTGAGGTCATCTGTTCAAGGCTAGCAGAGAACCCCCAGGTCAGAACTTAAGTCACTCCTGTTTCATAAAAAATTGACTTTGCAAATATCTTTTAAAATTCAATACTCACTGTATCCTTGTTTCCCGTAGGCAAGGTGTGGTGGGATCTTCACCAGTCGCCTCTCATTGACGCACATCCCCACCAAAGCTTTGTCCATTCCTTCAATCAGCTGCTTCTTGCCGACAAACACATTGTAGGTGCTGCCTCGATCATAACTGACAAATACAAGAAATAGACATGCCTGCTTAGTCATTTGTTGAGTTTTGTTGGAAGAAAAAAAGAGTTTGTTGAAATGTAAATGCCTAAAAAGGTAATATTGTAAAGTTTTTTTTGTTTTATTTTTTTTAAAATAAAAGCTTATTAGCTCTTGGCAGTCCAAACATAACATCATACAAACATATATGCAAAAACACCAACACTAGTTACCTTAGAAAGAAGTTAGAGATTTGGGATTATGTTGGGTTGATTGCTGCATGGTGAAACTTTAAATAACCTGATCTCTCTTGTGATGACATTAATACAACATAGCTGAACATTTTGTATAATAATTAATTTGATTGGTTATTTGCCATCAGTTCAATAGTAGCTTGTTAATTACCTCTGCCAAGGAGGTTATATCAGGTTTATCTGTCACAAATAACTGAAAAATGGGTAATTAAATTAATGAACTTTCAAGAATATGTGGTGTTCCAGAGTAATATGTGGATCTTGGAGGGTTTTGACTGCTTTGCCTCATCACCAGTACAAAAAGATCTTTATTTGTTGTGCAAAGCATTTCCGTAACGCTACTGTTTAATTGAGCTCATCGCTATTTTGTATTAAATTAGAAATGTCTGATCAAGTATCTTTGAATTATGTGGTCACCTTGACGAGAAATAACACAAGGGTTAAGGTACTTTGAATGTTGCACCAAATGTCTTCTTGTCATCAAAGTTCAATGGAATGTTGATATATTAAATATAATTGTCGAAATAAGCTAGAGCACATATACGTATACAACCAAAAATGTAATGAAAACGCCATGACAATTGTCTAATATCGTCTGAATTGCTTTTGAAAGATGAGTCCGGACTCCTTGGGGCCACAGGCTAGGGTCTGCCTCCGTGCTTGCGTGGCTCACTGGGATGCCCTTTTACGCATTGCGCACGCTCGTCCAGACTTGCAGCGGCTCTGTGCTCCCGAGAGCTTCTAACAACGACACTCCTTCTGTGAACACTCACCTGGAATCAAACTTCTTTCCATCTGGGAACGTCCCGATGTAGTGGTACCTGACGTAGTCGCCCACCTTCACCGCGCGCACACACTCTTCTGGGACGAAAGTTTTCTCTATCGAGATGTCGTCCAGCGACACCACGGGGGCATTGGCGGCGACCAGAGCAAAAAGGAGGCATAAATACAATACTTTCTGAAAGTGGAGCATCATGACGGTGCAGGTTGACCCTAGAAGTAAAAGAAAATGTTAAGTTTGTTTGTGCGTATCCTCCTTGCGTCCCTCCTGTGCTCAGTTTCCGCTACTCTGGTTCAGAGTTGAGTCCTGCCTCCAGTCCCAGGACGATGACGACCCACTGTCAAGCTAATTCTCAGCCACTACATTTCCGGTACAAACCTTGTACAATTGTTCATTTTATTTACGTTCTATACCTGATAATAAAATAGTCATATGCGCTTAACCATACAATCAGAATACAAATTAACTTAATCAAATTAAATAGACACATAGTAGTAGTCTGTTAAGTTTTATTTTGATGTCCGCACCGTAGTTTCCGGTTGTTTTCCTAGCTTGACAAGTCGACTAGACGCACCCCAGGTTTGAATGGGTTTCTCGGCACCACGTCTCACTCTTGCGCAGTAAAGGCAACGCAAGTAAGTGTCAACGTGGAAACGTTGGGGTCTTGGCGTAAAGACTCGCCCCAAATTATACGTAAAATACAAGATAACGTTGGCAAAATCTGGAACTTCTTGACTTTTTGGAGTTTCTACGCTACCATTGAAATTAAAATGGTTATAGAAAAATATAGTATTTATATTATTAGTAGTATTTGGCTACTTGTTTCTGTCATAAATATTATCTTTCGTTTTTTAAATACGTGCCAGACTTTGGTGTTAGCACATGGAGCTGTATATAATACAAGTGTTTATCATTGATTCTACCTCCAAAGAAATTGGGTGTATGAAAAGACAAGTGTGAGCAATTTATAAATGGAATGTTACTCTGGGATTGACGGCATGATTATATTAATTATTATTATATTACTTATATTAATGCGACGACCATTAAAATAATAAGAAAAAAACAATGTCTCTATAACTCCAGCCCTTTGCTCAAATATAAACGAATGTGTATTTAGAGAAGCAAACAAAGTGAGAGATGGAAGAATTAAATGGCAGGTATGACGACGTTAGGCCGCCACAGTCTTGTTGGGGGTTCTCTGTTTGAGAAAAGCGGCGCAGGAATGTCTCGACGTGGCAGTGGGAGGGACCCTTGCACGCAGCAGGGGGTTGAGGGTTCTGTTATGCTATCATAACCAAAGTTGTAAACGGTGTTCTACAAATGTCTGTGTTGGTGTTGTTAAAGTGATGCCAAAGTCTCTCTGGAGGTGATAGAGGAGCACGGATTTCTTTCTGCGGTCCGTGGGAGGAGCCGCGGAGCTGCTGTCTGTAGCCGGGAGGAAGAAGGCTTTCTCGGGGTGTAGAGCTGGGTCGAGGCGGTGCCAGGAGTTTACTCAGACTGCTTCCTTAACTTAAAATGGCTCCCTCAACTTTCTCCCAACTCTTCCCGTTCCTGCTGTACCTGACGGGAGTGCGAGGTCAGTACGAGAAGTACAGCTTCAGAAGCTTCCCTCGGCACGAGCTGATGCCGCTGGAGTCCGCGTACAAGCACGCGCTGGACCAGTACACCGAGGAGAAGTGGAAGGACTCGGTGGAGTACATGGAGGTGTCGCTGCGCCTCTACCGCCTGCTGCGGGACAGCGAGGCCTTCTGCAACCTCAACTGCAGCTCGGTGCGGCTGGACCACGAGCACAAGTTCCAGGAGTTCCCCGAGCTGAGAGCCTTTGGGAACGTGATGAAGAGAGCGCAGTGTCTGAAGCGATGCAAGCAGGGGCTGCCTGCCTTCAGACAGGCCCTGCCGAGCCGCGACACCATCGAGGAGTTCGAGAGGAGGGAGCCCTACCGGTACCTGCAGTACGCTTACTTCAAAGTAAGCACACCTGGTGAACATCTCTTATGGTCATCTCTCCAGAATAGATGTGACACTCAAGACAACACTTCTATTAGCAAGAAAATACAGATTTCTTTCGTTTTCGGGTAAAAAAATAAATAAAAAGGCTAGAACAGACATTGTAACATTTTAAAATATTAAAACAATATTTAATAAATTCTATTTCAATTCATTTTATATTTTAAGTGTCATATCAAGACACGTTAGAGATCAATTAAGACTATATTAGAGAGAAAACAGATCCCAGTAACTCAACAATGAGTGAATAATAGTGAGTGAGGAAAACTTCCTTTTAGAAGGCAGAAACCTCGAGCAGAACCAGACTTGGTGTTGACGGCCTTCTGCTGTGACCGGCTAGGAGAGTGGAGGGGGTGCGGATGGATGGAGAAAAGAGGGAGGGAGGATACAGTGAGAGAGAAGAGGAAAGTATAGAGAGTTGTGATCATCTGATTGTGACAATGCATCCATTTAAAGTTTATTATGTACGTTTATTATAATTGTAAATCTAAAATGGTAAAAGATACTGTGCTTGACTTTAAAAAAGTTAAATCAAAACCAAATCACATTTTAATAACACTTTTTACATTTGTATTTCAACAATCACATTAGTTTCAACAATAGCCTATCTCCCTAAAATAGTAATAGTTTATTATATTCAGACTTAGACTTCCTTTAATTGTCATTGCACAAAAAACACACAGTTATAATGGCAACGAAAAGTCGATGCTTGGCAACGGCTTAAAAAAAGCAGAGCATTGAATTTGAGGCAGTTGGCTGTAAACGGTTGGGATATAAATGTCAATAACTGTAATTATATAAATTTATTAAAGTCACATGTCATATAACTGGTTACCAGTGCATCAGTCAAGTGACGGAATGGATGATATTATATATATATATATATATATATATATATATATATATACTGTATATATCACACACTCCATAGCTAATGTGCCATAAATATAAATGCATGCTTTATCCATGAATGGGTAAAGAAATCGTTCGTTCATGTGTTTTGTGTAGTCAGACAATCTGGCCAAGGCTGTATCTGCAGCCCACACTTTCCTGCTGAAGCACCCTGATGATGAGATGATGCAGAAGAACATGGCCTACTACAAGAGTCTGCCAGGAGCTGAAGAACACCTCAGAGATCTGGAGACTAAATCTTACGAGGTATTTACTGCCATTTCACTTTTTAGTTTTGGTAATCATGAGTGGCTCTGAAGAGAACGGATTTAAGAAACCATTTCCATTCTCTTCCCCAGACTTTGTTTGTGCGTGCAGTGAGGGCTTACAATGGAGAAAACTTCCGAACTTCGGTTTCAGACATGGAGTTGGCTCTGCAAGACTTCTTTAAGGTCTACGATGAGTGCCTAGCTGCATCTGAGGGTCCAAGGGATGTCAGAGAATTCAAGGACTTCTACCTATCCATTGCAGGTACAATCTTATACATCTTGTTTGAGTCTTGATCTCATCAAAGACTAAAAAACAAAACTAGAACACACCTTGCATTTATTTATTCAAAAGAAAAGTCAGTTGTTTAAGCAGCTATAATGAGAATAGATAGATGCATGCAAGCTACATATAAGATGATCAAGTCCAAGTGATCTTGCTACTACACAAATGTATTTATTTATAAATGCATATATAATCATTTTTACCTGGCATACCAACAACATGAGCCAATATTTTGACAACATAACACAAATGACTATTTTTCTTATTACCTGACTTTACTCTGATGACTTGCACTAAATAAATCATCTGGCTTATCAACATTTCATTAGTTTAAACCAGCCATCTGCAAACAACAAAAATATGTTTCAATTCACAGCTGGCTGATCCAATGAAATCTTTTAGCGCTCCAACTCAATAGTGGGGACTATGGGGCAAATACATTTACATTCACTCTTCTTTATACCTACAGATCACTACATTGAAGTGCTGGAGAGGAAAGTGATTTGTGAGAAAGATTTGACTCCAGTTGTTGGCGGCTTTGTCGTTGAGAAATTTGTGGCCACCATGTATCACTACCTACAGTTTGCATATTACAAATGTAAGTTGATTTTATCTTCATTTGAGCTTTTCATTTCCTGACTTCAAAGACGTCTACTGTTATTCCACTTGCTACCTTCATTTTGCCTCTCCATGATTACAGTGAACGACATGAAGAACGCAGTCCCATGTGCAGTCAGCTACATTCTATTTGACCCTGCTGACGACATTATGAAGAACAACATTGCCTATTACAAGTTTCATAAAGACCGGTGGATGTTAACAGAAGAAGACTTCTTCCCAAGAACGGTACGGGCCATCTATAGATTTTCTTGAACATGAAACCTCATTTAAGTTGTTGAATCACAACTTTTTTGTTTGTATTTTTTAGGAGGCAGTGCGGTATCACAACCAGACAACAATGCAGCTGAACATGTTTGAGTTTTCGAAACAACACTTAGTTAGCGATGATGAGGTACGGACAAATATGCCTAGCCTACATAAATGTACAGCACCAAGTTCACCAATGCACATTTGAACCTTTTCCGTTTTTTTTGTATCTCTGAAACTCCAAATCAACATTAGATAGCAACTTTGCATTGCTTTGTGACCCTGCTCTGGAAAAGTGTTACAAATATAAATTACTTACTTACTTACTTACTTGCTATTTGTTTTCAAGCCGGTACTCAAGGCGTCTAACTGACTTTGTTCTATTATTCATTATTATTCTTCAATCTTGGTTAGAAAGCTGTAGTTAGGTCATCTTATTCAATCAGCTAATGTTTACTTCTTATTTTCAGTTTATATTTTTAAAAAGGGCATTTATAAACCAATCATTCATGAATTAATCTGAGTTTTCTTCTTTTTTCACAGGGGGAGGTTCTGGAGTTTATCGATGAATTTCTAGAGGAAGAATGAACATGGTGACTATTTATTTTAGTGTTGTTTTTAATAAATGTTCATCTTACAATGTTTAATGAACAAGTAAATCACTAGACCTAGAAAATGAACACCTAAACTATGGAAATACAGATGTGTTGTGCATTGTTTTCATTTTGCAATAAACTGTTTACATAACAAAGATTTCTGCAATGTGTACTTAAAATGACAGTAACACAAAATACATCTATATGTGCTGGCAAATGAGACAGTTCATATATTTTCGGCATAGAGATGTGTAGAAAAGGGAACACTTCAAATCAAAAATGTAAATGAATCACTATCGTCTATCGTCTAAGCCCACACAGGCTGTGTTTCAATACTCGGTATATGTGCCAGCTTTCATTTGATATCCTCGCCGCCATTTTTAGGGTTGTTCCAATTCTCAGAACAGCTGAAGTGAACTGTGAGGAGGGATCCGGTGAACAGCTATGTCCCTTTCAGAGCTGTAGATCACCCACAATGCAATGCTTCAATCTGCAATCTGCTGTTTGTTTCCCACCAAAGAAGAAAAAAATGATTTATTTTAATTATTTTGTATTTCATTTTGAAGAACATTAATTAAAAAGAGGAAGCATGATTAGAATAATCCCACATTTGCTTCGAATCACATAAAATAACATCTCTAAGGAACTTTTTTCCTGCAGTGACGCGTTATGCCCGGTAGATGTCATTAAACAGAACAATCTCTTCACACATTAAATTGTCATTTTGTCGACCATTATAATTATTGAGCAGTAATGTTATTGAATTATAGGTCACAATAATAAATAAGGCTACTTGTATCTAAATAGGTTATGTATATTTTATTTTGCATTTTATGTTGTTTATAGATATTGTGTTAATATTGGTTGTTATTTGATATGTCTTGTGACGTCATAGCAAGTGCTGAGGGCCAGTGAGCGAGGGCCAACCAAGCCAGTATTGATTCGCAGCCGCAGTTTGGAAACATTGATTGTGAATCAATTTCACCTGATGTTGTGCAAATGGAACACATAACAGGTGAGAATTAGAGCCAATAAGCAGGACAGACCCTCTAAAGAAGCTGAAGGTCATGGTTTCTTTTGGTCACTCTCACAGTTTACTGGTCCTCAACAAGAGAGCTGTCATGTAGTGGTCTCTTCAACCCACAGAATCTCCTCAGGTTTGGCGGCACATCCACAGTGACACGTCATGCATGCTGTGGCAAGAATGTTGATGTCTCCCAGCACAGTGTCAAGAGCATGACAGAGAAACCACGAGACCCTATCTTCTTGTTTGTGAAAAGAGGAAAAGATTTGCCACAGCCCTATAAAATGACCTGCAGCATTCATGGAAATAATACTTGCCGCTTTTTAGCTTAAATTCATCCATATCGTATGTAACTTCTTTACCAGGATGGTAGTAGTGAATTTATGAAAAGTTAAATTAAAGTGAAATGTGTAGCTTGGTAATGGACAAGATACTTACTTTCAGTTAACTAGAAAGGAAAGACCTAATGTTTC
Source organism: Callionymus lyra (assembly GCF_982586985.1). NCBI lineage: Eukaryota > Metazoa > Chordata > Actinopteri > Syngnathiformes > Callionymidae > Callionymus > Callionymus lyra. The sequence continues at coordinate 39,084,156 of NC_141820.1, read as the reverse complement.
ATTTTGCTAGTTGGAAACTGTTGGCTTCCATGCTACATGGAATTAAACTAACTTTATACTTTTCTGGAGTATGTATTATTTTAAAAGAACTTTATTTTGAACAGTGCGTTGTTTAATAACACTTATCTAGGTTCAGAAGAAGCACTAGTTTGTGTTATGATATTTGAACATTGAGTCTCTGTGCAGTTTGTCACACTGAGGTGTTAAAAACCCACACAAACTCTGCACTGATGGCTTTTAATGTTTTGTGAATCTTAATTTGGATTTTAACCAACTATATTGAAACCTTGTACAGAAATGACTGAATACATTTCTTGTACCTGGAATCTGATCTGAATCCTGTTTGAGTTCTATCTTTGTGATCAACTCATTCATGTTTGTTGGTTTCTGTCAAAAGCAAAAGTCACCGCTCACTTTATTTGTGATTAAGATTATAATTTCTGACAGGTTACTCAGAACAGTGAAAACTCTTAATCTCATTCATAACTGTGTGTTTCTTGTTCTACGACTTAGTGTGCTCGTGTGCTGGCCTCTTCAGATTGACTTCCAGTTGAAGAACAGATACATATCATGTAAAACACTCAGCAGCAGTCGGCCCATAAGATGCTCTGTAACCCCATGATATTTATATTATATTTTCAAGTTCACTCAGATATAACAGGCTAACAACTAGCCACATAAAAACATAAACTCGTGGCTAATTGTAACATTTCATTATCAAATGTATCATCAAAATATAGATTTGCATCAGAAAACGCATTATTTCCAGTTTCGGGCTGGTCGCCGCAAGTCAACTAAAATAACTACAATATTAAAGCAGTTGGAAAAAAGATATATATTTTTTACCTTCCAGTTGTTTCCATTGGTTCATTACATGGGTCTTACTTCTGCAGGTGTTGTATTATTTAAATTAAATTTGTATATTTTACATGTTTATTTTTTTTTAATTCCAGTGAACTAAGTACTTAAAAAGAAAGTCGATTTTGACTATTAAGGATGTTTTGTTTATTTTATTTATACTTTGGATTTTTCCCAAGCAGAAATAGAAAATTAAATTAAATTAATTATTTAATGAATATATGCCTACTTTTATGGTACGATTAATAACATAAATCCCTGTGTTTCAACTGTGTTATGTGAAGGGAACAAATGACAATAATATTATAAGAAGAATAAAATGTTATTACCAGTATTGTTAAAACAACAAAATAGTTTTTGTGTTGTGGATAAATTATAAAAATGGAACGAATTAAATAAAAATAAAACAATTGACTTGTACATCACAGTGGGCATATATAAATTAAATAATTAATTTAACATTAACAATTCTAAATGAAAACTAATTAACTTGATTACCAAGGTGTTCATGATCCGAACTAGAGATCTTTTAAAGTATGAATTCAGGTAAACGTCTCTAGTCATTTCCGCTTGTATGGTAGGTCAGCTACGCTAAACACTTGTCTTCTAAGATGGCCGTGCCACGTTGTGGTTGTGGAAAGTTACCGCAGTTGAATTCTTCTAGAGAGAAGCTGTCTATCAGTTGACTTACGCAGATGTCTGCCCTTGAGCAGAGACTAGCTGGCACCATCGAGAGATTGTTTTGTCTTACTCAGTGTAAGTATAGGTTTGACCTAACCTGAAGTAATGCTGAGCACGTGGATTTTTATGCAAGGCAATGATTATTTAATATGAATAAATATGAAAGATTAGCAGTTAATCAAGTGATTATTTTATATGTTAAATCTATACGATCGATACAGTAATATTGTCCCTTCTCCACATCACTACACGATCCGGGAAATTGCTTTGGGCGATTATGCGTTAAAAAGAGACGAACTGGAAAAATAAAGTTGCCAACGAAAGTTGTTTTGCTTGAGGGTGCAACACAGTATCCTATCCTCAACATGGTTTCAAAATAAAAGTTAAAATTCTGTTTTCTTGATGTTTGCCCCAGATAATATTGAAATTGGCAATAATGAGAAACATGTCATGAATTACGCTAAATAGAGTGGGCTTGATTCAAGTTAAGTTTAAGTGTCCTTACGAAAGTCAAGGCTGGACTTTGCCAATTTTAATTCAGAGAGCAGAAAAAATAATCTTTTGATTTTTTTTAATTTTCCACAGAAAACCTTACCTGGACAGAAAAATGATGTGTCATGTCATTCAACAATATACATTGTCTGCCAGCAAATTGTACAACCTTATGTTAATTCCAAACCACAAACATTTTGATTGATGCAAAATACTATCTGAAAAGTAAAAAAAATAAACGTTTCATACAAATGATGAAAAATATGCTTAAGGGAAAGAACATTTGTTACAGTTGTTACATTGTCTTATTTTCCAAAGCTACATTCTTAAAGTATCACGATGAAAAAAAAACATAGGAAAATGTTTATGTAAGCTTTATCTACAACGTTGTATTTAATTAATGTAATATATAAACATAATTTTGAATAGGAGGTGAGATTCAAGTCAAAGATAGAAAAAAACAAAGAATTCTAAAGGCCAATATTTATTGTGTCATATTGTAAAATTGAACAACTGTAAATATTTGTAGATAGTAATCAAAAAAATGTATCAATGTGAGATTGCACAAATGCATCGATCATCCTGTTAGAAAACTTCACACATTTCATATATAGATACATACTGTTTCAGAAGTCTAGACTACTGATCTGATCAATAAATTCTCTACGTTTTTTATTTCTAAATATGCCAAATTACGATGCAGCCTCATTAAGTCTAACGATCATCTCGGCTTCTGGGCCCATTTGTACTCACTTTGGTAATTTACAGAGTGAATCCTAATGAATGTCGGGTATTTGAACAGAAAACACTTGTAAAGATTAAAAATCGTTACAAACAACCTCCTTGATTTAACAGACACATCCATCGTTGCAAACAAAAGTGTTGCCCTATGACTAAGTTAAGGTTAGTCATCGGATGTCAGCTCTATGTTGTATTTGAGAGGGCGGTTAAACACTGCATTCCAATTCAGCACATTGTGAACTCTAGAAAAAAAATGGCGATCCACAACAGCACTCACACGAGTGCACTTATGGTCATGATAAAAATTAATATATAAAGTCATTAAAACATTTGTTTAAATGTAATTACACAGTTAGAAAAAGTTTAAAAAAAACGTTATTTTAATGATCAACCACACAAGAATGAAGGCAAACACCACAGTAATTGTGGACTTTGAGAATTTAAACCTTTCCCAATTAGAAACATAAAAAGGGTAAAGGCATAATAGTCTTTACCAGGTGTACCAGGGAGCTGGTGGGGCAGAGGGGGGTCAGAAATCGATATCTGTTGGTGACAGGGTTGTATAATCATGTCTTAAAAATAAGACAACTGTCATTATATTGTATGAGGGCCATGTCTTGGTAAATAACATTCATTGGAAACAGATGGCATCTGTTTAGTGTGCTCATATGCAAATATATTTATTCAATATTTTGAAATGTCTTAGTACTCCAACAGTGTGTCCTAAACCTTCTGCTGCATCTCTATCTGTTGAGCCTGATGCGTCTGAGTTTGGCCTGTGCCATTCATCTCATACGTTGAGCTTTTCTGTTGTCTTTGTTTGTAGCACCACATCCCGATCATAACAGCAACAGCGATCACACACACGGCTGAGATTATTGCTGCCACTGTGGGACCTCGACTCGGAGGTGTGGGTGGGCAGTTGTCTCCTAGACATATTTTCTCTTCCATCTCTCCTGCCACCCTTCCTCTTTCCCCATCTTCACCTGGCAAATTTAGCACATTCCTTTCCTTAATTGTGTCTTCTTTGCTCAGTGGAGGTGCTGGGCCATGATCCGGGTAGTGCTGATCTGTGAGGTCATCCTTCCAGGAGTGAGTGGGAGCTTCTTGTTGGGTGTTGTAGTCCAAAGTGTCAAAGAATGTCGGGGAGTCAAGTAGGTTTTCAGTAGGGGCAGTAGGAGAGTGGACCTCTGGCCACACCTCTACCCCCTTTTGACCCATGTCAGTGGGTGACCTGGTATGTGGGTCTTCAACATCATTAGGCCTGTCTGTTGCCTCGACAGATATCTCCTCTGGCTTGTCGTTTTCTTTCTCTTTTCCAGCTTGAGACACAGGATACCCATCAAGCCAAGTATCATCTGTGGACTTATCTTTATCAGTTTTCTGGGTTGTGTTGAGACTTGCATCCCTCACAATAGAAAAGACACCAGGTTTATTGTTATCTTCATGGCTGAAATCATCATCGTGTTCTGAATGGTCATTGTCATGATCTTGATCATAAGTGTTGTCATGGTCGTGGTGATCTTCTTCATAATGTACCACATGGTCATCATTTTCGTGAGAATGATCAGGGCCATCGTCTTCAACGGTGTCATCCTGTTCATGGTTCTCATCAATGTCATGATCTATGTGTTCCTCTGAAACATCTCCAGGATGATCCTCAATTAAATCTTCCAAACTTTCATGATGATCATCAGATTCACGACTGTAGTGAACATTATCGTCTTCATGCTCGCCCATGTCGTAATGGTCATCGTGGTTATCTGTGTCTTCAAGATCTTCCTGTTGAGCAGGTATATATTGTTTTACATCGTCGAGGTCATCTTCTTCTTGGTGGCTATCAGGGTCATGTTGATTATCAGCGTCATCATGGAGGTCATCTCCGATCTCATGGTAACTCTCTTCTGTATCATGATCATGATCATAAAACTCAATGCCCTGCTGATGATCAGGCTCCTCTTTGCTTTTATGTTCTTTGCTTTCTTCTGATTCGACTGGGGAGGTATTCTGCGTAGTCTGGGAAATGGGATTAGTAAATGCTTCAGATGGGAACCAAAACAAGTGTTTCTGAGAAAGAAGAGAGACAGGAGCATCTGTTGCTTCTTCATTTGTCTTCATGTCCTCCCTGCTCTCCTGTTCCCAACCTGGCTCACCAGCAACGTCTTCATCTTGGCTTCTTCTGTTTAGAGACTCTTTCACCGTTTCTCCCTTATCTAAGTCTCCAACTTCATCTTGTTCTTCTCCTTCTCCTTTGTCTCCAAAGTAAACATGTTGCTGAAAGTTCTTTTCCTCCTGGTACACCTCACCACGAGCTTCTTCTGGTCTCTCGTACTCAACTTCCACATAGGTGTCTGGAAACTTGTCTTCATAGTCAATATGACTGTCAGCTTCATCTGTAGAAAAAACATAATCAGAAATATTACATGAACTTGAATTGAAACAAACAAACTTCTTCATATTGTTTTTTATGTAAAAGATTCTTAAAAACATAAAGTAAGTAAAGAAGACTGTCAGTTGATGATTCAATTGCGGTGTCATATTGACTTTTCATATTGACTTTTTTAAAGTCACTTAACTTACTTCTCTCTCGATGCCTTTTAGCTAGATATACCTGTAAAAGTTCAGAACTGAAAGAAAACTTCTCTACAGAAACTTGAACAGGTAGCTGCGAACTAGGCCACAAGGCATCTAACACGAATGTGTCATCGCAGCCATTTTCAACCTCCCAACAAGATTTAGGAAAAAAAAAGATTCAAGACAGTTGAATAACGACTAGGACGACATTTGTCTGGTCTAGATTCTCGGTGTGATTCTCTACTCAAATCGAGGCCTATAAAAGTAGGTGCAATTTCTTACCTTTCACACAAATCTGAACCAGCCCATACCACTCTCCACAGCTGTCGCACAGGAGACTGAAAGCACTTTGTCCATTGGGCATGGTGTAACCGGGGGCACATGTATACAGCAGCTCGTCGTCCATTTCAAAGCCAGAGTGTTCCTGCAGACGTGTATTTGGAAAAGATGGAGGGTCTCCGCAAGGCACACCTGACAATTAAAAGAAATTTGTAAAAAGAAGATAAAATTCTCTCACTGTGGTCCTCTAAAAATAGTCTTTAAGAATAAAATAAGATCTCACACATGGTGGAAAATACCCAACAATGAATAGTTATAGCCTCATTAATGATTGAGTATTGAGGATGATAAACTTTTAGTATGAAGGAAAGCTACTGGATGTTCTCTGACCAAACCATCTGGCGGACTGAAAATATGAAGGTTTCTTTTACCTTGGTCCTTAAAACAGTATGTGTCCAGGTGTGAAGACTCTTCTGTGGCATTTTCTATTTTCACCTCCACTGCCTTTTCTGATCCACCCACAACATTGCAGATTGTCATCCTAAAAATAAAGATAGTCATGAAATCATAAAAGTCACGAATCATTGTTTATGCCCTTCATTTGTTTTAATAGCAAGAAAAGAAAATACACACAATAAAAAAAGAAAGTATATTGTGATATTCTATGCAACGACCTAACTGCGCTAAGATGCTCTTATTGTTGGGCGACATAAAAGATAGGCTTGTTATCATTGATTCAATCAAATTCATATCTTAGCAAATGTCATACCATGTAAGGATACAATACAACCACAGTTTCAGTCCTTTTAATGACACTCAAATTGACCTTGACCTTACACATCATTATTGAATATAAAGCTGTTGAAGAGGGTGTACATACAGTAAGGGAAGATAGAAGTGGAATAATAACCGATAAATTCCTTATTTTCATAACTGGACACTAGAAAAAATTAAATAGCAAAGACAAATCATACTTTCAAATAGCTGTGTTGTTAAGTATTGTTTTAACTGGATCAATCAATACAATCAATATTATATTCTTTAACAGCTATTTTTAAGTGACCTTTGATGAACTCTAGTTTCTGTGTTAATGTTTGCTCCCAGTAACATGCATGGTCTTTAAAACATAACTTTTGTCTTAAAATAACACTAAAAAATGTAACATGGTTCAAGTAAGAATATATATATATATATATATTAAGAACCAAAGTAGAATGGGTTAACAGTAAGCTTAGCTTTAGTAACAATTTCTGTTTGTATTAACCACAAATACCCAACTCACAAGTCATTGGGGCAAAAACATTATATTTAATCAATAATTAACCTGTTATGACATAAAGCTGATATGAAAGATTCAATTTTGACTTCAGAAAACTGAGGTTGGGCACGGACACTAGTCTCAACACAAACTTATACATCCAACTAAAAACTCACTCGAGTTCACACTTTTGTCTGGCAATACTAGTTTGATCTGTCCAACTCTCTACCATAGTGTGGGAGTACTAAATTAAGCTGAATTACAACTAAATGAACTACACATTGGCTCACCCAGAAGAAACATGCCATAATACAACTGGATATTTCTAGTAAATAATTCAGTATGTTTTTCCCTTTACATGGTACCTTTCTTTATCTTGGCAATTATCACCGTCTGACTACGTGTTTTATGTGTATGTGATGAGGCTTGTTGACCCGTTACCATGGGGACTAGATATTATGGTAGCTGTCGACATTACACCTTAGCTCAGAATTCCCTTCTTTTCCAGGATGACAGACATGTCTTTCTCCTCTTCTATCCCACTTCCTTTTCAGAAAAAGTGTCACTATTCTCTTTCATGGCCTGCTGAAACAATCAAAGGTTTTTGTCAAACTGTCACACAAACGCAACATGACATTTGACCTTTGCTTCCTATAGCGACATTTGTCTCATAGACAGGGAAAAACAATGTTTCAGTCTTACCCCACTTTCTGACCATGGAGCCAGCCGCGAGTGCAGAGGGAGAAGAAACACTCCGTAACAGCGTGACGAAGCTCATCTGCCGAGGCCACACGAGCTTGATGGCCTGAACATGCCTCCTCGGCTTCCTTGTAGTCTACCAGACCAGACGAGTTCCTCAAATTCAACACAAACACCTGACCTAAAATAGAATATCAATAAAGTTAGTAGTATATCTGATATATATATATATATATATATATATATTTATATATATATATATATATTTATATATATACATATATATATATACAGTATATATTACTATAATTTAGTATAATAGTATATTACTTCACTGACTGTTTTCAATCCCTTATTAAAAAAATAAATGTATTAAGATTAAGATTTCTACAACATTGAATCTAATGTACTTACCATCGGCTTTGATTCCTGAAGACGCAAAAATGAATCCCAAAAGTAAAACGAATTGACCATAAAAAACAGACATTTTCCAAGCTTGTTCCTCCGGTGCTACACAGACGGCCCAGACCTAATTATCCTCGTCAACTGGATACTTAAGTTTTCTCTCTAGCCCAGACCGAGATGTGGGTTTGTTGACGAGTTTGGGTGAAAAGGAGAAAGCAGGGTGTTGGTACTGGCTTAAGAAATACCAGGAAAGTCTTCTCAAATATTCCCCTTCACAAGCTGATGAAGGGTTGGTGTGAATACTCTCACATACCCGTTATAAATGCGTCAGGGCTGAAAAACTAGTGATGGTCAGACTGTTGGACTGCTCTTTTATAGAGAGAGTGGGCGAGGCTACTACTGAAGTGTCCATGAAGATTTGTCTATCCACACAAATCGAAAAGTTTCAGGGTTCACTTAAAAACGTCATGAATTTGAATACAATTGGGCAACTTCTTTTTTTTTAATTGTTTAATAGTAATATGAACACTTGCAAGGTCAAAATTAAACGTTCTATAGGTTTGTGTCCAAGAGTGTGCTCTATTTATGGAGGGAGATAAAGTATGTAGCCTTTAGGGCACTTGAGTTGCTTCAGCCTTTGTCCAAAAAACCTGCATGTAAAGATAATTAGGACGACACTGTCAGATAAAACCTCCAGCCCAAAGTGCCTTTTTCATTCTCAAGCATGTTTCACTCCAATCATTCATTTACAAGAGAATTGTCAATGGGAATATTTTGGCTTCATTCGTTTGGCTATACCCAAAATATGTTTTTTTGTCTCTAAACAAGACGTTCAAACATGGCATGTTCTGATTTTGGGTGACCTCGTCAACCAATCACTGTGAAAGATGCAGCCAAATATCAACGAATGATGAAGTGGATGACCAAGAACTTTAAAGCAGAGACGTGGGTCCAACATCGACTAATGGAGGTTGAATTTCTTGAGTTGGCCCCCGGGGAATTACATTTATTACCGCAGATCATAAACGTATATACAGTATTTTGTGTATTAATACATATCTATATACATCTGTCACAATTGGGAAAATCTTTGGTCCTCCAAACTTCTCTGTGACGACAGTAGCAATGTTTAACGTAATGGGTTAGCTGGTCTTTTAAGCTTCTGTCCCGTTCACCTCTGACCACTTATCTTATTATGTTACACTTGTCTAAGGTAATAGATATATAGAGGTTTTATATTGAGGCTTAACTCTAGGCAGCAGCTCTCAAAATGTATGTCACTTTCATTTAGTATAGTCATAAAAAGATCTTATATTTCCTAATTGATGTTGGAGGGTCTCACATGTGTTTGCTGTCGTAATGCTCTCAAGTATCCAACATATGGTCGTACTAGTGGGGGTGTAAAATGTTTTTAGGTAGCTTGACATCCTGACTAATACGTATGCTGCTATTTCTGGAGAATTGGTGGTCAGACAGGAAATGGTTCATTATAGCGAGGAGCAGTGATTCACAACTGCTCCATCGCTATGAGGCAGGTGAGAATTATGTTTGGTGCCACTTCTTTCAGGAGGCACACTCACACCCCTGAACATCGCACCGATATGTGATGTCACAGACTTCCACTAGGCAGCCATCAGACTATCTTAAACATGAACGTAAACACGCCAACCAGAAGGCTCTGAAAGACTAGTTACTTCCGGTGTGAAAAACGTCCTGTCAGGATGAGGTTTCATATGTGTGTGTGATTTACTAAAGCTGGTTAAGTTGACAATTGAGTGGTGGGAAGCACTGATCTTTGCAATAATTTTACTTTTATACTATTGGGAATGACCAACAAAGTGTGCGGTAACTAACCTTTTATAATCACTACAATAGGTTTAAAGCCATACCGTACTACACCGATAAGATCTGTATAACATATCCTAAATTGCACCTAAATCTATTCTAGCCTAATTGAATTGAAACAACCATGTTTGATCAACATCTCCAGAGGTCCAGCAGCTGTGAGGTCAATCTTTTGCATCCATTCAGCCCCACAATGAACTTTGTCACTGTCAGACTGTCTGAATTTGCTGCACGTTCTCTGAACATTCAACACTGAGCTGGCAGTCATAGACAGGTCATGAAAAAAAGAAGAGGAAATGTCTTGACAAGAAAGGAAAAATTATTGACCTTAGTTGCTGTTTTAATGACAGTCTATGAATGAATAAGAGGAACTATGTTGAAAGATGTGTCATCAGTGTATGAGCACATTTTGATTGACTGATTGCTAAATTTTCACCTCACTTTCTATCTGACACTTTGAATTTGTATACTTCCTGGAAAAACATAGTAGCAAACATATAAAATATATTAAACATTGCTTTTAGGGATGGCTTCCAGTATGGCGCAGGGCTAAATGTCAACCTGCTCCGCTAATGCCTCTTTCACATAAGAAAGTGAGTCAAGGGCGGCGAGGAAATATTCAATCTAAGCTACTGGACTATACAATGTCTGGCAAGAAACTTCCAGCTAACTCCGCTGACAATGCTATCGCTAGCTCAGCCTCAGAGCCAAATGCGCCAGGGGAAGTACTGACGGAGTAGCAGGAGAAAGGTACGACGATGTACGGAGATTCTGACGGCGATCAAGGACATGATAAACTGAGTTTTCCTCCAGGTTTGATGGAGTTTTATCCGCTATTGAAAGCTTACGTAAAGGTATCACGGGTTGTTCGGAGCGGGCGACGGAGGCGGAAACAAGAATCTCGTATTGTCTCTTCAAACGAAAGTCAGAGCTCATGAAAACAAAAAAAAAGCACTTGAGGAACAATTACTAGACTTGGAGACAAGATCAAGGCACTGGCTAGGAGGCACTGGTGTTACTACCGGAACACAAAGGTTTAACAGTGGAGAGAGCACACAGAATCGGACCGAATTCATCTACGAAATCAACCTGTCGAACGCTCATGATGAAGTTTTTGAGCAATAGGGAAAAATAATTGGTGATGCGGGCCGTCAAGTCGAAACGAGAGGGTAGATACAAGAACCAGCCGGTGAGATACTACCAGGACGTACTGGCAGGTGTGCACAAGAAGCAGAAGGACTTCGAAGCGGCTTCTTCGAGCCATGGGTCAGCGGTACGGCATCATCCCTCCTACCCAGCTGATCGTGACATATAAGGAACGTTCTCATATCTTCAATAACCACGTTCAGGCAGAGGACTTTATCAAGAGGATCAAGGCAGAAAGAGGACTTAAGGGCAACTAATGTGAAAACACAACTTTGTAGTTGGTGAAGGAAAACAAAGGAGATGGAACTTTACTTTTCTTCTTTATTCAACTTGTACTTCCAGCCAGTCTTTCATACTCTTCTTCTTCACTCCTCTTCACTCACGTCAGTCACACTTCCAGTCATTCTGTGCACTCGCGCCATCTAGTGGCGCTTTGAACGTTACACTGTAGTGCAGAAAACTTTTGTGCATATTGTTCAGTTCTCAACCTAAGAGAGACGGTGATTTGTTCCATTACACAGATTCCATTTACAACCATACTCCATTGCTTAATGCTTGGTGGTTCAGTTTTGTACCAGTTTTTTGTTAAAGATTTTTTTGCCGCAAAAAACAATATTTTACATAGGTATACATCTTCCCCCACAAATTGTCTGACAATAAACCCAAAATTAGTAATCTCACATCATGTGGAATTTTGTATCCAAATATCTTTTCCATTATTAATCCAATATTCGTCCTGTATTTTTGAACAGTCCCAGAAAATGTGATTTATAGTGCTTTATCATTTTCCTCCACAGTATCATAGTTTGTTTAACAACTTTGTTTTCAATATCCAAGATTGTTTTGTTTTCGCAATCACCCAGTGCAGATAGTACATTAAATGAATCATAGCTTATTTCCATCACCTTCCACCTGGATTGGTATTTAGGACAACAGAGACATACAAGATTGATAATTGGGCTGCTTGAAAATCTTAATTTGTCTTAAATTGGGTATTGACATTCCTCCACCTTCTTTATTTAATTGGAGTGTTTTGTATCAATGTTCTCTCCCATTCCAAATGAATCTTGAGATCCATTTATCCCATGTAGAAAATAGTTTTGCCTCAATCATGTGCTGTATGCATTGAAATAGATATAACAGCCTTGGTAGGATATTCATTTTAACTATATCTATTCTTCTACCAAAGTCTAAATTAAACTAATATTTTTCAGCGCTTTAGAGCCTGCTTCATAAAGTCTTTATTTTGTAAATCTTAATTTTTTCTCTATCTCGTCATAGAGGGTCTCATTCATTTATTGTTTTGTTTATAAATTTGCATTATTGTTGAGTCGTCAGCTTTTTTTTTATGATGTTCTTCCAGTTTCTTTATTTCTGTAGTCTGACGTTAATATTTTTTTCTCTTTTTTCTTTGACTGGTATGATACTAACTAATTGCTTTTGATATTAACAAACCTCTAAAAAACGCTTTTAGCGTATCCCACATTATACTTGAGTCCTGACTGTTTTCATTATCCTCAGCATAGTTGTGTATTTCTACTTTTATTTCTTTCACTGTGTCATTTTTATTGAACATCTCAATGTTTCATTTCCAAAGAGAGTTTTTACTTCTACTCTTAAGGCAAAAATCCAAGTATAAAAAATTGTGATCGGACATATCTGATACTCCTTTGTTGCATTTGTTAATAACATTTCTGTTATTTATGAAGAAATAATCTATTCTGGAATAAACTGTGTGAGAGGCAGAGTGATGCGTGTAATCTCTCATTTAAGGGTGCAATTCTCTCCAAACATCAAACATTCCTAATTCTTCTAGTGATATTTTTAGAAGATTTGTCATTGGAGATTTATTACATCAAGTTACGTTAAAATCCCTGCTCATACAAGAATTCAATCACTTTCAAATGTTATAATTTCAAACAGTGATTTCAAAAATGATTTATCATTTCCAGGGGGTCTGTAAATACTTACAAGTGTGATCAGATTATTCTCCATCTTACCTTTTACTAAAACCCATCTCCCTTCCTTGTCATGTTTTTCTTTAATTACTTAAAATTAGAGTGAGTTAGATATTAAAAACATCTCTTTTAGCACCACCCTCAAAATAACTATAAAATGTGTTGGTGTCCAAATTGTTTTAGTTTTTCATGCTCTTGCTTGGGCAAGTGTGTTTCTTGTAATAATACGATTTGCACCTGATCTTTCTTCATTTTTGACATGACTCGTCCTGTTTTAATAGGATTAAGTAGGCCATTTACATTTAAGGACTTCACTGACATCAGATTTACAGACCTTATCAAAATGTCCAGTTTCCCCACAGTTATTACACTTAACTCTTGTTGTTGATGTTGATTTACATTTGCATTTTTGAAACATACTCTTGGTGGTGCAGGTTTTTTGGCTAGCATCACTCCCACCTCAAAACGTGCACTTGTTGCACTGCTAGCTTGAACAGAAGCAGTTATTGCGTTGCATTGCAATTGCATTGTTGAGATTTTTCATTGACAAAATTAAATTGATCAAAGAGAAAATCTCTCCCCCTTTGTTTGGAACCCCTACTGTCTCTGAGCCCCTCTCCTCCTCTTAGTCTTCCTTCACTGCTGTATCTTTGGGTGATATTTCGGCACTAGTGAACAAGATGAAACCCTCCTCTTGTATTTGAGAAGTATTTGATGTAATTGGTCCATGGGTTACCAATATGGTGAACCTCTCCCTTTCCACAGGGTTTTTTCCCAATGCATTTAAACATACCATTGTGGAGCCTCTGCTCAAAAAAACAGGCTTAGACCCATCTGACCTCAGTAATTTCAGGCCTATTTCTAAGCTCCCTTTCTTGTCCAAGATCTTGGAGAAGGTGGTGTCTGAGCAGCTGTCTTTGTTCCTGGATCAGAGCGACATCCATGAGAAGTTTCAGTCTAGCTTCCGTAAACATCACTCTACGGAGACAGCTTTATTGAAAGTGTCCAGTGACACCATGATGGGCGCAGTTTCATTGTATCTGCCAATCAAATGAGGTCTGGATCAGCGGATCTGTTGTGTGGAGTCCCTCAAGGTTCTGTTGTGGGTCCATTATTATTTTTGCTGTACTTGATTTCTCTGGGTAAAATCATTCTGAGATTCCCTGATGTTTCTAACCACATTTTCAGCTCTACTGCTTATTTGGGCTCAAGTGAAAAAATATTTCAGAGAAGGGAACTCACTTTTAGTTTCAGTCGAAATGACCACTTCCTCCAATGGAAAAGTAAGCGAGGTTTTGACATTTGGGCTGAAAATGGTCGACAAACAGTGGGAGATTTTTATAGCCCAGATGACAACAACTTATATCCTTTAATGACAATGTTTCGGAATACAAAATAGAATAGAAATAGAAATAGAAAAAATAGAAAGAACTCAACAAAAACAGTCATTATCGATCCCTAAACTAACTGCTCTGGAAGAAACTTTGTTCCTATAAAAGAATCACATATTTAATTTAGTGTATCAACAATGTTTTGATGATGTGGGGGGGGGGGCCCTTCTGTTGGTTTCTTACATATAATGACATCTCTCACATGATAGAAGTACCTGAGGAAGATGTGTCTGAATAAAACAAATTGATGGGAAAAAAAAACATTGTTTTTATATTAACAAGTTCATTGTGTTGCAAAGCCACACTTCTTTAATGCTTATACATCCAGGGGTAAGACTTGAAAAACAGAAGCTAGTGAATTCATTTTTTTTCCTCCATCTTTTACGTGACTTTGACATGCATTATTATTGTCTTTGTTAGTATTTTGCTTTTTATTACCATGTTGTGTTTAACACTGCCAGCAAAAGTTTTTTATTCTGATTCTGATAGTCACGACCCACAGATCAAGTAGTGAAGTGTTTTATTATTTGATAAGTTGTTGAATTAGTTATTGTGGCTGGGTGAATATATTTCGAATAATAAGACAAGAATACGGTTATAATACTTACATTTGGAAAGCTTATGTTGTTTTACCCAACACTTTGATCCATGCAATAGCTTGTGATATAATCTGATTGCAATGAGCTCAAACGCACAGCAGGTGGCATTATGGCTCCAGAACTTGCTTGCGCATCAGTCAGTGTGGCCCAAGAATAAGCGGAGCCTCAGCCTGCAGCTCTTGCCACCCAAAAGACTAACAAAACCTTTATTTGTGGGTCTAGTTTATAATCCCTTGCACCATGGTTAAGATTTTCTAAAAAAAAAAGGAAATCTGTCAATATGTTTTGTTTTTTTTTGCAACAGAATTATGGATGAACAGAGAACATAAGGACGTTAAAAGGGAAAAATAACTAAATATGTGGACACAATGTTTTAAAAAAAAGAAGTTTTAACCTGTATGTTATCTCAATATAAAGCAATAATTTATATTATTCATTACTAGTAATTAAATATGACTACAGGGCTTTTGTTTAGAACCATACACACCAATTTTGGCATTCAAGTATTCATTGCACCTGATAAAAGATTTAAGTGAATATTTAAAAAAAATTACAATATACATGTTTATATATATGATTAAACCTTACAACGTAAAATGAAATGCTTGACGGCCCCTCACAGCCGCCGTATAATACTTGGCCCCTGAGAAATTTTAATTGCCTACCACTTTCTATCCGAAACCATTTAGTTTAATGTCTAGTATTTTAATTGTGAAATGAATCTTCTTTGAAGCTTGAGGATATTTCCTCAGAACTCTTGACTCTCAAAAATCTTGGGACTTTACATAAGGCTTGGATAAATCAAGCTCTCAGAGTTGTTTTGGTTGGAGGTTACTTTTCAAAGTGACATTGAATGTAAGGTAAGGTAAGGTAAGGTAAAACTTTATTGATCCCTCAGGAGGTCTCCTTCGGGAAATTGTTTTTTTCCAATAGCCACAGAAGATACAGCAATTTTTCATAAAAAATAAATACAAATAAAATAAGAACAAGAACATAAAGAGAAAGAACAAGATGACACAATCTAAGTCTAAAGATAAAGACAAATAACATAGATAAAAAAAAAAACAAAGACAAAGGATACAAAGAATAACATAAAACAGAACATCATGATACTTTCACTCCACTCCTGCCCCCGAACTCAGAATTGTACAATTTAATATCCCGAGGAATGAATGAGTCCTTGAGTCTATTTGTTTTGCATCTGGGAAGGAGCATTCGTGCACTCATTCTGCTTCTCTGCTCACTGATGACAGTGTTGTAAAGACATTCAATGTTTTTTTTATTAAAGATTGAAACAAGACATTTATACATACATACATTGGTCCTGTACAAGATTAGATAGATTCAAATAAAGGCCCTCATGATAAAACATAAAAAGACACATAAAATAAATATGAAACATAATAGATCCATATTAATACTCTTACAAAAAAGTTGTTCAACAGCTAAAAAAAAACCCCACAGACAACTGAGATCAATTTAAGATTAGATTTTCCGATACAACAATGACTCGAGTAAATCACATGAATAATTTGCTTTCTCACTTTTAGGTAATAGCAATTTCTTTCTTCCCTAAAAAAACGCAAGACGTTACAATCAAAACAAATGGACCACGCGGGTTCTCCTGCAGCAGTGACGCCACTGAGATCCGCCCACACACTGCTCAAGTAAACATGCAACATTACCGAAGCAGTTGGTGTCGGTCGAGTAACGAGTGTGTCGGCGGTAACTCTCCGCTCCTGGCGGCCCTGCTCGTATTTTTGGGCTTCTGTCTTCAAACCTGCGAATCGCCAGCCAGCGCGATGGAGGGAGAGGCGGAAGTGAAGTCACTTGACAGACCGTCCATGTTATTGTTGTTATTTTTGTAGCCCTGTGATGAGACGCGCTGAGGCGTTCACCACAGGTCGCTCCGAACCGACGCCACCGTCACCCGTGTCGGCACCTCGCAGACCCCGGTACCGCAGCCTCGGCGACGGCCGGGTGGGGGAAAGTGTCGGGACCTGGCTCGGGTGCTCTCCGGCTCCCCAAAACACACGTCGAGCAGCGACCACAACAACGTTCGGCTGGAGTCTGCGTGGAATGTGACGGACGTGTCGCCGCAGACATGAACGGGATCAACAAGAGCCGGTTCGAGGTATGACAGGGAGTGGACCGGCACCGTGTGGGTTGCAGGAGTCGTGACGGTGTCAATGTTTTATGTGTGTTTGACGTGATAGACAGCGAGCGGTGGTTCTCGAGGCAGAGAGTGCAGGACAGTAGGGCAGTGGCTGTCGCCTCAGATGACCGGCTGGGCTGCAGTATGTATGGAACACTCGGACACTCCTGCCTCCCCAAAAAAACTACATAAGGTCTGAGGCGCACAGTCATTCAAAATCTGGGGAACATTTAAGAATGGGGAACACACATTCACTATGAATGAGCTATTTACTTATATCTGTATTCACAGAATATTAGACAATTATCATTGTGTATATTTTCTACCTATAATAGCATGATAATGATGAGTTCAGAGAAGGAAAACCATCATTACTAAGGAAATAGTCATTAATAAATGTAATAACAGGAAATAAATAAGTAATTCAAGATTCACTTTAGTCAAAACTAGCGTCTCTCTATTTACCTCTTATTAGGTGCAAGTACATGAGAATAGTTATTCACCAGACAGACAGACAGACAGACAGACAGATAGACAGATAGATAGATAGATAGATAGATAGATAGATAGATAGATAGATAGATAGATAGATAGATAGATAGATAGATAGATAGATAGATAGATAGATAGATAGATAGATAGATAGATAGATAGATAGATAGATAGATAATGTAAGCAAAAATATACTAGTATTAATAATAATAAAAATAATAATGTCTATTTGTATAGCGCCTTTCTAGACCAGGGTCATCCAAAACATAATTACTCAAAAATATGTATTTGTAGTTAATTAGGATGCTGTCAATGCTTAGATATATGTAATACGAGATTATTGTTTTTTTCCCCCCCAGTATATAAATCATTTTTCGATGTAATAACCGTTCAAATGATTGTGAATTAATTATGAATATGCTGCCACTTTAGAATGGGAAACATATTCACAATTACTAGAATCTATTGTGGAGTCATTAGGAAGCTATCTATACTTTTAGAGAACTTTAAAAGACGCAGTAGTATTAATTAATATGAATTACTTCTCTCATTGTACTAACACCTTATAGGGGGTGAATAGAGAGAAGTTTGTTTATTAAATAACTATTTAATAACTAATTTAATAATTCTTTATTTTCTGTTAATAATCAGTTAATTAAGGTGTTGTTCAACCGTAACTCCTAATTATCATGCTACTAAGGGTAGAATATAGTCACAATAAAAAAGGTGGGAGTTAGTACTTTATAAAGGTTAATAAGAGGCTATTATGCTGTCAATACACACGTGAATAAGTAGCTTATGAATAGTTATGTGTTCCCCATTCTAATGTTTTACCGAAAATAAAACACTAAAAAGCCCACAAATAAGAGATCAGGGGGGGAAATCCCATTCCATACATAGAAAATATATATTAGAAGATCTATCATATTTTTAGCCACTTGACAAATTTGAGGGACACAGGTGCCTTCATGATGTTTTGATGATATGTCCTTAAAGCCTTTACTTAAAGGGTAACGATTTGAGTGATTTGAGTGTCTGTTTGTACAAAACTCTTTTCATTATGATATTTATGATATGGTAATGAAAATACCATTATTGTCTCCGTTCTCGTTTTTGTTCGCTGATATTTGAGACAGGGGGAACTTTATGAAGTAATAACTTCGAAGCATTGTCATGATGAGGGAGCTAGATTGCTAACCTTTTCCAGGACTTACCAGGACCAGCTTAATGTAATATCCCAAGAGTCATTGGCAGACTACCAGCGTTCAACATGGTTAGAGAAAGAAAGAGGTCATTTTCATGACATACAATTAGCTATATACCTACTCATTTTAAAGGTATTGATTGTGTTTTACTGAGTATGTAATCATGCTGTCATTAAGTGAGTTAGCATGACAAGAGTAGATGTGTGTTGCCATGACAACATAGTTCTAAGCTCCTTACATGAAGGCAGCGTATGTTGGACAAGGGCCAGGTTAGTTGCTTAGTTGTTTTACAGAGAGGAATAGACAGTGAGCCGATTGATGAAGATAAACAATTGACCTGATTGTTTACCATAAACAGAACTACATGCGTTTGATGATTTGATATTAGAGCAATGTAGTCAGTGTGCAGCATCAGTAGACGCGAAGAGAAGCTCCTGGCTGGGGAATGCTTCTCTCTGCTGACACAAGGGATGAAGTTAATCAAATGCTAATATGATCAAAGAAATACAGACTGCATTCCAGGGATGGTTTTCAGTTTACTAGTAAAGGTCCCCTTTCTTCTGATGTCATGGCTGAATGATTGTCAATTCCAGCAAAACCTTGGGATCATGTTTATTTTGTTGACATGAGTCTTTGGCCAGACTGTTGACAAAATACAGCATCAAATAAATGTTGCATGAATATTTGCACAACATATTTTTGACGAGAAGTGTCTTTCTCATCTTAATATTTGCCTTGAACTTCCTTCATGTTGCTCATACTAGCTTGAGCTTATACTTTATTTGTTCACTACCTTTTTATTATGGTACATTGCTTCGGACACAAATTCATATCTGATTCACATTTCTTTACTTGTTGAGGTTTATTTCTAAAATAACTCTTCTCTCAATAGCTAAAGAAGGAAAAGTAATGTGATACAGGTCATTGAAATACCTCTTTTGTCTTCTAGATGCCCATGTTTATGTCAAATAAGTTTTACTTACCTTTACACACCTTTCTTTACTTCATCCTTCACTCTATTGCGGAGTTGTTTTCTGTTCAGTTCCTTCCTCACTGCTGTCTCTGTTTGTAATATGCTTCAAAATGAGTTTATGTGTCACAGTGGGGGATCCTCTCATAAGTACCCATCTGTATTTCTGGTTTGGATGTATTCACTGGCGGGCGACCTGTGAATTTGCTGTGAATGTCATCTGAATTGAGGCTTCCTTCTCCTCCCCCACAAAACTCTGCCTCCACACTTTATATTAATTTAGTAAGTGCAGAAGAATGACCTGCTAAAAGGCACACATTTTTAGCTGCATAACACATTATTCATTATTCATTCATCCATTTTGTATCCATTTGTCAAAATGTATATTTGAATTACCTAATCAGCTATCAACCTATGTGTGTTGGTTTTTGAGGGTCAAAAGAAACCAGAGTGCCTATAGAAAACCCCATTATAGCATTGAAAATAAACTGACAGTACTTTAAAAACAGTAAAGAGTCACTCACAACCTTTTGGTTGAGGCTTCATCATCCAATTCACTGTTCTAAAAATGACGAGATGGTCAACATTTCATTTTGGTGTGTCATCATCACTTCCTGCACAGCCCTTTGGTTTACATCCATAATAAAGGTTTGGACTCGGGCGACTGTAATAGCTGGGGTTCTCGATTGCTAATAATAATTGCTCTAGCCGTGTGCCACGAGTCAACTCAGTTCTTTCTTTTTTGAACTTAAGTTCAAAAACTCATCAAAAACTATTGTTGAATGAAGTTAATATGTTTTGTTAAACCATCCAAACTTTAGAATTGAAAGTGTGCTCATCTCTTCACAGGTCTTCTCCAACAGTGATGATGCCCAAATTAATAAAAAGCTCCCAAAAGAACTTCTTCTTAGGTAAGTCCCCATCAAAGTTCATAAGTATCAAGAATGAAAAGAGATAGAAACATAAACAATCACGTGTTACATGTCTGGATTACAAAGCATTCAAAGACTCATTGATATGTTTGAAAAAATTAACAAGAAGTAATGGAAGTAATGTTTTAAATTAAAGGGAAACTAATGTGTTAATTTAAGTTTCTCTTACACTGATCTGTGACCTCTATCGTACTCATCGTCTGTTTGTATAAACTCTCTTTTATTTAAAATAATTATATATGCTTAAACCTAACCCATCTTTAATGCGTTCCTAAAAAGAGAAACAACAACTGCTGAATATCAGACTTTTTTAAGCAACTATATATATTAATAAACAGCAAAAATAGTTTTATGTGGATACATGATTTGCAGGTGTTGTAGGATATTGTTTTTTGTATTAATTCAGAGTCTTGTGATGCTGCAAGAATTGAAAACTGGTTAGCACATTGATGTCTCCAGTTTGGTCTTTCAGAAGCAAGCCCAGATCTTAAGGTGTAAGTTTGGTAAAGTAAGCTAAGGTCCCCAGACTGCTAGTGGTGACATTGAAGGTGTTTTTTGAGTAACAGATGATGTGGCTTCTTCCAGGATAATGTTTATGCACACAGGTTAAGCATCTAATTTAATCAAAGATTGTAAAACGGAGCTGAGTCCAAGATCCAAATTAAGGATTAACCCATCACTGACATCCCGTCATCTGCAAAAATCTATATCAGTTCTCTTCAAAAACAAATGGATACTTATTTTGTAAATAGAGTACTCGTATGGCTTTTCATGTTGCTCTTATTAGTTTGCATTAATAAAGCAACTTGTTTAGAAGCAAGTCTGTTAAATTGTTGTATTTATTGAGAAATTTGGTGACCTAAAGACCGATTTTCCCCATAAAACCAACATGTCTGCTGCATTCTACCAGCCAGATGAAGCTTGTTGTTGTGACCAGGTTGAAGTCATACAGGTCTACAAAAACACCATTGAAAATGTGTCTGTGGGTATGTGTGTGTGTGTGCAGATATGTGTGTGTGTGTGTGAGCGTGCTATAAATAGCCCTGCTGGTAGGGAATTCCGCAGTGCTGTTATCGAGCGATACTCCAGCTGTGTACCGCAGAGACAACTACTGCTGCAACTACTATAGGCACAGATTCACTGTTGAATGTTAATGCATGAACTCAGATAACTTGCTGGTGAGACATTGAGTCATTACGGTCACCATTAGAGAGTGGATAGATTGAAAAGCATTTTTAAGGGTTATAGAATAATTTCATGCTGACCACTAAAATAATTATTTTCTATTGTGATACGGAATTGACGGTAAATATCTATTGCTTTGACAAAAGAACGTTGTCACACCGTGGTGAGGACACTTGCCCCTCCCTCACCTGTCTTTCACCCCCAATCATGATTGCTTCTGCTTGTTCCCCTTTACCCACTATATTTAAATAGTCTTTGTCTTCCCTGTCATGTACCAGAGTATTGTTTGTTCACCCCAGACTGCATTCAAGCCTTGTCAAAGCCACAGCATTGATCGACATCATAAGCCTGTTTGTTCCAAGCGAAGAGTGATATGTTGTTTTTGGATTTTATTTTTTAGCTTTTGTTCATTCTTTAGCAGTTTGTTTTCATCAATTTTTTCATAGCGCCTCCATTTTTCTGGAGTCAATTTTTGTTTTGCTTTGATTTTCTAATAAGTAAAGTTCTACATCTTTGGAGCTCGCCCTCTAACTGCTTCGCTATTGCTATTGGTTCACCAAAAAGGCCACATTTTAGACTTCGTTTTTCCACCTTGTGGTCCTCCTCCGCTATTTCAGTCAGACCTCAATCCATGTAGGCTCTTTATGAAAGTGATTGATGTAATTGTCCCCTGGGTTACCGAAATGGTAAACCTCTCCCTTTCCACAGGGGTTTTTCCCAATGCATTGCCATTGTGGAGCCTCTACTCAAAAAGCAAGGCTTAGACCCGACTAACCTCAGTAATTTAAGGCCTATTTCTAAGCTCCCTTTCTTTTCCAAGATCTTGGAGAAGGTGGTGTCTGAACTTTGGTGACTTAGGCCAGTCTGTCAAACTGAGCCTGAGAAACCTGGGTGTCTCGCCTGCTCGAGTAGAAGAACTCTCATTTCTCCGATCTTTAAAACTCTTCACCGGCTGCCAGTGAAGGGTCAACTTTAAAATTCTGGTTCTTACTTTCAGAGCTATTCATGGTCAGGCTCAGATCAGTGATCTGATCCAGCCTTACACCCCAGCTCGGGCTCTGAGGTCTGTTGATGAGAATCTACTGATGGTTCCTCGCACACACTTAGTATATAGTTTTAATTGTGTATTGTTTTTGATTATTACTTACTTACTTACTTATCATCAAGGCCATGCTTGTCTCCGAGAAAGCTCAATGAACAAGCCGCCTGGCTGGGTGCAGCCCACTTCCTATTAGAGGGTGGGGAATACCCAACTTTCAGTTGTTTTTTTTCTGAGGAATAAAGCCTGCCTTATCACCTTCTGTGCGTCCAAGTCCTGTTTTGAGTGGACTAGCCTAGCCTGACAAATGTTGCTCTCTAGAAACCTTCTTTGTAGGACAAATATGTAACTGTGTATATATTCGTGTTGGTGTAAGTTTAAATGGAAGAGGAACATTGATGGGACATGAAGCATTATCGGTTGGATGCTGTTGAAGAAAAAGTGAAATAAGAAGTTATTTTCTGTTCTTACCAGCCAAGAACCTCATCAACCATTACTAGTTCATAGGAATGTATCTCAAAATGAGATATATTCAAATATATATTTCGATATACTGTAACAGTAGGTTTTTCTTAGCAAAGATATTTTTGTAAAAATACACAGGGATTTACTCTGCCTTCATGAATGAGACCCATTGTATTTATACTTACCTTTGTATGTCCTGTGATGTTTGTTTCTGCTTCCTGATGTGACTCAGCTCAGAGCAATATAACTTTGGGCTATGCAATATTCAAAACATTATTTATTTATTCTATTTATACTATATTGCACTATTTTGAACCTATTAATATTATTATTTATACTTTTATATACATTCATTCCATGCAATATTTAAACCGTTATTTTTTAATTCTGTTAATACTATATTAAACTGTTTTTAACTTTTTACTATTTATATTTATACTTTTTTATATACATTCACCCTATGCTGTGTTTTAAATGGTTGCCAAGCAACAAAATTTCATTGCCAGGTTCACTGCTGTGTTTTTCTATGCAATGACAATAAAAGAAAGTCTAAAGCCTGAAGTGTAAAGCTGTACCAGTATTGTAATCTGTGTAAGGTGTACGTTGTAGAGGGTCCAGCACTGCCTACAGGGTCATAGGTGATGTCATTCAGCCTCACATAATGTTGTCTATCAGTAGGGATGTCTGATATCTAGGAGACCACACAGGGGTAATAGTTGCACTTAAGGGGCTAAATCAGACCAGGGCAAAGTGCGGCCCTTCCACTGTATTTATACGGCCCTCGTAATGTCAAAGTATGATCATGTATAAATGGTTCTAATGCATTAAAAAGTGTATTTTGTATTTATTATTAGTTTACATTTTCACATAACACTTATTTACCTTTTCCCTCCTCTTTCTCTGTAATTTTGTGAGTGTATATTAATCCCTAAAAATAATTTTAAAAGTTGGTTAAAGAAATGTTTTGAAAGAAACTCATATATGCAAGAATAAAATTGCATCTTATTTATCTTAATAAATGTCACGGCCTAATGAGAAATGTCTTCTTTTTTTTAGGGATTTTATCGTCTTTATTTTTGCCCCTAAAAACATTCACAAAATTTAATGTGGCCCTTGAAGAATTATAATTGCCCACCGCTAAATGATGTTAAAGGTGAGGGATTATGCAGGAACAGGATCCTAACTGAACCGCTTCCAAAATCCAGGTGGGATTAGGAGAAAATGGTGGATGTCTATCCTAAACGTGGGGCCAGGTACTAAATAGTCGCAGCTCCAGTGTCTTAGTCACAGTGATGTCACTGCCAACAGTCTGTTATCGTTTAGCTCGCTGGTTCTGTTTTGGGACGGACATGGATCAGTGTCCATTTTTTTGTATATCTGGCTACTACCCTCCCTTTCCTTTCATTGCATGGCAATCGTGTACAGAGTCTATTTTAGCAACTGTTGGTTATTCACTCACAATGATTTAAGAAGCACTGACTCAGTGCCCACAATCACCCAAAATTCCTGTTTGACAGGGGTTACCATAGCAACCAGTCTTGACATCGGGCTAACACTGTGGGTTGGTCAGGCTTGAAGAACAAGAAATATATGATTGACTGTAGACCACAATGTTCATCTATTAGTCATACAACACTGTTTTTTGTAATCCAGCCATATTGCTTACTAGTTCTCCTTTCAGTTCACCGACCTGTTTGCGAGATACTTCTCACTTCTCAAAATGATTGTCCTCTTTGTAGTCAGAGACATAAACTGTGTAAGAATTTTTTGAGCTTAAAGGAAGCGGTGGACCCAGAATGAAGTATTTCTTTCTTTAGGAAAGTTAAAGTCTTTAATATGAGTTTAAAAGTAATCGAACATGCAAATATCCCAAAAGAGGTCAATCCAAAACGTGGTGATCGCGACAAATATATCTAAACACGAACGTAAAAAAATGGGATAAGAGGAGGCTCGTGGGGTCACTGAGGAGCGTTCATTACTGCCAAAACTTTGTAGGAAAGTGGCCAGAATAGGCGTTAACGTGGGCGGCCATTAGAGATCAGATTATGATAAGTATTTTTGGCACATTGGCTGAGGAGATACTTATAATCCAAATGTTAGTTGATGGCTTTTTTCTGATCTTATTTTTGGTTATTTCACATTATCCATTTTCACTGATAATTCTGGATGATCATTTATGAATATATTTGTTCAGCAACTTTCGATTGGGTTGATTTAAAGAGAATACAGGTTGGCTGAGGTATCAAGGTATCGTGACCCGAGTTGTATTTGAACTTCTTTGGCACCGTGTCAAGCATTTTCAACCTGAACAGTTTCCGCTTAAAGATCAGGGCAACTATGAAGTATTTATTCCTTCTCTGCAAATGTTTTTTTTTTTGCGCAGCGATATACTTTGTGCAATGAGAGGTGTTACCTATTTGAATGCCACACTTTACACATTAGCAGATGAATGGCTTCCTTTTGCCAAATCCTTTGTTCTCACCAATAAGCATCAAAAGATAATTTCCATTTTAATATGTTTGTGTTATTTAACATCTGTTTCATTGTGTGCCCCTTCCTCTAGAATATTCTCCTATTTGGATGTGGTTACACTCTGTAGGTGTGCACAAGTGTCCAAGGTAAGCAAATACTGTTTCACCACACATCATCTTCATGCATGTGTGTTGAACCCATGGCCCTGAGGCCAAATCTGTCCTACCAATTTTTTTTATGTGGAACCTTGTTTTCTAAAATATTCTGTCCCCATTTATGATTGAATTTGACAGCCTCCTCTAGGTGAGACACTGTACCCCTCATTTAATGTGTCTAGTATCCCTAGCACTCTAATTCATAACGCCCATCTTTGTTTAAAGAAGTTTTTAATGTCACATTATCTTTCCTTACACTGTTTTTTAAGTCTAATGAAACTTAAAGACATACAGAGTTCATACTATATGAAAAGAACAACTCTTTACAAACTCTTTTAGGTTGGGTGTTCATATTTTCAATATTCATTTTCTAATTAATCTATAGGTAAAACAGGTTTACAAGTTAGCCATGTGCCTTTACTCCTCAATCAATGTCCCCATTTGTTCTTTGTTGTGTATTTATAGACAATGGGACATCCTCTT
The DNA here is from genome assembly GCF_982586985.1 of Callionymus lyra. Taxonomy (NCBI): domain Eukaryota; kingdom Metazoa; phylum Chordata; class Actinopteri; order Syngnathiformes; family Callionymidae; genus Callionymus; species Callionymus lyra. Next base: position 39,057,677 of record NC_141820.1, on the reverse strand, counting down.
TGTGACATGTACACACAAATAATAGTTGTACTTAGTACACACAGTAACCAGTCACAGAGAAATGCAGGTGAATTTGTGAAAAACACGTTTCATAACATCTAGACAGTCAAGTTACACCAAATCTCATCTTAAACATGAACACGTTGACTCCCAGGCGTGGAATGTCCTGGCACTGGATGGCAGTAACTGGCAGAAGATTGACCTGTTCAACTTCCAGACAGACATAGAGGTGAGAATTTGTATTAATTTTAATTTGAGTCCTATTTGTGTTTGCGTTAGTTGCCCTAATTGAGCCGCAAACCTGAAGCTAGTTATTAGTATGGCTACTGTATTGCTACTGATGCTTACTCTATTGCAACATGTTTTTCTTTTTTTAGGGCCGCGTGGTGGAAAACATATCAAAGCGCTGTGGCGGCTTCCTCAGGCAGCTGAGCCTCCGTGGCTGCCTTAGTGTGGGGGACGCCTCCATGAAGTAAGAACTCCTTCAAGCTGTTTTCATCAGAAGCTTTTTAATTGCTTAGCAGGTATTTTCTCTTACATGAGGCGATTACTGTTAATTTCTCCTTAGAGAATAAGTCACATATAAGCGTAGTAAAACACTCTCTAATATGATTAAATAAACATGCTTGAACACACTCTTAACTGGGGATCCCATTTAATGTAGGCATTATGTTCATTTGCCGACCTTAAAATAAAAAAAGGAAAATAAAATAGCATTACCAGCAAAGAACAATAAATGCTGTACCAGCAAGATCTCTGGGCTGTTTACTTGTTTTGTTTTTTTAAACTTGACCTGAAACAATTGTCATGTGTCATGAGTCACATGCTGGTGTTATTTCAGAGAAAATCCAGTCATCTATTTAAAAACAATCCGACCTCCAGATAGTAAACACACAACTGAAATTATTTAATTCTTTTTTTCTATCCAGCGCAAGCTGAACTGATTCTGGTCCAGTGGTTGGGGACCACTGCTGTTAACTAACAACTTAATAACGGCTAACTATCGAAGCTTTATAGTAAATACAAGGTCCAGTGATCTGTATTTTCCAACCAGTGATCTCTGAGTATGGGCAAATGTTTGTGGGTGATTGACTTTATAATCTTAATCTCTTGTTGCACAATTTAACAGATGACCTCCAGTGGGTGACTTCCTCCACCCTCTTTTTCTTAGGACATTTGCTCAGAACTGCAGAAACATCGAAGTGTTGAACTTGAATGGCTGCACCAAGATCACAGACAGCACCTGCCTTAGCCTGAGCAAGTTTTGCTCCAAACTAAAACAGCTGGACCTCACGTCCTGCGTGTCCATCACCAACCACTCACTCAAGGCCCTCAGGTGACACCTGTTCTTTGATTCAATCTGAGACCTCACTGATTTTCCCATTTAAAGCTTTGTGTTACATTACATCGTTGTTTAACCTGTGTGTCTTTATTTAGTGACGGCTGCAGAATGTTGGAGACGCTGAACCTCTCGTGGTGTGATCAGATCACTCGTGATGGAATTGAAGCTCTTGCCAGAGGCTGCGCGGTTTTACGAGTGCTGTTCCTCAGAGGCTGTACACAGGTGTCTACACAATATAACATCTTTACACAACATATCACTGTTGCGCTTCAATATATGACTGGTCCTCCTTTTTAAGTCACAGTAGGCAAGTTTAGAAAAATGGCTGACTCGGTTCTTATCATCCCAGGAACAGTGTTCTGCCAGGTTTGCCAGGCTACAACCACACACCCTTGCTGAGCAGCCTGTGATTGGTCAATCTTCCTTGGCCAGGTTAAGATTTTCGCTAACCCGTAATAAAGAAAAGTATGGAGATGTAGGGAAGACTATCTTTCTCAGATCACTTGTGGTTAGGAGGTAGAGAAGAGGGGATGCAAGGAGAAGGGGAAACGAGGAGAAGAGAGAACAGTCTAGAGCAGAGGCAACAGGGTCCATAATCCAGAGGAGAGGAATCGGGATCTATTGACACTGTATTGAAGACGTCCTGTATCCTGATCACATGCTCTGGGGTTGCTGATCGAATACTTGGGCTCCAGGGGAGATGGAAAGTAAGAGGGTCGAGTTAGGTTGTATGAAAAACTAAAGCAAAACCACACCTTATCTATCGCTGCTTGTTTGTGGTTTTGTCTTTTTATCTATATTTAGTCAAATTAATGTCCATCTGTGTCATCTTTATTTGTAACTTGAGTGTTTGGTGTGTTTGAGTGAGGCCAAAGGTGATTTAGATGTTAATTTATTCAATGTAAAATCACTGAAAAAAACCCTTTTTTCCTAACTTAAATGACATTTGCACAAACCTTGGATAGGCAAATTGAAGTCAGTTAGGACTGTTTTAATGGTGATCTCAACATTTATGTACATGTATTGACAAAAACAATCAGGAACTACTCTTTCCTAATTCACACTAGTAACAAAGTGAACCGCACCTGTTTTTGTTCTGCCACAGCTGGACGACGGAGCGTTGAAGCACCTTCAGAAACACTGCCCGGAACTCACAACCATCAATATGCAGTCCTGCACGGTGGGGCGAGTCTTTCCACTAGAGCATGCAGTACAATCAGTGTACACCAATCATCAATCTATGTGTTTGTGTGTCCTACAGCAAATCACAGATGAAGGCCTTGTTAGTTTAGGTCGTGGATGCCACAAACTACAAATCCTATGCGTGTCTGGCTGCAGCAACATCACTGATGCCTCCCTGACTGCACTAGGACTCAACTGCCCTAAACTAAAGTGAGAAACACACACACGCCCACACACATGTTATGAGTGACAGCGTACCACTGATGAAATGTTGTCTTGTCATAAAATGTCAAATTTAAGTGAATTCAGTGGTTTCAGGGAGACCAGGACATTCCTACCAGCTACTGTTAATCTCTTCCCTGGAGGCTCTGAGTCGCTCTCAGGACAGCTGAGAGACATAGTTGTATGATGAGTTGGAGTGCAACATCTTTTAGAGTTACCACTTAACAATAATCAAACTCTTGGCATGAATGGTGTAACACAGGACAGCAAGAGTAATAACAGTAAGAGAAGAAATTATCTGCTTCCAGTGCAATCCAAAATTTAAACTCTAAATGTGAAAATGATTAATTATCAGTTAACCTTTTCACAACTATTTGATGCCATAGGAAACATAATCTTGGTAGATTCCAACATTTTTTCATGTCTGTTTTCGTGTTATTTTAGGATCTTAGAGGCTGCCCGATGCTCCCATGTGACAGACGCTGGTTTCTCAGTCCTTGCCCGGGTAAGTTTTATCACAGGTCCCCTTTTCTATGGAATTATGACAAATATTTAGTTTTTCAAACTATTAACAGGATTTGTGACCTTTTGCAGAACTGTCATGAGCTTGAGAAAATGGACCTTGAAGAATGTGTTTTGGTAAGATTTCTCTAATCGGATTGTGTAAGAATGATGATTGTAAAAGGTTTATTTTAGTTGGTGGATTTGCCTCAGCGCAGCTTTATATAAATTATCCAAATGTGTAAAACAGGGTTTTAGGGCCGGGATTACCAGCCACAGTTTCCTCCTTTTCATCTCAGCCATAAAATTTATGACAGTCTGTAAATCAAGAAGAAAGTGAAGGACGACGACAGTGGCAAATGGTACATTGATCTTTTTGCATGTGTCGAGTATGCCGCTTCTCTAGAGAGGGAAGACATGCACCCATTAGCTTTAGTTGTCTTGGTCATGTGTTTGCAGCTCGAGTGGCCATCATAAACCGAGGTTGTGCATTCAAGATCGCTCAGTTAAGACGCGTCGCTCCTCTGCGCTTGTGATCCCTTTACACTACATTAGACGTCAGCTCTGTGCTCTTCCTCCGACACACTTCTCTATGCCACCTCGTCCCTAACTAGCTCCAGTGACAAAGGAAGGAAACGGAGAAGATCCTGGATATGAAGGGGATTAAAAGAAGGGATAGGTGCTCATGCGATTCAAGCCTGAGGTTTTCCATGCAAGATCTTGCATTTATCTCCCAGATGCTGATCATGTGTCCTCGTGGGAAGATTCAGGTGAGTCCAGAACACACGAGGACACTGTCTAATGGTCTGGGAGATGGAGGTGCTGCACTTGTGGCGCCCTTTCGTCGCCAGCCTGCTCAGGGACAGCCATGGATGCCAGCCATGAAGCAACCAGATTTTCCCCTTTTTTTTGGTTGGAGTTGCATGATTTTACTTTAGTCCATATGGAAGACGAAACCAGGGCTACAGGCTCATTTTTGCAAGTTGACCCCCGGTGTGTTGTTGCCAAGCGAGTTGGATAAGGAAAAACAATCTTGTCTGAGAAACCAATTTTCCACTCAGCTTCAAAAGGAGCTGGTTCTGACTGCAGATGCGATGAGCGACTTCTATTCACGGTACTTTACTCAAAAGAAGACTGGAGGTTGTACATCTCAGCTACATGGACAGCCGCTATTTTGTTGGTTGACGGTCAAACGCCAGATTGAGGGTGTGCTCCTAGAGTACTAGATGACGTCAATCGATACTGGTTCCAATAGTTAGGTGGCATCCGCAGTTTCTGCCTTTTTCCGAGGACAACCAGGTGTTTCAGTACACATAGCTCGTCTACTCAAAGGCACCCAAGACCTTCACGGAGTGCGTTGATTCGGCCTTGACCTTTCTGGACGACTGGTTGATCCTAACCAGGTCGGAAACAGAGAGTTGAACAAAGAAAGTGTTAAACCCCATTGCCACTTCTCGTTTAACTTTATCAAGGGCATTCAGTCCAGCAGTTAGTGTGCCTTTGGGTGCTGCTGAACATAGAGGAGAGATATGCGTCCCTCCCAGACGTAGATGACGGTCAGGAGCCTTTGGATCACTCCCTCGGTTTTATGTAGATGTGAGGTCCCTGTACCTCAGCTCTGGTTCCGGTGGTGCTGTTGTCACCTGAGCTTCCGCAGAAGGTGGCGTTGAAATATTTCTTTCCTCTTCTGTTACAGATAATCTTGAAATAATATAAATAAATTGTCTTGTGATGAATCACTAGTATCTGAGAATCACTGTTTCATGATACCATCATTATCATGTACAAAATTGTATTGCTGTGTGGGGTTCAACAGATTTTACAAATACAAGTATAAACATGTAGTTTTTTGCATGTTCTTTTCATGCATTTCTAAAGGTTAAGCAACAATAATAGTCCCATATGTTTGTCCTGCAGGTAACAGATAACACACTTGTCCAGCTATCCATCCACTGTCCTCTATTGCAAGCACTGGTAAGAACTTCTTCTGCCATCCGGTTCAAACTTCCCGAAGAAGATCCTTTTTGTTGTGTCAGCAGCAATGTTCTTATCTCTGTCTGCTGGACAGTCGCTTTCCCACTGTGAGCTGATCACAGATGATGGCATCAGAGCTTTAAGCAGCAGCACATGTGGTCAAGAGCGCCTCACTGTGGTAGAGCTGGATAACTGCCCCCTCATCACTGACGTCACCCTCGAGCACCTGAAGAGCTGCCGTCACCTGGAGCGCATCGAGCTGTACGACTGCCAGCAAGTCACCAGAGCTGGTATCAAGCGCATTCGAGTGAGTAGGCATGTTTTTTTACTGACTCCCAAATCCTTGGCGTTGTTTTTTCATCAATAAAAAAAACTAAAAAGCGCTAGTTAACAAATACATTAATTGCCATAAACCGGTGGAGGACAATGTTCATCAAATAAAGAAGTGTAGATGCATCCTGTTGACCTAGCAGACATGGCTTAAAAAGAGAGGGAAAAGGGTTTTAGGTGGAGATCGAAAATGTATTTTGTTCTGTATGTAGAGGAGTTAAGAAAATATATTTAATTCTCTTCAGTTTGTATTGGAGTTGTGACAGGGGCAGGCAGAGTGCAGGTCTGCCATTTATCATTAATCCTGACATCGCTACTCTATCAGACGATAAATATATAGCAGATCCAATGGATCCCTAAAAGACAAACCGCTGTAGCTAAAAAGGGGTTTGGAAGTTTGTGATCAGTGAGCTAACATCTGGCATGTAGTGGACGAAGACTCGACTGGTTCTAGAGTGAATATTCAATGTCTAACTAACACTACCTGTTAATCTTACCTCTGTGGAACATAAAATATATCTCAGGTGAGACATAAATGATTAATGTTGATTAATTAATTCACAGTCATCATGTAGAAATAATGTGTAATCTATTGATTCGATTTAAATAGATAATTCACAATCATGAACATAATCGGGATCTCAGACCTGCTTACTGCCCATATGTTAACTCTTTATCTTTTGTTAAATTCCTATCATGTTTTCAAAGGCATCTTCAAATGTTTGCATAAAAGAGTGATAATATGAATTTAAATGTACATTAACAAAAGTGAAAAGGTTGAATCAAGTACATTCTTGAATGTATACAAACACGACAAACATATAAAACAGTGGTTTACATCCTCAAGATTTAAGTAAAAACTGAATCTGTGTGCTGATTGAAGTTCTACATATCTAGGTAAAAGCTTGAACTTTGACATTGCAACAGATTTTTTGCATATGTTTAATACATTAACATCAATGCATTAATCAAATACATAGGATACAAGTCATTATTTCATCAATTCCTGTAGTGAATTTGTATCTATTCAACAAATATACATTAATTAACACAAAAATGTTAGCTCTAAAAAATTTTTTTCATAGGTTACGTTTAGAAGTGAAACAGCAATAAAGAAATATTTCTAGACGTGACATGTGATTTTTATCATGTGTTCTGTTTTTCCATTTTCTCTAAAGTCCACATTACTCTTTCCCACACAGGCTCATCTCCCGGAGATCAAAGTTCACGCCTACTTTGCACCGGTAACTCCGCCTCCCTCAGTTCATGGAGGAGGCCAGCGCTTGTGCCGTTGCTGCATCATCCTCTGACAGTGGAGGGCCAGAGGTGGACACCTCTGCCTGCAGGTTCTACTGCTTTAACTTGGAGTTAACAGACAGTACAGTGGACGGTGTGGCATTCGTTGCCCCTGGATGTTGATTAATACAGTAACTGACCCTTTCTGCTCTCCAATCAGTTTCGTCCACATTTCCATGTGAAATTATGGAATGAGTTTCCTTCTCCATATCTCTCTCTCTCTGTCTGGCCAGACTGAAGGATTTGAAATGCTTTCAATTAGAAAAGAAAAGAGGATTCTGCTTTCCAGTGCGACGGGACACAGTAGGGACAGAACGGAAAACAAATGAAGGTCCACCTGAAAGCTGTGTTAGTGTTAAAAGTCTCGACATAAGACTTCCCACAGTATTCCTCAATGAAAAGAACAGAGAACAGAGGACAACATTCCTATCAGGCAGCTATCAGGCGGTGCCAAAATGGAAGCTTCTTATTTGAATGGACACAAAATAGACAGTTTGGTCCCTCTGTTGGGACTGTGTGGGGACTTGTGTTGGGTTTCTGGTAATCTTCTAACAATGATAGTGAAGCTATTGCTGTGCTTGAACGTAAAATATATGTTAGAAGACAGAGGTTCAATGTGGAGTGTCATGAAGAGTTAATTTTCTTTCTTTTAATACATTGGGAAACTAATTTAAATTATAATTGTTCCATACTTGAAAATGAAAGTTCAACATGAAGCTTTAATATACATTCAAATATATAGGAATTTGATTAAATGCTATTTGGGACTTCTACTGTAGGATGTAGATCAGCCAACATTTTCTACATCTATTGTAGATCCAGTCCATGCTTTACTGTCCAAAGCTTTTTTATGTGAGAAGAAAATGCACAGTAATTGTAAAAAGAGTATTATGGAGCCTGTGGTGTCTGGGTGTTGATGTCAACCTGATCCAATCCTGTCAGCAGCTCTGCTACATCTCCCAAGCATTATTTACATCCTGGCATTGCCTAGTGATGGCAGACTTGTTTACTGTGGAATAGAATTGTTAACCTTACTGGATCTGGTTGTTAAAATGCTTCTTATTACTAATTATTGGATCAATAATCAGATCAAATGCTTAACATGGAAGAATAGTTAACGATTTTGAAAGACAAAGCAAATTTCTTAATCGCACATTTGGTAGGATCAAACCTCCTTGTCATACATTATTTAATTAGAAGAATTTGACTGATATTTAAACAGGAATCTGTATAAATAATATGCAAATAAATTCTCCCAGTGCGGCAGCAGCAAACGAAGCAAGGCACAACATACAAATGTTGGCAATTGTATCGTTTTTATCTATACAGCCATGTAGGTGGAGGTTCAACAGCTAACGTTGCACACCGTTGCATGTAGAAACTTGAAAAGAATACAAAATACTGTAAAGAATCTGTGAAGACAAGAGGAATGTTTTGTTCATCAATAATGGTTTGCCAGACTTTCAGACAGATGTTGAAATAATGTTTTAAAGGTTTAAACCTTCCCAGACAAAAGAAAACTAGCTATTTCATGTTGAACATGCAGTAATGCAAAGGATGTGTATACTGAGAAAAAAAAAGTTAATATTTTCATTTTAAAACTTTTTCTTCCAAGCTAAGTGCAGGAGGTCGCTAGCTAGAGAGATTGATGGGATCTTAAGGGTTCAGATAAGGATTAGGTGAAGAAAAAAAATATGACTGCCTGTGACAATAACTCACTTTCAATGTCAAATGTTTCAAGCCTTTTTGAGGAAATGAAGAGAAAAGGGTGAATAAATGCATCTTCTGTGTCTTATTTCTTTGAATATGTATTTTACTAATGTTTTTTCTGTAGTCACCAAGCCTATCTGGCATCTCTTGTTTGAAACATACAGTGAACGACGATTGACCAATGCAACTCAGGAATACAACGAACAATTATTCAATGAAGACAAGAGGAGACTGAGACGTGCAAAACGTCTTTAATTAAAAAAATCAAAACATTTGATCATCGCCTGTCCATAAACCTGAGTCTTGGATATACATTTTAAAATCTCCTTTGTAATTAGCCCCGGCATTAATTAATTGGCTCATAAAGAGTTGAAGAAGAAGTTGCCCTTCTACGCAGACAGACTGTGATTCCACCAATGAGCAGAAGAACTAAAGGTGCACCGAGTCCAACTGCTACAATAGCTAAGACCAGGGAAGACAGACCATCAGTGGGAGGTGGACCCACACCAACCAGCATTGTCCTGTAGAGTAAAACAGTGTTAAGCTGGCGAAGATTCATATTTGGTCATTTTTTGTTGAAGAAAACCTACCAGCTGAGGTACAAGGTGCTGTTATAGAAGGGATCCCCAGCCAGACCGAAGCTCATATTTAGTCCGTATGTCTCTTTGTTTTCTGTGTAGAATGCTTGAATGAGACTGGATGCCAACTCTGCCACCTCAGCGCTTTGGCGTTTCGGGTCCGAGTTTCGACACGGAGTGGCGTCTTCCAGTGCTGGTGAGCTTTGACGGTATGCTACTGGTTTCCACTGAACAAATCCCAGGACATCTTTTTCTACCTTTGACACCCATTTGGCCACCTAATAGAGCAGAGGTCAACATACAGACGAATGAAATTCAGGTTCAGGACAAATGTAAATGAGAGATATGAATATACATGAAACGACCAACACCTTAAAAATTGAGGGCGTGAACTCATCATCAATAGAACGTTCCACCTCCACTTGCCGAAGAGGTTGCTGACCACCCACAGCCTGCAGCTCTACTAGAAACCTGGAGCGGGGTGCCCGTGGCAACACCCCGTCAAGCCATATCACCAACTGAGAGGTGTTGGCTGTATGCAGAAGGCGGGGCCATGCTTTACCACGGCCCTCACTCTCAAAAAAGGACAACTATGGAGCAGAAAGAGGGAACATATGTCAGTCAATATTCACAAACACATTAGGAGCCTCAAGTGTAACTTGCCTGGAGACAGAGGGAGCCATTGTTGATGTCCCCGCAAAGAAGAGCTGTGATGTTTGGCAAACTTATTCTGGACCAGCTGACGTTCCTTAACTCATATGGTGGGAACATGTCAGTAGACACTTGCGCCGTGTTGTTGGCATCATCGTACTCCAGCAGCTTAATAGATCAATATGTGAAAAAGAACGTGAGAAGCCATAACAGATACATGTTATTTGGAATGCATTTGTGCACTGACCCTGCTAAATACCAGGCCACTGCTGTACAGAATGCTGTTTTCTGGCTCCACCTTAAAGCTGCCACTGGCATTGTGACTCTCAAATTGAGTCCAATTTACCTGAGAAAAAGGGTATAAAAGGAAATGATGTGAACAAACAAGGACACAGTGTTATTCATCAAGTCTCTCTAGCAAATGAGCTCCTGGGTCTCAAGGACATTACCTGTATAAATAAAGGTTAATAAAAAAAAAAAAAACATCTTTCATCAGCCATCCACTTGTAGGCCCACGTGTAATCTACACTTCCGATAACATTGTCATGAAGTACTGTACAATTGTCAAAAAACATTCAAGTTAAAATAAGTAAGTTTTATTTTATAAAGCAGACAATTGTTAACGGTGTGTTTACGTATGTACTATTTAAACTTTTTTGGTGAGATCCTATTTGATAAAAGGAAATCAGTTTAATTCATTTGTATATGAGGCCCTCTAATGTCAGCAATAAGCAGCATAATAAACAATACAAAACCAAGTTGTAATAATAATAACATTCATAACAACAAAGTATCAGATCTCATTATAACCCTGAACTAATTTGACGGTATGGCGATAAAATAACTTGGATTACCGAGACAGTAGAAGAAACTGTGTTTGTGTGAACGAGCAGCAGAGTGGGGGCCCCCTGGCTGCAGAACAGGAAGTGTAATGTGTCATTGACACCCACAGCTCTGATGTGTAGCAGGTCGCCCCTTTTAGGTTGGGCTTCACTACCTGGGTTCAACTGGAAAGTCACCTGAGCACATAGAAAGCATTAATCAATTAATTGATTCGATCAGCAATATTGATTGTTTACTGACTTGACAAAAACACTGAACACTTAACAAAAGTGCACCATAATATAACACATGTTTTGAATAACATGACTCTTAAATGCCAATTCAACTTGCTGTCTTTGAATCCAATACTGGTCAGGTGAATTGTGCATCTAACTTCTTCAACTGAGACTGTTGTTTAATTTTAATTCATAAAGTAATCATCGGGTACAAAACTCACGTTTCGCGTGAAAGATCCCGCAGCTCCGGTAGAATCGAGACATAAAAACAAGAACAATAAGCTCCAATTTATTGTGTTGGAAAAACAATACCTGACGTTAGAGAAAACTTTTCTGTCCGCCATCTCTGTTATGATAAGTCACATGACCTTCCGTTTTATAAGTCAGCTGATTCCAAGAACGGCTCGCCCCATTCTCATCTCGCCACGTCATGTCTCGCGAGATCTACTCGTTGATCGCTTTCAGTACGACCCTTGTCAGAACAGGGTTATAAACACACGCATGCGCACCGGTCTCCCTCATCCCTTCAGCAACTGAACAGTGACAATCGATCACTGATCAAATCGCTTTACATGATTTACTAACTGACGATGATTTGACAGATGTTACATTTCAAACCACAACTTTAATGAAAAATCCCCAAACTAAAACGAACCGTTATATTATAGCGGCCAGTTCCCCTTTAAATGCGTTCCTTTTTGAAACAACTAAAAAATAGATCGATTAAAAAAATCGTAATGCCAACTCATATTCACTATAAATGAATAAATCTATAGGGTTATATTCAGCTAAATTTAATGTAGACCTTCTGTAAAATCGAGTTATTTCTCAAACTTAAAATTCCAGTGATTTAATTATTTTTGATCAAGGTTTTCTATCAAAATGATAAGAAAACAAAATTATTCCAGATCACTAAAAGGTACCCGTTAGTGATCAAAACAGCCATAAACCTCCCTACACATCACACAGCTCTTGACCTTTTTAAATGAAGTAATTTTTTTGTTTGTAATCATTTTAGGGTTGATTTTGTTAGTATCACCTCTCTACTCAGGCTGTTTACTTTATTATAAAGCAGAACTTCTTGAGCTACAAAGACCACACACGTATACCAATACACAGATACCCGGTGGTAACAAAACATCACTGGTTGTTACAAATAAGTTACATTTTAATTATTCGTCAGTTAACATTTGGGAATATTGTAATGCGATCTGAACACTGATCGTTTTTATCTGCCTGCTTGCTGAGTTAGAGAGGCCAATGCGGACGCGTGTGTGACTGTAATTGTGTAAATCCTGTACTTACATCTTAAGTGGACACATGTGGACACACACAACCTTAAATTTCGATTTTTGTTCGCATATTGCTTGCAGCAAATTACAATTAAGTATACAAATATAAAGTTGACTTCAGATATTGTTTTGTGTTATTGTCTAAAAAAAAAAATCATCTGTATGAAACCACAGTGTTATCATAGATTCAAAGAATGAAAATTTAAAATTATATGTACATTGATAAAATATTATTATCTTGAACCTCATGATTATGCTGCTGTAGTTATCGCCAAAGACAAATGAAGCTTATAAATGAACGAGTCAACTATTACTTGTTAATATTCAGTTCATCCACGATCACCACATGTCTATTCTCTGTCCCCAAAATTTTTTATCATTCCATTAATAATAGCAGCATGTTATCAATAGAATTATGAATAGTGATTTATTAGAATACGTGTTTCTAATAAATCACTATTCATTTCACTTTATTGACAAACTGTAAAGCTTCATTGCATTGTTTTTGCATTGTCTCTCTTACATGCATAGATCTGATACTGTAGGCTGCCTGAGCCTGCTTTTTAAACATAATCCACATGGGAGTGTACGTTTGGGAAATAATTCACCACTCTTTGTGTTAGGATTGTTGCATGTTAATTCATAAAATAATAACAAATTTACTTTTATGAATTATAAAGACAGAAAGAGATAACAAGAAACAAAGGAAATCATTATTTATTTGTATAGCAGATTTGCTTATCAGTGAATGTATTTAGTATGATATATTATTGGTCAACTAGCATTCAATTCAAAATGTTCTAAGAAAATCTGAATCTGTGGTTAAGGTTGATAAAACGATTTTTTTCAGGTGATGTTGTCATGTTGGCCTCATCAGTCTGTGATTGTTATTCCGTGACTGGACCTACAAGGTTTGAGGGCCAGATAGTACTCATCAAAAGGACTCCAAGTAAACAGGAGCAGTGATGGATTTTCTTTATAGTGCTAGTGTGACATTCTAAGGCCTACAGCTGGTAGCAGTTCTTATCATTATGACCCTTTCACTGCCCAAAATTGTAAAAAATAAAATAAAATTACATCAGCTATTTCATACAATGATTTCGCTTTGTATTGACTTGATCATAGTCCAAAAAAACCCAACATAAACACAATTTGGGAACTCAAACTCAAGTGATTCTCCCAAGAATGTAACACCAACCTCCCCTAATCTATGGATCAATTCTGATAGGCTCAAAGAATCCACTCATGGAGAGGTAAGGCCTTGACGAGTGGTGAGATCAGTAGGGCTCACATGACTGTTGAGTAGAATATTGTCCACTTATAGCTAGATATTAGTCATGACAATAATAATGTTGTATTGTTAATCTACTCAACGACCATAATCCATTTAAACAGAGAATGTAATCAATATCTATCACTAGTCGAATGCAAATACTTTAATCTAATCTAAAGTTTGTTTGTTTTTTCTTCAGATAACTTTAATGGTCATTATTTATTGCAAGTTTGTTAAAACATTGCTCTATATTTATTTTTCTAAACAAACGCAGCAGAAGACATGTTCCGATACCAGCAACTTTTTTATTTGTATGGTCAATGAGGACACAAAAAAGATAGATGTGTCTGGGAATGACTGATTAAGGTGGTAAGGCTGATGTGCTGTGAAACCCCCAAAAGTAAAATGAAAAAGAAGACCACTAGTAACTTATTTAGGTGTTTAGTCTACAGTGGTGTGTTTCAGACTTTCTGTCAAAACAGACATTCATATATTAGTCCTTCAGAAATAAGTGAATTTTTAGACCTTTGTTTTCATTAATAAACATGTCTGACAACATTAATAAACATGACTGATGACGCTGCACCAATCCACCCGTTGAGTTTGAGCTCAATCAACCCTTGCTCGTCGGCAACACCCCGAGATACTTAAACTCTTCCATCTGCGAAAGGAGCTGTCCACATACCAGGACAGGATATTCCTCCCTTTTCTGAACTGAGGTCCATGGTCTTCAATTTCCAACCTGGCTGCACCAACATATTCTAACCAGTGCATTTAGAACAGAACATAAATATAACGTGAGCATGAAAGTAAGAAAAACTGTTGTTCTTAGGAGGGGTAAGCACAGCACTTGTATAGTGGCGATGGTGTAATGCTGAACTCGTCTCAGGACATTGATGATTAATGGGGAGAATATTTCAAAGACTTCCCTCGATCTCACCAACGTAGCTTCAAAGGAGGAATAATAGTCAGGACACTTTGAGGTGGCCTTCTTTATCCCTAGGGCTGAGGTAGCAGAGGTAGTTAACCAGCTCCACTGCGGCTTTAGGCCCTGGCTCTGAGAAACTCCACTGTAATCGGGCAGACATTTCTGCAACATCACATGGACATTGGGGCAGTTATTGTAGATCCTATTGTAGATCCTCTTTTTAATAGGTGGATTGTAGGACGTCTTCCCACTATAGGATAACACTCCTCAGCCTCTCTCTATTAAGCGGTCCTGGAAGGGGGGTTCAGTTGGATAGTGGACTCAGATTCAGGAGGAGCAATGTGATTTCGGCACAGGGCGTGATTCTGTGTATCAGCTCTTTACCCTTGACAGTATCCTATAGGGGAACATGTATCACATACACTGATAAACCCACATTCGGGTCTGTTCCTTGTAGGATTAGTCTCAGAGCTTGGTCCTCATAGCTGGTAGTCTGAGTCATTTCCAGCATGGTTACACTTTGCCATGGCTGCCCTTACACCTTCCAATTAGGTTTATAACTTTTATGGACAGAATCTATTCGGAAATGGTGTTCCGGGGGGTCCATGGTTCTCAGTGGGATAAGGTAAGGAACCCTCTCTGTTGGGGATGAGATCCTGAGGAGTTCAAGTATTTTGGGTATTGTCCACAAGGGAGAGAAGGGTGGAGCGTGAGATAGACATGTGTATTAGGGCAGAGTCAGCATTGATCATTGATTTGTTGTGGTAAAAGGAGAGTTAAGCTAAAAGGCAAAGCTCTGGGTATACTGGTTCTTTTACTTCCCTACCCTCACCGATGTTCAAGAAAGGTGCGTATTGAAAGAACAAACAAGACATCGGAATAGATGTCTGTGTCTCCTTGCAGAAGCTGCTGCCCCCACGACCCGACCCTGGATACACAAAGAAGATGACATGAGATAAGGATTATTGCCCAAAAGCCCTCGTGCATGTGTTTGTTATTCCATCAAATCAAGGCTTTATCGGTTTGGTAAAATAATCTCTTAATCCGTGGAAACAGGGGGTGTTAAAAACAGTGCTAAGCAAGGCTTAGCTCAACCAGGATAGCCAGGAAAATGGTTTAATATGAATCTTTTTTTTCCTTTAAAACTAAGATTTTCTTGATTGGCTCACCATCCTCTTTACATATTCAGTCAGGTAGTTGAGGAACAGAAATAGTATTGGTATATTGACAACAGTGTCCAGGGCGTTGACGTCACTGAGTGTCTCAACCGCTCTGGCCCCGCCCCCTCCCCTCCCTGACTACCCATCCTCGCCTCTTCTTGGATATAAAGGCGCCGCGGAGGAAAAGGCAGGCGGGTGTTTGTCTCCAGCATCGCTCTCAATGCGACACCGGAGCGTCAAAGTATCCGTTGAACGTGACGCGGGGAGCCCTGGAGGTGAGGCGCGTTTCCCTTTCTGTGCCGAATGGGCATTTTCGTGAGCGAATTCGGTGAAGGGAAGCGGCAGTTCAGCGCTGGAGCTGCAGGCTGTCTGGAAGGCAGAATCCAGGGCAGAGGCAGAGGGTTGCTCCTACCCTGGCGAGCTAACAACCAACACTGTTAGACGATGGGAATCTCGCTGGAATCGTTGTAGGATGGCTCGTGCGGGCTAGTGGATTCTGTGGCCGCTGGGTTCAGTGCTGAAGATAGTAGCTGCTCTTTTCTCTCTTTGTCCTCTTGTTGTTGCGTTATTACCGGAGCTGTTAATTGTACTAGCAGTCGCAGCTCCAGTGCTGTTGTAACAGACATGTCACACAGAACACACCCACAAAGAGACTGCGTGTTGTACAGCTGATGGTCAGATCTCTGGTCTGTGTGTCCAGTGTGGGCTCTCTCTGCAGGACGAGCATCACCAAGGCAACCTTTATTTATTTCAACAGAAAGTGTATTATTACTCGTTTCATTCTTCAAACGTATCTCTAGTGGTCTGGGGTTTTCTCTGAAACCATACAACCGCATGTGAATGAGGAACATCACATGAGCACACACACACCACAGAACCACCCAAGAACAGTGGTGTAAAAATAAAAAACAGAGCTTTGGTTCAGGCTTAAGTGATAAGTGTAGTATAATGGCCAATAAAACACTCTCTGTTAGTCAGTTAGTAAACAATAAAACTGGAAGCCCTTTTTATTCACATGTGGACTTTACAGAAGGAGTCCCCCAACCTTTTTTCTATAAAATGTCAGGAATATATTCACGGACTGGTGTTCTGATAGAAAAACCTATGAATATAATAGTATGACATGCATTATTATTATATATTATTATGCATTTTTATCTTGATCTTTAAAATATACAGTATACTTTATTGAGTATTGTTTTGATTGTTTAAGCGCTTTGTGACCCTGGTCTGGAAAAGCGCTATACAAATAAAAATTACTTACTTACTTACTTACATGCAAAAAAACTACAATCAAGTGCATGAAAACTACATCTATGCTGAATCAGCGAGCGCTCTGGACTGGTTACAATAAGATGTTTGTGTATTTGCATCTATACTGGATTGTATGCCAACAATGTTGTTTTGTATGTTTCCTAGCTTTAAAGGACTTTGTGCCAATGAGGAAATAGAAGTTTTGTTTCTAGAGTTTGTCTTTTACTCATTTTCCCTAGTCAAGAGTTACACGCTAATGTTTTTCAGCTTTCAGGTAGTAATAATAATTTTAAAAAATGTTCCCGTTAACAAATGGTTGTGGGTTGGGGACCACTGATGTACAGGGTTGGTTTTAAATCTAAAATAGTCAGTTTAAAATGTATTTTTATAACAGGTGATCCATGTTTGGAGTTTAACCATTTGATAAATGACAGCTGAAGAGTATATTGAATACGATAAACTCTGGCAGTCAGTTGGATGTTATTATTATCTAATGGTTGACTGATTAGCTGTCTGGAACTCAAGAAAGACCTAAAAATCCAAATGGGTCCCTTTTACATTTAGCTCATTTACTGTAATTAAATACATTTCTTTTATCAAAATATAGCAACAGTACTTTTATGAGATATTAGTAATTTATCAATAGTGAAAGCTATTTTTCGTTTGAAAATCATTAAAGAAAAATTATCAGTTTGTTTTAAGCAGACATGGCTTTTTAAACCTTGAAATTAAACTTTTAATGTGCATTCTGTTCATTCTGTCTCCCCAGGTTGCAAGCTGTTCATAAATCTCTATATATTTTAATGTCGACATCATGGCCTGTGGAGATCAGTCTCTATGTAAGTATTTCATTTTTTCGCATCCACTTACTGTGCAATAATCTGTGTCTGTTGTGGTTGTCCACCACATGCTACTATAAGAAGGAGTTAACTGGATTACCAGCTTAGCATTTGTGTGTTTCCAGCAGTTGAAAAGAGGGTTGGTTGCCTTTGTGACTCTAATGAGCATATGTGCTTACAACACTGGCAATAAAAGTGCCTAATTTTGATATTATAGTGAAAATATGATACAATTATGGGGTTGAATTGTATCACAGTATAACTATGAGCGGTGTGCCTTCTTCAACCTATTCATTGTTTGGCACATGTCGATTCATCATCAGTTCTCTCTTCCCTTTAAAAATATCTGTTTGAGCAACCCAGTTATCCAGATTTATACTCAGTTTAAGCCAAAAACACTGAGTGACTGAATGGGGATGGAAGTCAGGGACTGTGACACATTTAACAAGAAACATATATAATCTCATTTATATGGTTCTGGTTATTTGTGCAAGTTGTGGGAAGATCAAAATAAACATTTTTTTTGGTGACTCGCCGATGTTTCCACTTGTTTTCTTTTCTTTCTTTTTTACTGGAAGCAGAGATGTCTGATAACAGCTTTATATGGTTTAGTGGTGCAAACCAAAATAATGTATGTGTTGTCTTAATAACAGTGAAAAAGTGGAACTTCAGCACCCAACATCTTTAATGGGATTGAATAAAGTCTTGGTATAAAAGCTTTGAGACGATGTTAAAATGTGGGAATGACTGTCTGATGAATTCACTGCTTGAAAACAAGCGCAATGAAAAAGTTCAGTACTAATCCCTTATTGGTTTTGGATTTCTGAAGATGATCCAGATGAAGGGCCTGATGAGCCAATTGTTTATGAGAAAGATGTTTAAAAAGAACTTTTGAAGTTAATGTAAAAAATATTGTCATAGGGCCACGCCTCTTAAAAACCCTAGAGTATGATTGTTTTGAGTGACAATAGTCACTGTACGTATTATTCGATAACAAGGAATGCTAGGAAGCAAAATCTTGACCACAGATGAAAGAAGAAAAATAGATACAAGTTTTGACTCAGCTCTTTCTCTCCCACAACAGACCAATACAGAGAGCTTGGTTATTTAATGCTCCATCTTTCCCTCACTTGTGAGCAAAACCCCAAAACGATTGCATATCAGGGAAGTGGGTGAGCCTCATGCCTGTTGAGATACCGACTTCTGTGAAGTCAGATTTACAATTGTAAGAAGTGCAAACATATGCCATCATCAGCGTTCCTGTTTCAATTTCACTCTCACCAACACAAACATATACACGAGAACATTTATTTTCTACAAATACAAATTATTTAATTTTAATCAATTTTGGTAAAGGTTGTCTGTCAATACAACAAAAAAGTTTAGGCCTAAAATGTCATATATAAATATATAAATAAACAAATTCCAAATATATATATATATACTGTATATATAAAATCATTAGTCTCCTTTTTAATTTCGTTTTTGATCAGATCGCTTCCCATCTTCTCTAGTCAAACATGTGACAGATGTTGATACAGCTCTAGAAAAAATAAGGGACCACTGCATTTTTTTCTGAAGCATCTCTACATGTATGGCAGCCAATCCATTCCGGTGTTTGTTGAATTCCAACACAACTACACCTCCTGCTTACTGACATACGGATATTGTGACCAAATCTAATTTAAAGGGGAAACGTATAAAGAACACTGCTGTATTCATCACTATTCTGTTGTAATAGGACAAAACAGTGCTTTTAGTACCTCAAAATATTTGGAATCAAATCTTACTGTTGAAGAAAAGTTGAGAAAAGGAAAGGTTGAATTCTAGCTTAACTGGCAGAGGGATACAGTGAGCGTCAGATTTCTTCCATAGTTACATTTCCATCCTAAGACGGCGACTCATAAGAACAAGGTCAACAGCAGACACTGAGGACAGCAAAGCTACGGACTTGTAGGGGGTGAAAACGACTCTCCAGCGACCGGGATGGCCATCGGGTCATTCAAATGTCACTCTGAAACTGCAGGATGACATGAAGTGACCTACAAAAAGAATGGCAAATGGCAGCGGAGGGTGTATGGCACAGCATGAACGGTTCTAAACAGGCTCATTGGGACAGGGCTCAAGTCGTGTAAGGGTAGAAAAAAGCCCTCTATCAGTGATAAGCAAAGCAGAGCCAGGCTAAGGTTTGAAAAAAAAAAACCATAAGGATTTATGGATCTTTATTTTGACCATTTCTCAATTTTCTGGTGAACAGCCGCTTACGTCATCAAAACAAAGAGCAGGACAGTGATGCTTTTTACTATGAGCTGAACAAGTTTATTTTAAAACGAGTGAACTGAACTGTCCCAACACTGGAAGCCAGCAATGAAGCTAGAAAGAACTTCTCGTGTACGCCCCTAAAGGAGAGGCATAGAACTTGGCTGTTTCTTTTGTACACATTGTTGAGCAATAAGCTGAAACAATTCTCGCACAAATACATGCAAGACATTACGCTATTTATTATTTCATAATAGGGGAGAAAAAAATGGGCACAATTCAGCCAGAAAAATAATGATCCTCATCCTAATTTATTTTATTTGTATTTGTTTATTTTATTTATTGTTCTTACCTTCTATCTGAATTGTTTAGTATCCAACCTTTCACAGACAAATTTGCCTTTCCCCTTTTCTTACAAAAAAAATTCCCTACCAACTATTTGCTTTGAAAGTAACAAGTTACTCTTTTAACAACTAATTTACGAGTAACTTGCCCAACACTTTAC
Source organism: Callionymus lyra (assembly GCF_982586985.1). NCBI lineage: Eukaryota > Metazoa > Chordata > Actinopteri > Syngnathiformes > Callionymidae > Callionymus > Callionymus lyra. The sequence goes on along the minus strand of NC_141820.1, from coordinate 39,037,323 downwards.
CTATTATTATTACTTATAATAAAGTTCAAACGAAGGACGACTCAAAGCTATTATGAAGGCAGTTTAATTACCCAGTCTTCTGTTTAATGGTTGGTAAGGAAATTGTTCTGTACCAAATTAATTAAGATGGAAACTAATCAAGGTTCATTCTTAGAATTGTTTTGGCGTATTATTATTTGTTCTTCATTTGGCACTGTGTAATGTGCTCATTAGCTAATTTGGGTCTAAAAAGGTTCTACATTTTTACCCTAAATGAACAGCTCACCATGACATTCTTCATTAAGGAATTATGTAGTGTGTATCCACTTACTGGAGTTCTGTCAAGCCCAGTGTTTACTTAGTGCCAGAGATTTAACGTTGAGACGAACAAACTAAATGTTAGTGAAGGGAGCATATTTAAATGTCATCCTTTAAGCTGTCTCCTCGACCTCTGAACCCATGTGTCCCCTTAATAATGATTTACTACAGCCTGTCGTAGTGACTGAACAGATTCATTTGTTTAATGGCTTGAACACAGTGTTACTCAAAGTATAAAAATCTTCTTTACCCCGAATATCCTTTAAATATAGCTTTTTTTTCATGCTGCAAGATTGAGTTGCTGCTGGGGATATTGGAATGAGGGCATGAAATAGGAGGTGGGCTATTGTTTTAGGGAGCCAGTCGACAGTGTGTTTGTCTTAATTGATTATCTTATCAGTCAACAGGATTGGCACTCAAATATTGTCAATGTATGATATCAAAATGTAATCAACTTAAAAGCCCTCTCTCAGTGTTTTGGTCGGTGTGTGGGCTCTTCGGTGTGTAAACGAGACCATAAAATGAAAGATACCAAAGGCTTTTGTCTGGGCCTGAAATGAGACCTTTATTATTATATTTTTTTTTTTATTCTATTATTTGTTTGTGTTTTTTTAAAATTTCATATAGTCATACTTTTTTGTCTTACTGAACTAGGTCATGGGTCTTCAAATATAATGTATTTGTTCTGCAAAAGAGATATTTTAACTTTACTTGAAATAATAAATAAATAAAACTGTACAAATGTGTCTAAAATGAAGAACAAAAAAAAACACATGGTCCTGTGGAGCTCTATGCAGGCTCCAAATAATTGTGAACAGAAATGGTCTTCCTGATAGTGAATTATCTAAAATAAATATTTTTTATTGAAAAAGGCTGAGCCATTTGAAAAAAATACACTTTAATTTATAGACCACCAGAAACGTTATCTATGAAGTCCATTTTACATATATTTGTGCAGTGCCCTGTGCTTGCAAGGTCTTGGCCACCCCATTAAAACTACATTTAGTATTCTTTGCTGTACCCACCTCAAATGTCACAAACCCAATGTACACTGGTATTGTCACTTTTAAATATACAGGTATCCCAAATATAGTGATGTTTAAAAGTAGCTATTTTACATCACTGATTAATGGTGTTGCTGGATGTCATTATTTATAATTCACTCACTAATATGTGTAGGCTGCAACTAAGGGACAAAAAAATTCATGCATTCAACACTCAGACCTATAGACTATTATGAGTACTTATTAACCATTTTCAGTGCACAGGGCTAAATGCTTAACAGAGGCCTACATTTAAAAATAACATTTTATATAAATATAAAAATAGAATGAATGGCTCTTATCTTCTCAAATCCAAAATATTTCCCTTTTTAAGTTAATCATGTCATGTAACAATCTCTGCGGATTTCTACCTTTACACATCATTGCAATTATGCACTTTGCTAAACAGATACAAACACAAACATATCGGCTGACTTTTGTGAAATCATTTTACAACCTAAAAGGAAGAAATGCAGTGGTGGAAGGCAAATCTCTCTGAGATGGAGGAAAGCAGGATCAGGAATCTAATGTAGAGACTTTGCTTACATCTTGTTATACATTTCAAAAGAGATAAATGCTCGAAACTAAGTGAATTATTTAGGTCATTATACTGTTTTATATTTTTATGGAGCTACTGGGTAGTCTGCTTTAACTACACAAAGCAGGAGGAGACTATGCATCTTGCTTAGTGTTACCATAGCAACACCTTATCTTGAAATTGATGTAGATTTTAGGGTTATGCCCTACTTTGTAACATAATTCCTACTCTTAAATAGATTGTGATATCCTAAAAATGTAACTGTAGACTTTGTGAATTTCACCACACCCTGATGTAGATGAATGTTTTCATGCTCCAAAATCATGCCCAATCAAAGCACTAGCATGTTGCCATGGTGACAGGATCTGTGAGCATCACATTTTTTCTCCTCACTCCCCGCTGCATCTCCACTGTCCGTGCTTTTCTTCTCATCCCCTCATCCTCATAGCTAACATTAAATATAATCTACATGCCTTAACCTTTTTTGTGCTTGGTAACAAGGAGTTTGAGGTCACTGTAGACGTTGATGTACATCTCCACCACTAAGTTCGATACACATCTGCTGGTTATAGGATTAGCTCCAATGCTGACTTCTCGAGTATATTACCATGGTCTCCAATTCAGTTTTTTACCCCACGTACACCAGGGGCCTCATGTACTAAGAGTGTGTGTGTACAATAAACGTGCGGACATACTTTTCCATGTCAAACTTCATACATATCAAGAATGAAGAGCTTGAAAATGTGCTGATTTACCGACAGGTTTGAAGGTGCTGTAAGTACTTATTCAATGCTCAGATCCAAGTCAGCACTCACTTGTCATGTTGAGAAGTGTTTTCAAAGACACATTATTACGATCAATATTGATCAACTATTAATACACATGTAAGTGCTTGCATTTAAATGAGTCGTTAAATTATTCACAGGCTTTTAAATTAAAACAACATGATCATTTTATACAGGATATTAAATCCGCTATTCAACACAATTCAGAGAAAAAAAGTTAAGGAATTACAGACTTCTTTTTATAGTACCACGAATTGAATGATTTGCCTCTGTGCTTCAACTCTTCTCTACGAGAGTGACAGACTCTATAAAACTGAAGCTGCAGGATCAACCCATTGCTGAAACCTCATGTGATCACGTCCAGAGCAATCTCCTTAAAAACACACTTATAATTCATGTTTTAATTTGTTTTATCTGATCGCAAGGATAATAATTTGGGTTCTGGTTCATTTAAATATGATTGAAAAATTTCAATAAGGGCTTGGAAAGGGATGAACATGTCTGCGCTGAATTCAACGTTGATTTGTTTTCCTTGAAAAGTGCTTGGATTGGTGTCACGCACAGATTCATAAATCTGAATATTTTTGTACATAATCTTCTGTATTGTCTGGAGTGTTTGTCTGTTTTTAGTAGGAAATCCATGTACTTACTTACTTAATATATGCGGCCCCAGGTCTCCTTAATTTTGTAATCTTCCAGAAATGATAGTGACTCGAAATGTGTGCTGAAGCTCTCCAGAGAAAGTGTTACATTTATGTGTAACAGGTAGAAGTCGAAACTTCTCCTTCATCTCAGAGAACAATGGCAGGTCAGTGTCATCCAGAAAAAAAGTGTGACCATTTTTTAAGGGGTTGATGGAAATCGCAGGGGGGTCTTTTCTTCACTGACTCTGGTAAACAAAAAGACTTCTTCCACACTTTATTCTTAAATTTAATTAATGTAGTCAGCTCAAATCTCATTATATGTGGTGATTTCAAAACTGTGCTTGATCCAGTCCAGGACAGATACCAGACTTTCGCTATCATCAGCAGTTCTAAAACAGAACATGGAGGAGTATGGACTGATAGCTGGAGACTAAAAAAAAATATCAGGATGAAAGAGGTTTTTACGTTCTTCTCATTTAAGCTAAAATAGATATTAGAATAGATTATTTCTTATAGGGTTAGTTCACAAAAAAAATAAACTTGAATCATTTTCTTCTAACCCTCATGTTGACTAAGCGTTGGGATTATTACTGACTGTCTGGTGGCAACACAATTGTCTCTGAATGGGGCCTTCGCATTGGATTCACACTGGATGGCTTATTCCCTGTTTAACTCACCGTGTGACGCAAGTATGTTGCATTAACATTAAGAACATTCAATTGTTGATATCCCGGATATGGTGTTGTAGTTTGTACTCTCAGACTAAGGGGATTCTGGTGGTGGAGACTTCAATTTAGGCTTCTAACATTCATGAGTGGACTTGAATGCCGGGAGGAGAACGGCTGCGAACCGCTTACATGCAGTAAAAGACGGAGAAACTTTTATGCTCTTAAATTGATTCAGTGCACATTTAGGTGCGTTAACAAGTTACTGCTGTTGCTAGTCTTAATAATGAGTCAAAAGAAAAATGATGCATGTTTTTATACTTGATACTAACTAAGAATTTTGGTCTGTGCCTCCAAACCTGATAGAGGTTGCAAATAGCAGTCAGGGGCCCAACATGGAGCCTCTTTCGCTTGTTACAGATTGTGTGGGCGTTAACAAAGTCTCCAGTGTCTAATAAAGTATGGCTTACCAGAACCTGGAGGGGTTCTCCTCCCTGACATGTACAGTCCAGACAGGTGTCAAGTTTGATCTGTTTGGTCAGAAGGCGAGAGTGAAGCTGAATCTGTTGAAGAGAATGGCCCATCTGGCCTGGCGAGAGTTCACTCTATCGGCAGAGCGGATGTACTAAGTTCCCTCTAACCAATGGTGCCACTGCTCCAAAATCAGCATCAATGTAAATGTCTTTCGAAGATGCAAGGCGTGCAGTTTCTCATCCCCTGCAGAATGTGGAAGAGGACATATCAAAAGATATGACTGACCCTATCACTTATACCATTGCTACCTTTCTGAAAATGTTAAAAAGTGTGAGAAACCTGGGTGTTGTATTTGATAAAGACATGTCTCTAGTACAACACTTCAGAAAACTGACCAGAAACTGTTTCCTTCAACTGATAAAAATCTCTACATTTAGGAAAATGATGTCACAACACGATCTGGAGCTTATGATCCATGCGTTTGTGTCTTCTTGTTTAGACTATTGTAACAGTTTGTTTTCATGTGTTAACAAGAAGGATCTGTCTCGCCTGCAGTTAATACAAAACTCTGAAGTGAGAATTCTGACCCGCTCTAGTAGAAGAACTCGGGATACTTTCAGAATAAATTTTTAAATTCTGGTTCTTACTTTCAGAGCTAGTCATGGTCAGGCTCTTCCTTACATCACTGATCTGATCCAGCCTTACACCCCAGCTCGGGCTCTGAGGTCTGTGGATCAGAATCTACTGATGGTTCTGCGCACACGCTTAGTATATCGTTTTAACTGTGTATTGTTTTTGATAGTTAACGCGCTTTTTGACCCTGGTCTACAAAGGCGCTTTAGAAATAACCATTACTTACTTACTTACTTACTTATCATCGAGGCCCTGCCTTGTCTCTGAGAAAGCTCAATGAACTCTGAGGTCTGTGGATCAGAATCTACTGATCGTTCCATGCACATGCCTCCGGACCAGAGGAGAGAAATCCTTCCAGGCTGTTGCTCCTAAGCTTTGGAACGATCTTCCTCTCTCTCTGCGTTTGATGGATCTACTGACTCCTTCAAGAAACATCTTAAGACGTTTTTATTTGTGCAGGCTTTTCTTGATTTTCTGGAACTCCTGTGTCTGTCTTATGCCTTTTAAGCATGTATTTTAGCTGTATATTGTTTTTGTTTGTTAAAGCGCTTTTTGACCCTGGTCTAGAAAGGCGCTTTACTAATTACGTTTACTTACTTACCTCCTTACTTACTTACTTGTTTCAACTTGCTTACTTGTCTTAATTATCTGGCATCCCAGCTAGTTATCTGTGTATTTTGAAGATTTAACATATTTATACTTGCCATATCTTAAATACTATATATAAATCAAAGAAGGGGCACATCTTGAAAACATTCTTGTTCCGTGGAGTAACATGAAAAGAAAGAAAAATGAATGCAAGGAAGTTGATTGACTGCTTGTAATAGTCAGACATGATCAGTAATCAATATGGTAGTATTGGATTTAGACCAGCACGGGCATATGACAGGTCTCCAGTGAAACCTGACACATTATGGTAAAAGATCAGGAAAAGTGTAAAGGACGCTACATGTTAATCCTAAAAATGTGCCTGTACATACTGAGTACATTATTTAATAATTGTGCCTGGGTGTTTCGAATTATCTTACATCTGGCCTGCCGATCCTCTCTCAGCACTGCAACACTACATTTTGTTTGGCCAGAAATAGATTTTTTTTGTACTGACCTGCCAATAATACTTAGGCTTGTTGTGTTTAAGCATCTCTCTGCTCACTCGCAGTCAGCGTTCTACCACAGCATTGGCTGGGACACTATGATGTCACCCTCTTTCTGATTGGCTATGACTCCTGAGGGAAGAAAGAAAACTTTATGGTGGATGAGGCAGTGAGGGAAAATACCATCACTGATCCAGGTGGGTGTGGGAATGGGAAGTATAAGGAGTGACCCAATTGCAACACTGAAGAATGAACATGTGTAAGTTCCTATATAAGTTAAGGTAGCAGTGAAGCGGCAATGATAATAAACAAATATGAACAATGTGGAATCAGCTTCTTGGTTGTGGTAAGCAATATCTCAGAACTTTTTGATGTCAAATGTGTTGTTGTCATTTGCATAGCCTTCACTTTTAGTAACAACAATAATGTCCGATGCTCTTTAAGTGTGGAATCAAGCCGACCCTCCTCAAATTTATACAGAATTATAAAGATTGAAAGGTAGAAGAAATACTTTCTGTTTCACTTTCAAGAAAGAAAATATTTACCTCCTAGTGAGTTTATGTTTTTGATGCTATTGGTGATAATGTCTTCATTAATGTTGATGTTGTTAATATTAATGTTGTTTTTGTCTGTGTTGTCATTGATTTTGTCTATTGTCTAAATGCTACACCTTGTTTTTTTTTATTATTTAGTTACTATTGTTTTTATTTTCTGTTGTTCTCGTATATGCATACCACAAATTCTTATTGTTGTTTCGACTAAACCCATTATGATCTGTGATTGACAGTTTATTGTCCAATATGTTTAGATTTTTTGATCGAGTAGCTCAATTTTAGGTGTTAAATCATTGCAGTTATCTAAGGAGACACATTACAGTTTAAAGGGAAACTAATGTGTTGACTTGGGACTTGACTAATACTCTCCTATATTGATTTTGGACCTCATCGGTATGTATCAGTTTGTACAAAACTGTGTTTGTAAATAACTGGCTGAAGGAGGAGTAACCTCTCACTCAATGAGATTCTGACGGGGGAGAACTTTATAAAGTAATAACTTCAAAATAGAGCTTCATCATAATGAGGGACTTACTGTACCCTAGAGAGGAAGACTTCAACATTTGAAACATGTGAGTAAGTCAGGGGAGTCCCCAACATAAAGAGGAGAACGTGGAAAAAATATTCAAGATGCAGAACATCAGGATCCGACTCTGTTTCTCCCTCAACCTTGAAGCAGTGATAGATATATATATATAATATTTTTTAAGTATTCACAGACATCTTCAACACCTCACTGATGTCTGTATTGGGACTATTCTTCGACATTCACCACAGTCGTTCCTGACCAGTTAGACATGCCCAACTGTCTAAACAGATGGATTGTGGACTTTCTGTCATAATGGAAGCAGCAGGTCAAGCTGGGGAAACATCTCACAGACTCTTCTTCAAGGCTGCATTCTCTCTTCCCTGCTCTTCTCCCGCCACTGACAATGGTGGTGCAGTTCTACATGGCCATTGTGGAGTCTATCATCACCTCCATCACAGCATGGTATTTCGCTGCAACTGCTATGGATTGGAACAAACTGCAGCATTCTGCAACATTCCTCTGAGAAGATGATTGGTAGTCCTCTTCCATCACTGCAGGAAGTGTACGTCAACAGGGCAGCATCATAGCTAACCTTCTCATCCGAGACATCTCTTGTTTGAACTGCTCCCCTAAAGCAAGAGACTGAGATCAATCAGGACCAGAATATACTCTTTTAAGAACTTGTTCTACCCGTCTGCTCTCTGGAACATGAATATTATTATGGTTTAATAAAATGTATTGTCTTTTGATTCAGTTTTCTATTTGTATGCCTTTTTAAATAATGTCTATTTTGATTGTATTCTCCGCCAACAATCTAAGCCTAGCTCATAGCAGCATAACTAAGAGCTGGTCCAGTCAGAACCTGAGTCAGTCTTTGCAATGAGCCTTTTCAAAAAGGAGAGTTTTAAGACGTTGGCAGCTGGTGAAATTATTTTAGGTGGGGCTCTTGTATCCAGACCTTCCTCAACATTAACATTATAATAAACAATCTGATATTCCAAACCAAGCACGCAGAGCTGCTGCTGTCCATCCAGTGCTGATCACTGTCACCCAATCAGAATACACCCAATTATAAAAGAAATACCGGAATATTATTAAACCTTAAATATTAAACCACAGAATTGACCATCTGTTTTAGGCTCAATTTAATTGAGTTCTTGCGCCTATTGCCTAACAATAGCATGTTGGCTTAGATTACATTTATTTTGTCCCATAGGGATATTTGTCATTACTGTCAGTAAAATTATACATCACAAATGAACATAACGATTTTGTTTTCAGGGTCGAGGGAGACTGTAAGTGGAGTGAGCGAAGAAGATTTTGTGAATGCCTACACAGATGTTCCTGTTGTGCAGGTGAAGCACACACCCACTTCACACCCAAAAACACAGGAATGGGACAAAAGCTTTAATTTAATTTAAAATGTAATGTCTTTCAATGCAGATCACCTCTGCCTGGGAACTAGAGCGAAGCCTGAATAAAATTCGGGAAATCTGCTCGGATGACAAGCACCACTGGAACATCAGACTGAATGGGGTCAGTTTGTCTGCCTGGCAGGTTTTACTAAGTATCAAAAAATGTGGCATCTTTGATTTTTTTGTTGTTGTCATTACACTGTTTTAACAGCTGAAGAAAATCAGATCATTGGTGATCGCTGGTGCTGCTGACTACGACTGTTTCTACCAGCACCTTCGGCTACTAGTGGGAGCGTTCCAGTTGTCTGCTAAAGATTTGAGGTCCATGGTGGTGAGGGAGGCCTGCATCACTGTTTGGTAATCTATCACACAGACAAATTACTAGTTTAGTTATTGGAACTTATTAACATATCCCTCTATAAATTGTGACAGTAATTCAATAACATTTTAAAAAATGTTGACATTCATTTTTCATCGCACAGCCACATTTCCTCTGTTTTGGGAGACAAATTTGCTCATGGAGCAGAGGCAATAGTTCCAGTACTCTTCAATCTCATTCCCAGCACAGTTAAAGTCATGGCTGCCTCAGGTCTGACTGCTATCTGCATCATCATGCAGGTGGGATTTGCACCATCCTTTGAAGTTATGCTCAATAATATGATGCTAATCTAACTGTCATTTTGATCTGTAGCAAACACGTGTCCCAAGACTCGTCCACTTGATAACTAGTAACTGCACTTCCAAATCTGTTCCGGTCAGAAGGTTGGTTTCTAAAGGTTTTTCCAGATCTAGACTAGGATTTCATTTTCATGTTCAGACTCTACCAGACACAGTTCTATAAAGTGTATTATAAAGTGTTTATGTTAGCGTAACGACAGGACATACCAGCATTCTTGGTTGCAGCAGGTTCATTGGTCAGCACAACTGTTACAGACCACAAACATCATCTTGTGTCCACCTTCGTGCAGTAGGACCCAAGTCATCAGTTTGCTGCTTATCCTTTCTCTGACTTCTATATTTTTGCAGTGGAGAGAAAATTCCCTCAATAAACCCTGTCAAGATGATTCAAACACAGAAGACAAAATTAAGCTCAATATGTGTAGTCTTTTTCTCCATGTATGTGTAACAACTGGTGTTTTTGCTCTCCAGAACATGCTATGGTTTGCTTGACCGACTCCTGAAGGAATGGGAAACTGGTTCCTTGGAGAAGTGAGTGCTTATTTATATACTTTGTTGTCTGTCTTACCTGGCTTTTAAATTACAAATTGATCATTTGTAAACACTTTTCTCCTGAAGACATACAGCTGTGTTGGTTGATAGCATCAAGAAAGGAGTTCAAGATCCTGATCTGGCTGCCAGGGAAGGAGCCTGCAAGTAAGATTCGCACTCATACACTCTCATACACAATACATTGGCTGAAATAACCCCTCTGTCACTTTCCTGCACTTTTGCCATCATATTCACCCAGATAATTGTAATTCTATATCCTTTAATGCTTCTTACCATTTTATTTTTGGTCTCACTAGTGCCTACTGGAGTCTTAAGAATCATTTTCCCAAAGATGCAAAAGCTTTGTTCACCTCCTTAGAGATGGCATATCAGAAGATCCTCTTCTCATCCTCCTCTCAGGAGGGCAGGTAATCAAAACAATTCACAATATGTATTTAACTCTTTTCTTACTTTGTGCTGTGTACTCTAGCGATCTGTTTCCACAAGTAAAATCTTTTCTTTTTTTTTCAGTCGGCAACAATCTTCCAAAGCACCAAAAAGTCAAATACAGAGTAAGTAAATATGTTCTTTGGATTGCAAAACCTCTCAAATCTCTTTAAAGAAGTACAAATACAAACCATTCATATGGACTAACTACATTTAGTTTAATTTTGAGTGTTAGCCGAGCCTTCAGATTATGTGTCATTATTTGTCAAAACATCTCCTTACATTACATGTTGAATTTTCATACCATCCCCCTTCCACTCCATTTCCTTCTCAGAGATACACACTGTGTATGGAGGTGCGGAAAGTGTCAAGTGAACAGAACGTCTAAGGGCTGCCTCCTAGTGATTATGACATGCAGTCATTGAGGTTTTTTCATTAGTAAATGAAACTTCAATTAAAGGATTTGATGCCAGTTTTTAGCACACATGAATCATTAGGATTTTTGAAAAAAAAATTCAATCTAATATTTTTCAAAGTTTTGGTCGTTTTTGTCACTTTCTGCTCTGATTACAGCTGACATTTAATGTTCATTGCTTTTTATTTGTCTTTGCACATCGATCAGGATCCACTTCTCAATGGTCAAGTGTGCAGTATGGATAGTGAACAATTTTATTAACAATTGAAAATTGACAAGATGTATAGGATTTTCTCACTAACAGTCCAGGCCACTTTTAAGAAACCACAGTCATTTAAACGGTGGATAAATCCAAAGATTGTCATCAAATCTTACATTTAAGGATTCATTAAAATACAAAAACTTTTAAAAATACAGTCATAACAGCATAATGTGAAGTTTCACCGGTCAGATTGAAAAAAAAGGGGTTCACACTGTTGGACACTTGCTATAACTACAGTGACTACTGCAACCTTTTTTTTTAGCAACATTCATTTTGTTGAACATAAATAATTGTTACAATCACAACCATATTCCAAATAGTGTCATATATTTAAGCTAAAACATATCACCCTGTACATACATTGACCTCGCCACCCAGCCTCTTACAACCTTAGCATTACACGTTTTTAAAATAAAAGATGGAAAGAAAGTAGACAGTGATAACGATATAGTGACTAGCATTTAAATCAATACTCAAAAGTAAGTTTTTAAAAATGGAATTTTAAAACATTGCAAGAGCTTATCCATTTCTAAATGAACAATTCGATACATCGACTACCAATGCATTTCAGTCGTTGCCAAAAAAAAAACGTGAAGTTCGATACTCCCTTGGCTCACAGAAGGCCACTTTAATAGTTTAATGTTTTGGTGGTTTTATCTTTGTGTTTGGAGTCATTATTCTATAGGAAACCTGCGACTGAGACCAAGCTTTCTGACACTGGACACCAGATTGCTCTCTATAATACCTTGATAGTCTTGAGGTATCACTGTACCCTGAAAAGATTCAAGACACCCTTTGGCAGATACAGCGAAGCAGCCCCAAAATAATTATTGATTCGCTTGAATTAAAAATAAATGTTAACATAGAGCTAATGTGCCCTTCTGAAAAGTCGATGGACATTCTCTCAGAAGCTTTGTGGCTTCTCAACATGCAGTTTTGCAAATTCCAGTCTGGCTTATTAATGATTTGTCTTTAACTATGGTGTCCTCCTTGATCGTCTCCAATGAAAAACATTTTGGCTCAAATAACAACTGATGGTGCAATCTGACACTGATTAAAATAATTTTATAAGGGAGCTCTATCTTCTTTTGGTCTCTAGAAGACCTCTAGAAGCAGCTGGTCAGCTGACCTGAGGGACTGGGGAGGCGCATAGTGTATGTAGTTGTTTACCTTTTGTATTACCCGTCTTTTTGATATGACCTTTAACATGCTGGTCTAAAGCTTATTTTTAATCTCCTGAGATAACTCTCTCCTTCGCTACCTTGGCTCCAGTGTGTGGTACACACCGTGTCACAGCACAGTGAATACTTGCATCCCTGTAAATACGAATACTGATTAATTTTAAGTTTGTAGACAACTATGATGCCAATCAATGGGCACACATTGTGTGAAATTGTCACTTTTGTCACTCATTTACATCAGTCTTTTCAACGGGTACAATTAATTCGAAGCCCATTGCCTATTTTTGATAGAATGTTATTCTGTTATTATTCCCCTTTCAGGTTTAGGTTATTTCTGTGAACATTATGGGTTACTACAGCATGCTAGGGATTGGAGGGATGATGACTTTCACGATCTATGCTCAATCCGCCACAAATCACTCTGAGGAGAACCATAACATAATCTTGTGTGCGTTTAAAGCCCATTAATGAGGTGTAAGATCCAAGATCACCGACAGATATACTTCTCTGCATTAGTGATTTCCCAACTCTCTGATGTGTCAAGCACACCGGATAAATGATGATATTGATCTTCGAATAGGAGTAAAACATTATCTTGGAAGGTAAATAGGAAAACATTGGAACATATACATTAGTATATTTATCTTACGTCATCCACCACCTGAACCTGATGTGGGAAGTTTTAAAAAATATAAACCAACTCAACAGTCATTAATTTCCAAGGTATACAAAGAACGTCAAAACAATAAATCAAGGAAACCAATGTCTCTCTCATCACAGTAGCAAAGAGTGATCCTCTGGCCAGCGTTAACAGTAAGAAGTTGTATTAGCATTAGCCATTTTATTTGTAAAAGGACGGGATATTATTGTCTAACTATTTACTGCTCAGTTTTAAACATTGTATCAAAGTCAGATTAATGTTTGTTTTTGTTTTTTTTAATCAGGTCCTGTATATTCCAGAGGACGCAAGAACACTAAGGCGTCCTCTCACTCACAACGTAAGTACACTATTAACGCATCATAGATCATGGTCCAGGTTAAGGAGTGTTACATCTATCCACTGGATTTGTTTGCTTGTTGAGGTTGTAATCGTTCCCTAAAGCGGCCTATAAGAGAATTTACTTGAAAAAATTGAGCTACATCAAAGGGGTTAGTTCAGTATGTGCTTTCACTCACCTCTTGCATCATTAAAACAGGACTTAGCTTTTATTGAAGTACTTATAATAGAAATCATATCCATTTTAATTGGTCCCCTTTTTAACAACTACCACATTACTCAGCCTACATTTTCTTTTCCTAGATTGTTGGATTTAAAAAAAAAATAGGGTTTCATGCTGCTCACTTGGAGATGATTTGTTGACACAAATAAGATCAGTACATTTTACATACCCTGTTCTGTTGTTAATTTTAAAACCATTTATATGTAATTAAACATCAAAACCATATTGCTAGTTTCAAGTGTGTTTTTTTCTTAATTTAAACATTATCAATGCACATTATCTGTTTACAGCATTTATAAATACACTATTTATTCATTATGACAACAACTAATTGTTAGTGAAAATGTATTTGTTTTTGTTAGTTTAAGGTTAAAAAGTAATAAACATGAAAAAACGGTTTCTGTTATTGATTTAATTAGGAAGCTGAAGCAGGATTGACTTCTTTAATAAAGAATCTATTTATATAACTATCCATCTTCTTTTGTCAATATAACCTCTGCAGTCTAGATCTGAAGAATCGTATAGCAAAAAAGCTTCCTCATGTTTGAGATTGAATTTAAATGCATTTCTCTGTGTGATTATTGAGCCATTTTACAGCCATACATAATCTGCTGTTTTTTCATGACCAATTATTTTGCTTTCTTCATAACCAATTGGCTTAATACCTCAGGATCTCAGTCTGCTATCCCTTTTAGTGGTAAGATTATAATGGTGCTTCCTATCAATTCACTGCGTTGCTCACCTTTCTGTTTCTTTTGATTGCTGATTGCCACTGAATCCAAAGTCATGAAATTTTGAATTTTTGATTTTGTGCATCAGTGCTCGAAATGTCTTGTTTGCTTTATATGTTTGAGCACCGTCCAATTTTCACAAATTTCAGCAAATGATAAAGAAAATGTATCTGTTGTCTTTATCTAAATAATCTGTGTCCACAAAAGCAAGCTTGAGTCTTGTCTGCTTGTGTGGAAACCAAAGTGGCACAACTTCTACTTCTATCTGTCCTGTAGTATAGTGAGGAGCTGCTGTAGATGTTGAGCTAGTGTTGGGAAAAGTATGGCACTTGGTATCACAATATAATTGTCAGTGATAAAACATTTTCTCTTCAAGGATTGATAGAATATTTCCATTTATTTATTCAAATACTTTACTCAAATTTAAAAGTTATCTTGAGTATTTAGATAATTTTCTCATTAATAAAAATAAATGTTTCAAAAGAGAACATTTCCAGAAAAAGTAATATTGGTAGTTTAATTGATAAGATTATAAGAGAAAAGTCAAAATCAATACAAAACCAGTTCACTTTCCCTGCTAAATGTCATCCTCTTTCCAACATTTTCTTTCAGTTTCTAACATGTTTCTCTGTCTTTTTTCTTATATTTCTTGATATAATACTGGCCTTCTCTTTACGTCATCCATGTGTGTTACTGTCATCTTGAATTTTCTTTTGTGAACTCTTGTTTTTTCAATCTGATGTCTGCATCGAAGCGGGCAGTCGCAGTTGTTCTCCTGGACGTTTGCTGACCACGACGGCCCTCAGCACTGTAAACGCCGGTGTTCTGCATAGACAAGCGTCAGCTGGTAATGAGGATCCCAAAAGGCATCGCCGTTTCTCTAGAGGCTCCTCCCCCACTCGCGAACATTCTTGTGAGTAATTTTAACCATTTATACTTTTTTCATAGATGTCATGCTAATATTTCCTTGTTGCTCTTTGACCTTCAGTGCCCCCAAGTTCAACTGTTTCTCAAACTGAAGGCAGCAAAGGAGGTAATACTTGAGTCTGTAAACACCACACTCGACTTTTAACACTTGAAATGAGAGTATAGTTTGTCTCACTGTCTACTTTGTTGTTTCCCTGTTATCCTATCAACAATTAAGTGATTCCAAATACATTTTGACCATAATAATAATAATTTATTGATTTGGCAACATTTTTTTCAAAACTTTTTCCCTCCTATTTTGTCTTTAGCTTGGAGAAGTCGCATTCCCCGACCCAGTGTTAGTCAGAGCTGCAGTCGAAATGCCAGCAGAGAAAGCAGCCGGGACCCCAGCCCTGTACGCTCTTTCACAGCCATCTGTGAGTAGCAGTATTGGGCAGGTACTTAGGGTGGATGAATCCTGAAATCAGGATCAAAGCAAGGTCAAACAAGAACGGCTTCCTTAAAACTCTATGTTCTTTTAGTTTATTTTGGGAGGTTAATACTGTGTGTGTGTTGCAGCGTCGCGGAGCTTCTCTTGTTCCACAGGAAATCTGCATATTGCTGACTCCTTTGGTCCTACAGGTAAAGGATACATACTTCTTTCTCACATTCAGCAGCCATGTTTTTTCATCAACATCCCGCCACCTGAATCAGAATAAGAATTAGAACAATTCTATTGCCATTGTTGTAAACACAATCTGAGAAAGACGCTTCACTAATAATTACCGTACAAAATAACACTGGATTTTTTTGTTGTTGCAACGTAAGTTACTTATAAATAATGAAAAAATGTGATAAATCAAAAGAAAAGAAAATTAAATAACAATTTAATAAACTGAGTCTACATTAAAGTCATTAATTGCATTGCACTAGAATAGAGTTGCGTATTTTCAAAAATAAACTGCTGACACAAATTTCCTCAATATCTCCACGTCCAATTGCCTTGCCTTTCTTCTGTTCTTTTTTCTTTCTAATACTTTCCTAATGTTTGTGTAAATGCCTGCGTTAATATCAGTTTATTGTGTTTACAGGTACAGATTTTGGCAGTCAATCTGGTGACACTACAAGGTACCCAGTCTCTGGCATTAACATGGAAGAGGCTCTTGCAAGGATTCGGGTAAGCATTTATTTCAAGTGTAGTTAGTCAGTTCATTTTAATGGATTAAAAAATATGTTATCCTATATTCTAAAACATGTAAATAAATGGATCATGGTTATTAATGGAAAAGGAAATGATGCAGTTATTTGTAACCACTCGTGTAAATGGTTAGACAGAAATTTGGCCATATTACCAAAACAAAGGGTATTAATTACCAAATTCAGATGCAGCTAGAGTAGTTAAAAGCAATTTCTGTTACTATATTAAAATATTTTCCTTAGAATTCATCAGTCATTAATATTTGTTTTCTCTAATCTTCCATCAAAATATTTCGCTTCCTTGTCTCCCTAGCAAGATATAGCGGGGCTGAGGAATCATGAAAGCTATGGTGTGAGCTCCGACAACAGCGATGGTTCTAGTGCTTGTTCAGAAAGATCGATGGGTTACAGAAACAAGAAGAAATCGAGGGACAAAATTGAGGTTTGTGTCAGCTATTTCAGGACTCAAACTAGAATAGTCTGAAGTCGAACTGGTTTCAATTTAATTAAAGGCATTGGCTTAAATGAACATTATTAAGAGTCATAACATGTGTTTACTTTGACAGTATAAATCAGTATTCATTACTAATTCTGCATATTTACTTAGATTTTCATTTTCTATTACAGCATGATGAACGCGGACAACGCAACAGCGAAAGCTACTTTATAAACTCCGATGACAGTGAGGCATCCAGTGCCTGTTCTGAGAGATCATCTGGCTCCAGAAATGGTGGAGCCATTCCTGCTTACCGGAAGAAAATTGAATATACACCCGAGGTTTGTTATCACATAATGTCCCTGTTTGCTACAGCAAAGAGTTTGTATATAGTAGAGGCAATCCACCACATTCTTGTTGTATCAAGAGCGAACATGTTGTTGTTGTAGGAAGAATAGTGAAGTAGTTATGAACGCTTGTCATGTCTATGCCAACAATAGACAAAAAAGAACATATTTAATGAAAGCAGAATGTTTTTAGATTTACTGTGAGTAAGTACTCTCCTACATAGTCAGTTTGAAGACAAACACGAGTCTTGAAGCATCATATGAAGCAGAGCTGTCAAGTGTGTATGGAAGTATATCAGTGCCATCAGAGTATTGAATGGTTGAATTTAATGTTTCAAATATTGAAAGGTTGAATTTGATATATTGTAATTTCAATTATTTCATATTTTTTAATTTCTAACCTTTCAAATTCAATATTAAAAAATTCAAAGTCTTTAATTCAACATAAAAAAATTGGAAGCCTTGCAAATTCAAAATTTGCCACCAGACAAAACCACATTTGTTGAGGTTGCGGGTTCGAACCCCGGAGCCTCATTTACTAAGAGAGTAGTTTATTTTTTATTACACGTCAACGTTCATATTTATCAAGAATGAAAAGAGTATGAAAACATGTGAACTTCAAGACAGGTTTGAAGGTGTCAAACATATTTAATGCTCAGATCCATGTCAGCCTCACTTGTCATGTTAAGAAGTTCACAGGAGAGGATATTAAAAAGTTTACAAACTTATTAATACATTTCTCATTCGCCAAACTGTTTTTATTAAGACAACATGATAGATTTATATGG
Organism: Callionymus lyra; assembly: GCF_982586985.1. NCBI lineage: Eukaryota > Metazoa > Chordata > Actinopteri > Syngnathiformes > Callionymidae > Callionymus > Callionymus lyra. Next base: position 39,019,513 of record NC_141820.1, on the reverse strand, counting down.
AATGTTTTTAGCAGCTATTTCATTGCATGTGTTATGGCTTGTTTTTATAATATATACCGATCAAAGTGAACAAAATTCTGATCAATTTTGGTCTTCTCACGAGAGTCACAATAGTCACAGACGTTCTTGTGAATCAACATCTCGTCAGTTCGCTGCAGGTTCAAATGAAAGCAGCTAAAGCCGGTTTCCCTCATGTGATCACATGATCGGAAAAATCTCCTTAAAAAACACAATTATATACATTTTTATTGACATAATGACTACTTGTAAACAAAACACTTTTAGTTTATTAATATAAAAACAATACATGTGTGCGTTGTGCAGGTGAGACCCAAATTCTATTGAACCTCAGAGAAGATTACACAATCTTCATCATCATCATCACTGCTCAGCGCTTTAAGTTACTGATTTGCAGTTTTATTTTTGTTAAACTTCCTCTCAAGATGTTTCATACAAGCCCCTGATCGTCTCTGTTAATAAAGTATTTGGGTTAATGCCCCGTATGCAAAATATTAACATATACATCGGAGCTCGTCTGCCGTCATTTACAACAGTGTGATCCATGTCAGAAATGTAAAATGAACAATTATAAACCGGTAATACAGTCTAAAATGATTTTCATTTACAAAAAATTCTGATCACGAAGAGGAAAATCATTGGGATTAATTTTGTAGAAAGTGCCTTTTTTCACAGAACAACCGTTATATAGAGTCTGTCACACCAGATGCGAACTAATTCTAAAACATGACATCACTTGACAAAAGATCGAGAGCAGGTGTCAAAAATACAAACGTGTCGACAAATTACCTGACTGAACTAAACAGACGTTGTGGGCGGGGCTTCAAACAACATTCTTATAGAGAAGGATCGGACCGTCGGAGTAAAACATCGTTTCTGCTTAAATCCTTTGACATCAGAATCTACTGATTGATCGTGAGATGTAGTGTACGATGTTTAAACTCCAGATATTGAAACAAAGTTGACACTTATTATTATTGGCTGAAAGTACGATCAAGTAGCGAGGTACTCGTTTGGTTTTGTCTGGTGGCACTGTTAGACCTGCATTTATGTTGAATTTGCAAGGCTTACAATTTTTTAATATTGAATTTAAAAGTCTTCGAATTTTTTAATATTGAATTTAAAAGTCTTCGGATTTTTTAATATTGAATTTAAAAGGCTTTGAAAAAAAAGGCTTCATTGTAAATTCCCCAAAAGTCATTAAGAAGTAGGAAATAAACTTCCACCTTTCAAATTACGCTCCGCCTGCCTTATAATCCTTTATTATCATGGTCATAGTCTGAACTGATTAAAATGCACTTTATAAATTTTTCCTATTTCATTACTTTACTCATCAAATTATTTAGAACAAATTTTAGATTATCACTCAGTTAATAGGTTTTAGATCATTTAAATGGAAAATTTAAGATTGTGATAAATCAATACTTTCCATGGGTAACAATGGAATGCCATTGATCTCTTCTTGAAGATGTGGACTATCCCACAAAACATATCATTTGAATGTAGAATTTAGAGAAATTGATAATGAAATCATAATATAGTAGCTAGGACGTGTATAGTAAATTGTCAAAGATGACTGGTTTATGATATAAATCAATAATTATCCCAATGTATGATGTTGCTCACAGTAGTACAAGCTACCGCTCAGAGAGATGATATGTTTGCTCGGACGCCAAAAATTGCTTGAGTCTTATTACTATGGTGCAGGAGTAATGCTATGGTGACAGATGTTTTAGCACTGTATACAACATATACATAATCTAGCCCAACTGCATGTAAGCATTTCCAAAACACTACAAGCTTAAAATAAAACATAGAAAAAATAGAAATGAATTAAACTTATTGAACTCTGGTACAGAAGTGATTCTCCGTGGATTTTTTTGCACCTTAAACTGTCTGTTCTGTTAATTACGATGTTAATCTATATTTAATAACTTGTGGTTTTGTCTTTCGAAAAAAATATACGCACCGCTTGTAGATGTGCTTGACTGCAAGTGGCCAGGTGTTGCATCACCTTGCTAGTGCGAATTGGTCGGAGAGAAAAAAGGGGCTGATCGACCTGCAGACACTGCTAAAAAGCAAACATCCACTCAGGTCAGCTGCCCTTTTATTAATAATGTGAGATTATATTCCTAATGTATTCCTAACTATTTTGTTAATTCACAGGCAATCAGAATTAAAAAGACTGTGTGATCTTTTCACACGAATGTTTGACGATCCCTACAGTAAGGTATGTATACATTTTGGTTGTGAATAATTCTACACAAATTACCATTCAGTTATTTGGAATGCCGAAAAATTTAAGCAGCAATATGTAAGATTAGACAAATTATTTTTGACCCCAGTGAAAGGAAACTGGTTTTATATTCCTGGTAACCTGGAAAAGTCTCTCAGAATGTCATATGAAAGCATTGGGTCTTTAAACGTGAGAAGGACAATTTGTGTGTAAAATTGTGAGATTGCAGAGGAAATTGTACAGGCAGGTGTAGAGTTTGTGAAAATTCAAGCATGCGAAAATTAGCAGGTTTAATATCCAGATTATGTTCATGATTGTAAATATCTATGTCAATTATACATTCTTCCTGAACATTTAAATTAATGATGAAGTATAGATGGAATATAGGCTAAAATAACAACATATGTAAATAACTGTAAAGCACTTTCATGGTCATGTGACTTTCAAAGACACTCCAAGCGGGTCATTCAGACAAAGTTAAAGTATGAAGTGAAGAGCATTGCTAAAATAATATTTGTTGTCTTTTAATTGTTAAAAATTCAACCGATCATTTTCGAAAATATGTGGAAATATGTATAAATGTCAAAATCTTACATAGTGCTGCTTTCAGAAGATGACAATTTTGAATATTACGATTATGGCCTCTTTTAAGTTGTTTGCTATTTAACGTTTTTCTCTTCCATATGCTTCTCTGCTCTGGAACTATGTGTAGAGTGTAAGTGAAGCTCTTTGAACCTCTATCTATGTTTCCTTTTAAATGATTTCCTTTGCACACTTAATCTCAAATAGTCTCAGAGCTCGTACAGTTTTAATGTGCACTGACCTACATTGTTCGTGACCCACATTGTTTTTGTGTGTGTGCTCTGTTAGCTATTTGGTATCTTCCTGGAGACGCTAGTCGATGTCATCCTGATTTATAAAGAAGACATACGTAACTGGCTGACAGTCCTGCTCACACAGCTTCTGAAGAGGATGGGATGTGATTCTCTTCTGTCTGTTCAGTCCAAACTTCAGATTGCTCTGGATGTTACAAGGTGAGCATCAAAATCAGACATTCATTCTGATATATTCTCACATGTATGTTCGTATATATGCTTGTAGGGAATCTTTCCCAAGTGGCCTCCAGTTTAACATCCTCATGCAGTTGCTTAATGGCCGTGGAGTCAGTACTAAGGTAAAATAATTGTATTATTATAATTAATATTTGTATTATTATTACTGAAAGCTGACCAAAGAGAGAGCAGTATTTTCTAGAGCACTATCATCGTACCAAAGATTGCATTAATGCATTCATTCAAGTACAAAAACTGATCTCATGCTGTGAAAGATCTTAGACACTAGACATGGTTTCTCTTTCACACTGCATCACATGTGCTGCCAACCTTCTGCTTGTTTCATTTGTATTTTATTTTACTATTATATTATACTATTTTTTGTGCGACACACGACATTATTAAATGAGAATCTAAATTTACATTTGGAGAGATAATGCAAGTGTTTGTTTGTGTTGTAGGTGTTGGCAGAAGTTCTGAAGTATATGGAACTTCTAACTACACAAATGGAACCCTCTGACTTTGTGAACTCCACCGACACACAACTGACTGTGTCTTACTTGGTCAATTGCACAATGGAATGCAATGACTCTGAGGTAACACTGAGACCCTTGACAATGCTATCTTTCTGTGAGCTCCTGTTGCTGTTTCCTAACTGGTTGTGGCAATAATGGAAATACAGAAATGTATAGCTGAGTGCTATAAACTTTCTTTGATTTTCTCCTGAATAAATGTATAAACTGTAACAGTGTGTATGTCGTGTGTTGCAGACTGCCCGGCAAGTGCTTATTGCTCTTTACCAGCTCAACACAACAGAGTTTGATTTGCTTCTAAACGATCTGCCGGACGTCTTTGAAGTTGGAGCCAGGAGAGTCATTGACGACCATTGGAAGAATAATGATGACGCTGCTGAGGTTACACAAACACTGTCCATCTCACTGCTGAATAGCTTCATAATAAAGGCCCTTTCCCTTCCAGCACCTTTCCAGTCCAGATGATATGTCTGATCCACAAGGCCAGGAAGAGGAGGTGAGTAAAAGCATTGTGCTGAAAAATACAAAATTTAATTCAGCTACATGATTAGTAAAGAAAAGTTCAAATAATTCTTCATTAAGTCTTCATTAAGTATTCTACTGAGAATAACTGACATGTGATCATACTGTCCCTATCTAACGTCTACTGAGTCATCTTATAGGATTTTCAATATGTGTAAGAAGTTAAGAGATTTGATTGAAGTTTCTTTCTGTTGCATTACAGGACAAAGAATTGGAGGCCAGCCTAGAGGAGTCACTTAGTCAGGCACTCATGAGTTCCTCTGTGGCTGATGTAACACATCAGAGGACCTTCGGTCTGGACACCACAAGTGGTAAATATTGAGAGTGCTCTTCCTCAGTCTCTGTCCTGCACATGACAAAATCACATGTTCTGTGTCTGCAGTATCTATTCCTCACCAGTCAGAGCGTGTACCCAAGATCCTCAAAGGTTTGTCAAGTGGGTTAGCAGAAGAAAAGGAAAAGTCCCTGCTAGACTTACAGAACGTCATCAACGAAAACCCACTCCAGATCTCAAACATGCATTTCAAGTCAATGCTGTTGCTCCTCCTCAGGTCCATAGAGGATGTAGAGGTAGACATGGCGACCAAAGGAATTTTCTCCTTTAGAATGTTTACTTTTATACAAACAGATTTTTTTTCTTCTTTCAGGATGAGATTAGAATACTTTCTTTCCGTGTATTGGGGGAGTTTCTCATAAGGAATCCATCAAGGTTCAAGGACAATGCAGAGAGTTTAGTTATGAAGATGCTGGAAGCACACCAGGACCCCAACAAGCAGGTACTCAGTTTCACTCATTTAGAGCTTTATCAATTTGATTTAATTAACTTAAATATATCTTGGACCTCTATTGTACTCATCAGTAGGTGTCTGTTTTAAAAATATATTTACATTAGAAAATGTGCTTAATTCTTGCTTAAGCGTCTGGATGAAATCTTGTTTATCATAACCACACTTACTCTGCTGTGAGTCATCAAACATCAGTGTTTGTAACACAGCATCATCAATCCGAAGGGACTCGTTGTATAAACAAAGTGGGCATGATTACAGCTGGCTCGAGAAGGAGTGAGGTTCAGATGGGGGAGAACTTTATAAAGTAATAACTTCAAAACATCATCATGATGAGAGATTTACTGCATCTTGGAGAGGAAAACATTTGAAAGATGTGAGTGAGTCAGGAGAGATTGGTTTTCACATTAGTTCCCAAATTAAATTCACCAAAACTCTAACATTACATATTACTTATTTCCATAAAAAACACCCAAAATATATATATATGTTTTTAAACAATACATTTTCCAATAAGTAGATTTTAAAAATCATCTCACCTGCATCTAAAAGGGATAATTCACCAAAAAGTGAGTAGAAACTTAGTTTAAAATTCTAATTTCACTTTAAGTCTAAATATGCCATATTTAAGTAGAGTAAAAACTTTCTGGCAAAACACTCTTATAAGAAAAAAGCTTCAGATACATGTTTCTCTATATGTGAGTATGGAAGTGATCGTTGTTGATTTAGCCTACAAGTAAATCCCTATAACTTGTTGTATAATCTCAACAACCAATTATTGCAGATGAAAAGCTATTTCCTAAAGTAATAAACCCACACAATTTCAGGAAATAGAATGAACTGAACAGGTTGAGTTGTCTCCTTGTCAGGTTCCAGCATCATAAACATAAACAGGCGGAAACAGAACAAATCATCACTGAAGTTATCTACTACATTAAAAATGACATTGTTTTTTTTGTTTAACAATCTCCTTGAAGTTGTCACGCGCATGCTGAAGGTAGAGAAATAGTCCTCTGAGGTTTTGCAGCATAACACAGAATCTCTAAGATTCCCATCCTTCCCTGTCCCTTGTTCTGATGTGCTTCATAAGACGACCACAGAGCTGAGAGCAGAGTGCCGCCTCCAGGATAACTTCAAATACATAAATAGCTAGGTCCCATGATGGTTAAATAAAGTATGCCACGCATTTACACATAAAATATAAGACATGTTGCATTTAAGACAAAATAGTTATTTACTTCAAACAGTTTTGTAAATGATTTACTTTAAAATATAATTTGACTTACTCATTTGTTTCTTGGTTGTTATTAAGTGCAGAAAAAGAATGACACAATAGTCCAACCGTACTTACAAGCCTGGCCAAACTGGGCATAGGTGTGCCATGAGCTTAATAAAACATGTTGCTAGACAGGTGTAACAACCACTAGAGTACAGTGGTGGCTGAATAAATGTCTCTGTCTGAAGGTTTTACAAGAGGTAGAGAAAACAGCTTCCATCTTGACACTATCCATCAGCCCTGAAAAATGTGTCCAACTGGTGAGTCCGGTCATCCAGACCGCAGACCATCCCGTAAACCTGGCTGCCATCAAGATGGTGACGAAAGTGGTGGAGAGGATTCCTCCAGAGAATCTTGTCAGCCTGATGCCGGAAATTATGCCAGGACTTATCAGGGTAACTTGTGATACTTTTGATTGAGCTAGACGTCTTTTAGCAAATTAAAAGTATATATGAACCATGGAAAACTACATTGGCATACTGTGCCTTTCACACATACCAGACCACCGCTTCAGGACACTAACAGTCACAAAAGACCAACCATAGTGACTGATTATGTCTCTAACAAGGACTGAAAGCAAACATGAAATAATAATAATTAATTTCATACCCTAATGCTAATCGCAATATATAATAAATATTCTTCATTTTTTAAAGAGAGGACCACAGTTCTAGTGGTATCACCACTAGGGGTGTTTATTAGCGATAATCTGGTGATAAGATACATACCGCAATACAGGGACAACAGTACGATACATTGGGATATATTTCTATACTGTAGAACCAAGTATTCAATACATATATTTGTAGTATTGCCCGAGTGACTCTGCTATTGCAGAATTTACAGATCACATAAGGTAAGGTAAAACTTTATTGATCCCTCAGGAGGTCTCCTTCGGGAAATTGTTGAAAACATGAATAACTTATTTTATTTGTTTTAAAACCAAAACATGTCCAGACCACAGCTTTAAAAGCTGCTGGTGTGATCCGTGTCCTCGTCAGGATCTCTCTAAATTCTATGTTCTTTAAGCTGGGGGGTGGGGCTGCTGCCATCCAGCGGCCAGAAGTTGAATTGCCAAAAAGATTATTTGCATGATGTTGATTGTTAAAAAATATAATTATTTTATTTTACACACGCATTATGAAACTTTAAACCATAACTATCTTAACACAAATTATGATTTGCAACCAAAAAGTGTTTTTTTTTAAATAATCAATACAGTGCTGTCGAACATCAATATAGTATAATGGAAAAGAACATTGCTATATATCTCCATATCAATACAGTGCATTCATTCATCAATGATTAATAAGTTCAAGTGAATCACTTTCTCCTTTGGTAATAACCTCTCTTTTCCTTTTTTTTTGTCAGTGCTTTGAAGACAGCGACATCAGTGTGAGGAAGGCCTGTATCTACTGTTTTGTGGCCATTTACTCAGTCATTAATGAAGACCTTGAACCACACCTCAGCCAGCTGCCGCGCTCCAAGGTAATATAATATATAGAGAGAAAAAAAAGAACTTCTTGACTCCAGACAATATTGTCAATTTTTACGGTGGAAAATATAGATATAACTGCTTACTGAATGTGTTTATGAATTTGTGAAATATGCTCCAACACTTCTCTTGATACCTTAGTAGGGGTTCAAGTATTGATTTTATGACTTGACAAAGTCTTTCTCTTGATTTTTTAATTCCTTTTTCCTGTATGTTATTCAATGATTTTGAGTATGTCTCCTTTTTTCTGTGCAGCTGAAGCTGGTGCGTTTGTATATAGAGCGGTCCTGTGAGTCGTCACCATAGAAGACTACTTTCTCGGGACTACATTGATCTGGAGCTCCTCAACTGTGATTGCAGCTCATTTTAAGGAGTCAATAAAGACAGTAACCACAGAGGTCTGCATCACATTGTTTGTTGTTTTCTTTTTTACATCAAGCACTCAATTTATATTGTGGTGTGTATGCAGTGTATTTAAGTGGTACTCTTCCTCTGAATATATCAAGAGAGAGGGATGAATTAAAAATGTAAGGTAAAGGAGCAAATGTATAAACAAATTCAGTTGTGTGTGTTAATACATCACAACAAACGTCTAGAGAGTCTAACTCCAGATTCCAATCTTTTAAAACTGTCAGTATTATGAATGTTTTAATCAGTGTTTTAATATATACGAATGCAAGAGTTAGGGGAGAAGTGTCTTTTTGTTAAGGGGACTGTTCAATTGAGTATTGTATGCTCTTACCTCACTGTCACAAAGTTAATAATAAAATAATGAGTATTCAAAACAATGCACTGTGTCAACGATGTTTAAGATGAAAATACTTTGTGACTTGCATTACTTTATTCTTGATCATTACAGACATGTTCAAGGACATGCGTGGTAAGGTTATCTCTCCTCCCAACCCTCCCAATCCAGTTCTGCTCCCAGCCATTGAGAAGAAAAGCTGACATGTGGCCTCCATACTAGATGCCTAAACATTCTCAGCTGTGCAGCTATAATCAACCTAAATATGTTTTTATACATTCTGATTGCAGAAGGTATTGACTATGAAACCAAAACACAATATGCCCATAATAATAATAATAATATAATATATGTTGATTTATGTATCACCAAAAAAAACATGATTCAGTTTGACGAGTCACATAAGATAAGAAACACCATAATTATAAAAACGTGACAGATTACCTTAAGTATTAAAGGGCAACTAATGTCAAAACCCAACTTTCCTGAGCCACTCGAAGATACAGTGAGTCCATGGTGATGACGATGCTGCGTTTAAGTTATTACTTTGAATTGTTTCAATTTTAAAGTTCTCCTTTCTAACATCTTGGCCAATCAGCAGTTACGAGAGCTGAGTCCATTATGACGTAATAATTGCATCATTCCACCTCCAGCCAGCTTTAATCACCTCCCACCTTTGTTTATACAACAAGTCCCCTGGAGTCGGAGAAGGGTCAGTGTAATGAGGCTACGACTGGGCAGGTGTGATAAAATCAGCCAAGCAGCTGAGTTTTCTACCAGTCAGACTTTTTTTTGATGTCCTTTCATTGTCTACTTCATGTTTGTGCATCGTGGGTCTGAGAGGACCACAATTTCATCCAAGCTGTATGTAAGTAAGTAAGTAAGTAAGTAAGTAATATTTATTTATATAGCGCTTTTCGAGACCAGGGTCACAAAGCGCTTTAACAATCAAAACAATACTCAAAACAGTACATACTTCAAAGATCAAGACAACACCGAGAACAACACAGGAGTTCGAGAAATTCAAGGAAAAGCCTGAACAAATAGAAACGTCTTAAGATGTTTCTTAAAGGAGTCAGTAGACTCCATCAAGCGCAAAGAGAGAGGAAGATTGTTCCAAAGCTTAGGAGCAACAGCCTGAAAAGATTTCTCTCCTCTGGTCCTGAGCCGTGTGCGTGGAACCATAAGTAGATTCTGATCCACAGACCTCAGAGACCGAGCTGGGGTGTAAGGCTGGATCAGATCAGTGATGTAAGGAGGAGCCTGACCATGAATAGCTCTGAAAGTAAGAACCAGAATTTTAAAGTTGATCCTGAAAGAAACTGGAAGCCAGTGAAGAGTTTTAAGGAGAAATGTGAGTTCTCCTACTTGAGCGGGTCAGAATTCTCGCTGCAGAGTTCTGAATCAACTGCAGACGAGACAGCTCCTTCTTGTTAAGACATGAAAACAAACTGTTACAATAGTCCAGACGAGAAGAAACAAACGCATGGATTACAAGCTCCAGATCATGTTGTGACAACATTTTCCTAAGTTTAGAGATTTTTCTCAGTTGAAGGAAACAGTTTCTGGTCAGTTTTCTGCAGTGTTGAACAAGAGACATGTCTTTATCAAATACAACACCCAGCTTTCTCAGGCTCAGTTTGACAGACTGACCTAAGTCACCCAAGTACTGACTCAACCCTGGAATCTTATCATCTGGAGCAATCACCAGAGTTTCAGTTTTGTCCACATTAAGCTGTAAAGTGTTTTCACTCAGCCATTGTTTGATTTCTAGCAAACAATTGACTAAGCTGTTCAGCCTTTGGGGCTCAGTTGGATCAAAAGAGCAGTAGAGCTGGATGTCATCAGCAAAAATGTGATAAGAAACATCTGGAAATCTCTGAATGATTTTACCAAGGGGAATCAAGTACAGCAAAAACAATAAAGGACCCAGAACAGAACCTTGAGGGACTCCACACAACAGATCTGCCGATTCAGACCTCATTTGATTGGCAGATACACTAAAACTGCGCCCAGAAAGGTAAGATGAGAACCATTCTAACACAGACCCAGACTTGATACATGTATATTTGACAAATAAAATGAACTTGACGTGAGAGAGAAATTGTTCCAGAGTGGAGTAAGTTGCAGTACTCAAGGCTTGGGGAAATGATGGTGTGAGTTTTTACATGTCTGGTTTATTTAGCATGGGTTTTATTTTTGATAGAATATTGAGTTTATGGGGTTAGTACGTTTCTTTCGTGTGCTGGTCATTTATCCATGGTGTTTTGGAAACTAAATTAAAAAACATGCAAAAAGGATGTCTCTTTGCAAAAAGAAAAAGTCAGGTTAATGATTAAGAGACCACTTTTGGAAACGTGTGTTTCCAACGAGGGAACACTGGTTATTTGAAATGTAAGCGTTTCCATTAGAAATTAAATAGATCCCCACTGGACTGTGTGCATATCGATGTTCCTATGCGAGGAAACTCGATGCACTTTAAAAGCATGTTGGACTTCAAGCCAGAAGCCCAGCCAAAATAACGTGTGTTAGTTCCTTCACGGTACTCTCACCCCCCCAGACACTTGACCGACCATGCACCTCGTCCAGGGTCCGACCTGTGGATAATAATTGACCAGCGCTCAGACAGTGACAGACCCTCCTTCAAGCAACATGAACTACCGTGTGGGCCGAGGAGACACGAGTGTTTGCTGCTAAAGATCGGGGCCACCATGTTATTCTGGCAGGCATACACCGAGAACTTCTCGGCTCTGGAGCAGAGGCACGTCGCGGGGGGCCATCGACGGTATGTTGACTTCTATGCTTTCTAATAAAAGACACGCAATCTTAGAACTACAGCAGCGTTATTGCTTCGTTTTCACAAACTGATTCTTTTTGATGCGATCATGTCAAGTTTCCTCAAAGTTGTAACTTCAAATGAACTTTAGCGAGGAAACGCTGAGCGACACAATAACGGAAGTAAAAGAGTCGCTGATTCGTTGGTCACCTTCGGTGGGCACAGAAGGCGGGCGCTGATTGGCTGCAGCTCGCCATGGCTCTCGCTCGCAGAGGGAGCCATGTTGATGTTTGCTGGGTCTGTCCCTGAACTGGGCGACTGGAAAGGTTGAGCCTTCGGTTCGGAGAGCGTTGCCCGTCCATCCAGCCGCGGGACGCGATGAGAGAACACCGGGACGGTGCGGCTCAGACGTGCATCGCTTAAGAGACTTGGTTATGTTATGTTGGTTCCGCGCAAGAAGAATTGATGCCAGTTAGCTGTGGGGCTAAGTAGCAGCAGCTGGGCGGCTGCCCCGGTGCACAGTATCTGTTTCTCCGCTTGAGTGTGCTGGATCTCTGGGTCCGGGTGGGGCCGCAGAACCACCGGAGAACGGTCCAAACACGCCGTCTTGTTCGTGTTGTGGTATGCTAGCTCCAGTTAGCATGGTTACGACCCAACCTCACCACCTACAGTCACGACTAACATCTGTTAGCTAAGGCGAGCTGAATCGGTCATTTCTCGAAAGAACCCGAATTCAACAGAAGCCATGGCTTGGTGACAGGGGTCCAGAAGTGGTTCCGAGAAGGCTATGGAGATATGCTCGGTCTCTAAAGGAAGCTCTAGGTACGCCTGCCCAGCTTGTTGTCAAGCAGCAGTTGTAGCATTAGCTCGTAAGCTAGCTGCGTAAGTTGGCCGTCGCGGCGTCTCTTCTCGCTCGTCGACCTCTCTTCCCGAAGCAAGCTGGCGGCCCCTCGAGTGGAAGCCGAGGACAAGGAGCTGGGCTCGATGGTCTGGGTGCTGAAAATGGACGACGCCACCATCGAGTCCGGGCTGGTGCACGACTTCGATGCCAGTTTGTCTGGCATCGGGCAGGAGTTGGGGGCTGCAGCCTACAGCATGAGGTCAGGATCGTCTCTTCCAGACATTATCAGAATTCATAAACCAAACAAATGTGTATTTTCTTTTTGTTTTTCACCTACAAAGGGTCGCGTTGGGAATTTTCTTTGTTGGGACATTAGAA